>NW_027253543.1:7300000-7900000 GCF_044704955.1 Pristiophorus japonicus | reverse complement strand
CTGCATTTCAGAGTACTTAAGGAGGTGGCCTTGGAAATAGTGGATGCATTGACAGTCATTTTCCAACATTCCATTGACTCGGGATCAGTTCCTATGGAGTGGAGGGCAGCCAATGTAACCCCACTTTTTCAAAAAGGAGGGAGAGAAAAAGCAGGGAATTATAGACCGGTCAGCCTGACATCGGTAGTGGGTAAAATGATGGAATCAATTATTAAGGATGTCCTAGCAGTGCATTTGGAAAGAGGTGATATGATAGGTCCAAGTCAGCATGGATTTGTGAAAGGGAAATCATGTTTGACAAATCTTCTGGAATTTTTTGAGCATGCTTCCAGTAAAGTGGACAAGGGAGAACCAGTTGATGTGGTATATTTGGAATTTAAGAAGGCTTTCGATAAGGTCCCACACAAGAGATTAATGTGCAAAATTAAAGCACATGGGATTGGGGGTAGTGTGCTGACATGGATTGAGAACTGATTGTCAGACAGGAAGCAAAGAGTAGGAGTAAATGGGGACTTTTCAGAATGGCAGGCAGTGACTAGTGGGGTACCGCAAGGTTCTGTGCTGGGGCCCCAGCTGTTTACACTGAACATTAATGATTTAGAAGAGGGGATTAAATGTAGTATCTCCAAATTTGCGGATGACACTCAGTTGGGTGGCAATGTGAGCTGCGAGGAGGATGCTATAAGGCTGCAGAGCGACTTGGATAGGTTAGGTGAGTGGGCAAATGCATGGCAGATGAAGTATAATGTGGATAAATGTGAGGTTATCCACTTTGGTGGTAAAAACAGAGAGACAGACTATTATCTGAATGGTGACAGATTAGGAAAATGGGATGTGCAATGAAACATAGAAAATAGGTGCAGGAGTAGGCCATTCGGCCCTTCTAGCCTGCAGCGCCATTCAATGAGTTCATGGCTGAACATTCAACTTCAGTACCGCATTCCTACTTTCTCGCCATACCCCTTGATCCCCCTAGTAGTAAGGACCTCATCTAACTCCTTTTTGAATATATTTAGTGAATTGGCCACAACAACTTTCTGTGGTAGAGAATTCCACAGGTTCACCACTCTCTGGGTGAAGAAATTCCTCCGCATCTCGGTCCTAAATGGCTTACTCCTTATCCTTAGACTGTGACCTCTAGTTCTGGACTTCCCCAACATTGGGAACATTCTTCCTGCATCTAACTTGTCTAACCCCGTCAGAATTTTAAATGTTTCTATGAGGTCCCCTCTCATTCTTGGATCGTCGATGGTGATGTCCTCTTCAAGTCGTACCTGGCTGTCAGTAAATCGCAAATTGGTCTGATCTAAATGCTTTCTGCACGTTTCGGCATTTAACAGTTTGAATATAAACAACCTATTCCCTTCCTTGGCAAAAACAGTGGCAGCAATCCACTTGGAATCATGACCTTAATTCAGGACAAATCGAGGGTCGTTAACATCAATGTCACGTGAAACAGCCACGTCTTCGTGGTATATGTTCTGCCGGTGTCGCCGGGTTTGTACGTGATAAATTAGATCCAGGTGGACTAGAGAGAGCCTGTTTTTCTTTGCATTCTTCATTAACAATTCTTTATTGCAACACCAGAATGCCGAAACAGCATGGCAGCCAATCTTGTATATTGGCCCTGCCCTTGTCTGCAGATGACCACTAGGAATCTAGCAGTCGCGTCCTCTGATGGTAAGTATAACATAGTTACATACATAGCAGCTTTTGTATTTAATCTTCGACCCAGCGCAATTAATCAATGCATTTATTTTAATACAAAGTGAAGCACAATTATGCACAGCAATGTACTTCAGATGCTAAAAAAGAATTTCTTCAGCAACTGCTCGAAAACCTCACAGGTCCAGAACTAGGCACTGCCAATCAGCTCTGCTCCTGCTTTCTGAACAGCCGCTCCTCTCTCCTCCCGCTCTTTGAACTTCCGCTCATCACGCTCTGCCTCTTCACAGCCACGACGTGTGCAACACATCCAATGAGACACAGAGCCGCAGAAACCCGGAATCCAATAACTTTACTCAATTGGTTGATTTTAACGTTGCTCCTGTGAAGCTGTGTGATTGTGGACGATGTAAAAAATACGTGCAAATTCATACATTTTAATTAAAATTATTAATCTTTTCTGCAGTGCCTTTCGGCTGTGAAAATGTGATTTTTGACTAAACCCTTGAGACAATAGTCAGGGAATTGCATCCAGGATCTGTCGCATTTAAAAGCTGAAAATCCCAAAGCGAGAGTCAAATCGGTAGACCAACGAACCTCCGATAAAAAGAAACAACGCAACTCATTACGTATTCAAATCTTATATTCTGTCGGTAAAGATTTAAATGTAAAGCCCATCCTGCCTGTGCTGTGTCCATGAAAGAGCTATCAAATTAGTCCCACTCCCCATAATCGTACAATTTGTTTTCCTTTTAATGTAAATATTAGTAATTTGTGAAATGAAATGAGCTGAGTATAGCATATTTGGAGCAACAGGTGAATATGGACAATAAGCTTAAGCGATTAACAAAATAAACTGAAGCATTAAATGTTGAAGAAAATAACAACGAGGATTATATTCGCATCCGCGCATCAGCGCACAATGCATTAGCAGACATTTGCCTGAACCAGTCGGCAACCACGTTTTGCTGCAAGAGTGTAATCAGTCTCTCAGCGTTTTGATTTTTGCATCCAAACAGCAATCTCTATCGAAAAACGGAGCTGAACGCTTGTCCTGCCCATGCACCAAGTTGGAACAATGTTGAAAGAGTACAGCTAGCGTCTGTCAGTAAAAGGCCTTTTCTTGATTCAGGTGAGGCAGCGCCAGAAATGTTATGTAGTGAAACAGTTTCAATGCAGAGAAAAAGAAACGATTGACTGGGGAAATTAAATGCCCACGACAGAACTTCCTTGGTATTGAAATCAGGCGCCTTTTCCATTAACCCACGCAGCCACTGCTACTGCCATTACAGTTATTGAAGGGAGCATTTTGAGGAAAGGGCTATTGTTTCTGGAAGGCTGAAAAAGCTGAGAAAACAGGCCCGTTTGAAAGAGTATGCATGTTTCTACTGGCAACAAAATAATACGTGTTTAAGAAAATAAAGATTGATGTGCTGCTGTGTTCTATCAACATTTGCCGGAGAGGACAAAAGATAAAAAGTAAACTGTACCATAAATCGGAATTGAAGCGAGGTTGCTGCAGCGACAACGGAGAGTACTAACCAGTATACGTTCACGGCACCCTACATCAGTTACTGCAAGTTTGTTTTGACAAAAACACAGTCATGAACAGCACTGCTGGATTATATTGATCAAGCAAAAATTAGCCCCACCAGAAATTATGGCACCGGTGGAATTCCACCGACACCCTGCAGCGATTGGTGTGTCAATCCAGAATGGAAACTGGTGCCGTGGTAGTTATATTTAAAAACACTTTCACGCGGGAAGAATTTCGTCCATTGTGCGTAGTGAAAAAAAATTAGGCCGTATCGATGGTTGAACCCAAGATTGTCGTGTTAATTAGACAAGTGTTTTGACCATTTAAGACATGGAGCCAAACCACAACTTTACGGGCTCGCCTGCACTGACTAATTTCAGTCAGCTACCTGTCACTGGCTTTTGGATTCGGAGGCTGTTTTGGATCTAACCATCTCTCTTGTCTATTCCACCATCTGACTCGATTCTGCAGCTAACTCTCGCTGCGTTTATCTCAGTTGTAATCTGTGCTTTGATGCTGAAGGAATTCCGAAGTTTCTTTCGAACATGAACAAAATGAGAACGTAAGTACAGAAGAAATTAAAGCAGGAGTAGTCCATTTGGCCACTCCAGCCAGCTCCGACATTCAATCAGGTCATGGCTGCTCGACTTATGGACTCAGCTGCACTTCCCTGCCCGCTCTCCATAATCCTTTAAACCCTTAACACTCAAAATTCAGTATATTTCCGCATTAAATATATTCAATGACCCAGCCTCCACAGCTCTCTGAGGCAGCGAATTCCTCAGATCCACTACCCACTGAAATAAGACATTTCTCCTCACCTCAGTTTTAAATGGGCCGCCTGTGATTCTAAGAGTATGCCATCTAGATCTAGTCTGCCCTATCAGTGGAAACATCGTCTCTGCTTCCACCTTGCCAAGCCCCCACTTAATCTCATACATTTCGATAAGCTCACCTCTCATTCTTCTGAATTCCAATGAGTAGAGGCCCACACGACTCAAATTTTCCACATTTGTCAACCTCCTCATCTCTGGAATCAACTTTTTGAAACTTATCTGAACTGCCTCCAAAACGAGTATATCCTTTCGTAAATATGGAAAACAAAACTGCACGCATTATTCCAGGTGTGGCCTCACAAATACCCTGTACTACTCTAGCATGACATCCCTGCTTTTAAACTCAAATCGCCTTTGCAAGAAAGGCAAATATTCCATTGGCCTTCCTGATCACTTGCTGTACCTGCACATTACGCTTTTTGTGTTTCATGCACAAGTACCCCCATTTCCGGCTGTACAGCACCACTTTGCAATCATTCTACATTTAAATAATAAATAGCTCTTAATTTTTGCTGTCCTCATAATTTCCAACATTATACTCCATCTGCCCACTCACTTAGCCTGTCTATTTTCTTTTGCAGATTGTTTGTGTGCGCTTCACGCACTGCTTCTCCTCCCATCTTTGTATCGTCGGCAAACTTATCTACGTTACACTCGCTACTTTCCTCCAAATCGTTAATATAGATTGTAAATAGTTTGAGCCCAGCACTGACCCGTGCAGGCCCCCCCCCCTGGTTACAGATTGCCATCCTGAGAATTAACCATTTATTCCTACTCTGTGTTTTCTGTTCATTTGGCAATCCTCTATCAATGCTACTATATTACCGCCTAGCACGTGAAACTTTATCTTGTACAGTAATATTTTACGTCGCACGTTGTCAAACGCTTTCTAGAAGTCCACATACATCACATCCACAGGTTCCCTTTCATCCACCCTGTTCCTTACGTCCTCAAAGAATTCTAGCCAATGTGCCAAAAATGAATTCCCCTGCTTGAATCCATTCTGACACTGCCTGACCTAATTTTGCTTCTCCAAATTTCCTGCTGCTGCTTATTTAATAATGGACTTCAACATCTTCCCATCCACAGAAGTTAGGCTAACTGGTCTATAGTTATTTGCGTTTTTATCGGCCTCCTTTTTTAAATTTGGGTGTTACATTTGTTGTTTTCCAATCTGCTGGGACCATCCCAGGATCCAGGGACTGTTGGTAAATTACAACCAATTCATCATCCACTATTCCTGCCGGTACTTCTCCTAAGACCCTAGTATGCAAGCCGTAGGGTGCAGAGGACTTTTCTGCCTTTAGTGCCATTTGCTTACTTAGTGCAACAACGTTAGTGATTTTGATTGTGTTCAGTTCCTTCCCCCCTATAGCCCCTTGACTATCCATTGTTGGCATATTATTAGTGTCCACTACCTTAATTATTAAAACACAATGTTGTTCAGAGTTTCTGCCATCTCGTAGTTTCCCATTACTAATTCTCCGGTCTCGTCCTCTTAGGACCCAAACTTTAGCCTAGTCACAATTGTCATTTTTATATACCGAAAGAAACTCTTGCTCTGTGTTTTTATATTTCGGGTTAGTTTACTTTCATAGTCTATCTTCCCATTCTTAATCATTTTTTTGTAATTCTTTGTTGGCCTTTAAACGCTTTCCAATCTTCTGCCTCCCATTAGTTTTGGCCATATTGTATCTCCTTGTTTTTAATTTGATACCGTCCTTTATTTCATTAGTTCGACATGGAAGGCGATCTTTTCTCTTTCGCCGTTTCCTCCTCAGTGGAATATATTTTTCTTGAGAGTTGTGAAATATCTAATTTTATGTACACAGCTATTCATCAACCATTCATCAACCTAATGATTCGACATGCGGTTTGGTTTTATAAAGTTAAATATAATTAACTAGCGCATCTAGGGTAAGACTCGAACCTGCAAACTTTTGATATCATTCTGATTTACACAATAATCACACACCTTATTATTTAAGTCACATCGTATCTGCAATTAACATTCATGTAATGACGATAATGATAGATTAAAGGCCCTGACTTTATTCATTTCAGTTCCATTATGTACACTCCAACAGCGGATGTGAACCATTCACTGATTAAAATACGAGAAGTCGGGAAGTCGAACCACAATCAAAGCCTTTCCTCACCGCCTCCTTTCCTGCTTTTATGCTGGCCTTGGGCTATCTCTTTTAATCTTGACCTCCACATAAAACCTCCTAATTCAATTAAATTAATCCACAGCTGAGGCTCTTAATCTAAGCCGCAGATGGCATTTCACCAACTCACTCCCCTCTCAGTGCCAAACTTTTGCTCCCGAGCTGTCTCCTTGAGGAGTGTCCCCCACCCGTAACATCGCCCGACATCGCCGCTACCGTCACCCATCAGCTGCTGAAATCGTGACCATGCCTTTGTTATCTCTGACTTGTCAACTCCAACGGACTCCTTACTGGCCTCCCACGATCTATCCTATGTAAACTTGAGATTGTCCCAAAACTCTCTGGCTATATACAAACTCGCATCAATCGCATTCACCTAGCACCCTGATGGTCGCTCACCGATATTGGCTTGCGCTGAAGCAATGTTTGGATTTTAAAAATTCTCATTGTTGTTTTCACATCTCGTCATGGCCTAGCCCGTCCTAATGCCATTAATATCCTCCATCCCCATAACCACTGAAGATATAGGCACTCTTCTAATTCTGCCATCTTGAGTATCCCTGATTATAATCGTTCAACAATTGCTGGTCATCCCTTCAATTGCCTGAGCCCTAATCTCCGGAATTCCTAGCTATACCTCTCCACCTATTTCCACTACTTTACGACAATTTGAAACCTAGCTCTGTGACAAAGCTTTTGCTCATCAATTTTTATATCTGCTGAAGTGGCTCGATATCAAATTATCGTTTTATACCATAAGAACATAAAAATTAGGAGAATAAGTAGGCCATTTGGCCCCTCGAGCCCACTCTGTCAATGTGTTTGATCATGGCTCATCTAGTCATGGGCTAAGCTGTACTTCCCATCACGCACACTGTAATCCTTTGCCCTCTTATCGCTCAAAAATGTGTCCATTCCAGCCTTAAATATATATGATGACCAAACCTTCACAGTTCTCTCGATCAGAGAATTCCATAGATTTACTACCCTCTGAGCAAAAAAAAAATAATCTCAGTTTTAAATGGGAGGTTCTTTATTCTAAGCCTATGTCCCCTCGTTTTGCTTTCGCAGATGAGTGGAAATTTCCTCTCTGCATCACCTTTTCGAGCCCTCTCATTTTCTTTCAAATTTCAATATAATCACCTCTCATTCTTCTGAACTGCAATCAGTATAAGTCCAACCTACTCAGCCTATCTTCATAAGTCAACGTTCTCATCTCCGAAATCATTCTGGTGAACCTTCTCTGCACAGCCTCCAAGGCAAGTATATCTTTGTAACTAAGGATACCAAAACTGCATGCAGTACTCGTCGTGTTGCCTCACTAATACCCTGCAAATGTGTAGCGGGACTTCTCTGCTTTTATACTTCATTCTTCTTGCAATAAAGGCCAAGAAACCATTTGCGCTCCTGATTAATTGCTGTACGTGAATACTAACTTTTTTGTGTTTCATGCACACGGCTACCCAGGTCTCTCAGTACTGCAGTAGGTTGCAATTTTTCTCAATTTAAAGTAAAATTTGCTTACCTAGTATTTCTATCAAATAGGATAATCTCACAATATCCCACATGATTCGCCACCCGCCAAAAGTTTGCCCACTCATTAGCCTGTCTATCTCCCTTTGCAGATGTTTTATGTCCTCCTCACAATTTGCGTTCCATACCATCTCGGCATCATCAGCAAACTTGGCTAAATTACATTCGGTCTCTTCATCTAAATCATTAATACAGACTGTTAATAGTTGAAGACTCAGTACCCTGACCTTGCGGCACCCCACTAGTCGGCGTTGCCAACCGTACAATGTCCCATTTTTTCCGACTCTCAGTTTTTTGTTATTTAGCCAATGCTAATACATGACCGCCAAATTCATGAACTTCTATCTTGTACAGCAAAATATTATGTGGCAGCTTATCGAATGCATTCTAGAAATCTAATTACACCACATGCACTGGTTTCTCCTGATCCATCTGCTCGTTACATCCTCAAAGAACTCCTTCAAAATGACAAGCATGATTTCCCTTTCAGAAAACCATGCCGTCTCTGCTTTATTGCATCACGCTATTCCAAACGTCCAAGTAGGTGGGAACAGGTAAAGCAAGGGGAGAAAAATGGAGCTGAGACAGGGAGACATCAGTTCCATGGGGCGCGAACAGGCTGAAGCAATGGTTGTAATTGGCTGCGCGGGGTTGGGGAACTATTAGGTTAGCGTCCGTGTGGGGAGATCCCCAGAGGAGATGAGATCAGTGACCTTCTTGGTAACGATGGCCTGATGTTCGCTCGTGCGCCATGGTCCAGGGTGAGCAAGGATGAAGTGTGAGACTAAAGGGAACAATTAATGATTAAACACCGTGTTAGTTTTTATTTCCACTTCTATCAAAAAGACATAAGAATTTGGAGCAGGAGCCAGCCATTCGGCCCCTCGAGTTTGCTGCGATATGCAATGAGATTATGGCTGATTTTCTCCCTCAAATCTACATTCCTGCACTGTCCCATATTCCTTAATGCCCTTAATTTCCCTAATCTATCGATCGCTGTTATGTATAGACTCAAAGACTGAGCCTCCACAGCCTTCTGGGGTATATAATTCAAAAGATTCACCACCTTCTGATTGTAAACGTTTCTCCTGATTTCAGTCCTAATGATCAGATATTTTATTCTGAGACAGTTCCCCCTGGTTCTAGACTCCCATGACAGAGTAAACGTACTCTCTACATTTGTGCTGTCAAGCACTGTAAGAATGTCATATATTTCAATGAGTTCACCTCACATTATTCTAAACTCGAGCGAATATTTTCTTGGTCTACTCAATTTCTTCTCATCGAACAATCGCAACATCCCAGGAATCAGTCTGGTGAACCTTCCTTACTCCCTCTCTATCCTTCCCGAGGTTATGAGACTCCAACTGTACACATTCCTTGCACTGCAAACAAATCAACGGCTGTGAACCGTTCACTGATTGAGAAACGAGAATTCCAAAGTTAATCTCCTTTCCGTGCACTTCCTCCTCGACAGCTTTTCTGCTGTCATCAGGAAGTTTCTTTGCTTCTTGAATTCTTTCCAAATCCTCCTCAATCCCATTACTTAAATCACAGTCCATTAAACTAAACCTCTGACTGCATGCAAACAAATCCTTCCTCGTGGCTGCCAACCTTTTACCTCTGAGTTATGGAGTATCCCCACGTGCGTAACATCAGCCGTCTCAACCCTTGCCTCAGCGCGTCTGCTGCTGAAATCCTTATCCATACATTTGTTGCCTCTGGACTGGACTATTCCAATGCACTCCTGGGTGGCCACCCACGTTCGACACTATGAAAACTTGTGCTCATCCAGAAAATAGACTGCCTGTGTACTAACTGGCACCAAGCCCGTTCACCCATCGCCCCTGTGCTCACTGATCTACATTCACTCCCGGTTTAGCAACTCATCGATTATAAAATCTCATCCTTGCTTTCAAACCGTTCCATTTACTCGCCCCTCCATATCTCTGTCTTCTCGTCTAGCTCCATAAATCCCTGACAAATCTTCACTCCTCTGAACCTGTCTCGTTGAGCGCCGCTGATTATAATCACTCAACCATTCGTGGCCGTATCTTCAGCTGCGTGCTCTTAGCTCTAGAATTCCCTTACGAAATCTCTGAACCTTTCTAATACTTTCTCCTCATAGAATAATATAAATAATACAACATTGAGGGAAGCCATTTGTCCCATTGTGTCTCTGCCCGCCGACAAATAGCTAACCAGCCTAACCCGACCTCCAACATGAGGACCGTAGGCCTGTAGGATAAGGTTCTTTAAGTGCACTTCCAAGTACGTTATAAATCATGGTGAGGGTTTCTGCGTCTACCATACTTTCAGCTAGTGAGGTCCAGACACCCATCATCATCTGGATAAATGTATTCCCCTTATCTCCTCTCTAATCATGATACCAACTACTTTGCCTCGATGCGCCTGGTTTTTGACCACATACTGAAGGCAAATGTTCTTTCTAATTTCCTCGCGACCCATTCTATCTAGTGCCCTCATATTTCATGCACCTCAATTCAATCTTCCATCAGCCTCCTCAATTCCAATTAAAATAAAACATAGTTCAGCCAATCTTTCCTCATAGCTTCAATTTTCCAGTCTATGCAACATCCTCGTAATGCCCACTGTGCCCTCTCGAGTGCAATCAAATATTTCCTGTAATGTCGTGAGCAGAACTGCATCAATACTCTAGCTGCGCCTTACCAATTGTTTTGCAGCTGTTCCATAAATTCCCTGCTCTTACATTCTATCCCTCGGCTCATAAAGCAAAGGATTCCATATGCCTTTTGAACTACATAATCGAACTATCCTCTAACTTTAAGGATCTGAGGGCATACACTCGAAGGTCCCTTTGTTCTTCCACAAATCTCAGTATCCTGCTATTTTGTGTGTATTCCCTTGCCTTGTTGCAGCTCCCCGATTGTATTATCTCACACTTGCCTGGATTGATTGCCATGTTTCTCTTTTCTACGCAACTGACTGGTCAATCGATATTTTCCTGCAGTCTAAACTTCCATCCTAACTGTAAAACAAACAGACAATGTTTGTATCATTTGTGAACTTCTTTTCCATGCTCCCTACATTTATGTCTCAATCATTAATGTAAACTGCAGAAAACAAGGAACTGAGCACTGAGCCCTACGAACCCCATTGCAAACAGCCTTCCATTCGCAAAAACATACATGAACCATTTTCTTCCTGCCACTGAGCCAATTTTCGATCCTATTTGCAACACTCCCTTAAATCCCATGGGCATTAGCTATTTTGATCAGTCAGGCATGTGGGACTTTGTAAAAAATCTTGTTATAATCCTTGTGGATGACTTCAAATGCACTCCACATATCGTAGCTCTTTGTTACCTCCTGAAAAAATTCAATGCAGTAAGTCAGACATGACCTTCACTTAACAATTCGATGCTGACTGTTATTTTGAATCAATGTCTTTCAAAACGAAGGTTTATACTGTCCCTCAGCGTTGATTCCAATAATTTTCCCATCACAAGGATTACACTAACTGTCTTTAATTATTCGCTGTTTCACTTTATTCCTTTTTAAATAATGGTACAACGTTAGCAGTTAGCAATGTATTGTTTTACTTCTCCTGCACCTAGGGAGGTTGCTCAAATGATGGTTGGAGCCTCCGCAATTTCGCCACTTGCTTCTTTTAATAGCCTCGGATATATTGCATTGCATCCTGGAGATTTATTTACATTCGTAGATGCCAAACCCCTTAATCTTTGCTTCCTTACTATGTTTATCCCATCCAATATTACATTCCCTTCTTCCTTACCTTTAACGCTGGCATCGTCGCCCTCCTTTATTAAACCGCTGCAATACTTTTGTTAAGTACCATTCCCAAATAATCCACATCCACACATAGATTACCATTTTGGTCGCTCAATGCCCTATTCTGCCATTCGTTATCCTCTTGTTACTTATGCAATTGTTAAATATCTCTGGGTTTTAGAAACATAGAAACATAGAAACATAGAAAAAAGCTGCAGGTAAGACCAACTCGCTACACGTTTTCTTTGATTCAACGTGCCAGTATTTTTCATGTTTTCTCTTTTCTTTCCAAAATTAATTTTTAATTTCACCTCGAGGCTTTCTGCAGTACTGGGATCTCGGTTGCTGATATAAGCTTCCTTTCTTAGCCTTATCTTTCACTTTGTGCAACTTATTATCTCGGCGGCTCTAGATTTGGCACATGTTGCCGTTTTTCTTTCGATAAACATGTTGACACTGAACTTGTATCTCCTTCTTGAATACCTCCCACTGCTCTGACACTGATTTACCTTCAGTGAGCTGTTTCACGTCCATTTTTTCTATTCATCGAATCATGGAATCACGGAAATTTACAGCACAGAAGAAGGCCATTTCTGGCCGTCGTGTTTGCACTGTCCAATAAGGAGCTATCCAGCCTAATCCCACTTTCCAACTCTTCGTCCACGGCCCTGTAGGTTCCGGCACTTCAGATAGACATCAACGTACTTTCTAAATATGGCGACCGTTTTTTCACCTACCATCCTTTCAGGCAATGCGTTCCAGGCCAACCCCCCCTCTCACCCCCACCGACCCCAATCCGCGCCACCAATATCTGTGTCAAGAAATTTCCTCTCACTCCGCTCTAAACCTCCTACCAATTAATTTAAAGCTAGGCCTCTTGGTTGTTGACCGCCTCTGCTAAGGGAAAAAGGTCCTTCCTCTCCCCTTTATCTCGGCACCACATAATTAAACAACTTAAAAGTTCTCCCCTCAGCCTCCTGCGTTCTGGGGAAAATAAACCCAGCGTGTCCAATCTTTCCCCATAGCTACAATTCTCCATTCCAGGCCACATCTTGGTAAATCTCCAATATACCCTGTCTCGTGCAATCACGTGTTTATTGTAATATGGTGACCAGAACTTCACGCAGTACTATAGCTGTGGCCTGCCTAGTGCTTTCTATAGTTCAAGAATAACTTCCCTGCTCTTGTATTCTATGCCTCGGCTAATTAAGGAAATAATTTCTGATGCCTTCCCAAAGCCGTTTTCTGCCTGTGCTGCTACATTCATGGATATGTGGATATGCATTCAACATTCCCTATGTTACTGTACACTTCTCACTGCCCTACCATTGAATGTGTATTCATTTGCATTGTTAACCATCCCCAAATACATAACATAATACTTCTCCGTATTAAATGTCATTCACCATAATTTTGCTCAGGTGACCAGTTCATTGATACCTAGCTGCATTCAGGATCTCTCTTCTTCATTTTCATCCACACAGCCAATGGTTGAGTCATCTGAAATCTTTTTAATCATACCCGCTTCAATCAGGTCTAAATCATTGATATATACGACAAAAAGCAATGTACCTTCTACTGGAGCCAAGAGGATCCCCACTCGAACAGCCTTCCAGTTGCGAAAACATCTATTTCACTTTGCTGCCTGCCTCCAGGAAAATTTTGGATCCACATTGCCAATTTGCATTGGATTCCAAGGGCTTTTAATTCAGTGAGAATTCTGCCCTAAGTAACTTGTCAAAAGCCTTGCTAAGATCCATATACACTACATAAAATGCACTACCCTTACGGACAATCCTTGTCAGAAAATGTAATCAATTTCGTCACACACGACCTTCCCGGAAAACATTCTATGCTGACTGTGCTTGATCAAACCGAGCCTTTCTAAATGAATATTTATCCTGTTCCTCAACATTTTTCGAATAATCTTTCCACAACCGAGGTTAGGCTGATTGGTCTGTAATTGATCATCGATCCCTTTCTCCCCTTTTCAACAAAGGTACGACTGAGCAGTCCTCCAGTTCTCTGGCACCACAACTGCAGCCAGAGTATTTATGATTGTCAGACCTTCTGCTGTTTCCTCTTTTGCTTCTCTTAACAGCCTAGGTATATTTCACGTGGCTCTGTGGATTTTGCCACTTTCAAAGCTGTTAAACCCCATAATACTTCTTCGCTTACTATGTTTATGTAACTTAATACTTCACGTTCCTACTCCCCGATTGCAACGTCTGCATCGCCGCACACTTCTGTGAAAACAAATGCAAAGTATTCATGAAGATCCATAAATAAATATTCCACCTCTACTCATAGATTACTTACGGTCTCTAATGAGCCCTATTCTTTCTTTAGATATCCTCTTGCTCGTAATGTATTCATAAATCTTTGGGTTTTCTTTGAATTTACTTGAAAAATATTTTCATGCTCTCACTTTGCTTTAATATTTTCCTTTTTAATATCACCTTTGCACTTCCTATAATATTCTAGAGTTTCTGAAGTATTGATGCATCGCTACGGCATAAGCCCCCATATTTTCTTTTATTCCACCCTGTAAGGCACTTGGCATCCAGGGCGGCTCTGGATTTGCTAGGCCCACCCTCTTTCTTTAAGGGAACGTAATTGCTCTGAACCCTGAGGATCTGCTCCTTGAATGTCTCCAATGCTCTGATACAGTTTTGCCTTCAATTATCTGTTTCCAGTCAACATTGGCTAAATCCTATCTCTGCTTAACAGAATTGGCTTTTCCCCAAATGAGATAATTTATTCCGTGTCTAAATTTGTATTTTTCGAGAAGTACACTAAATCTAACTGAATTATGATCACTCATATCAAAATGCTCTCCCACTGATACCCCTTCCACCCATTCAGCTTCAATAGATAAAACAAAATCAAAATCGCCCCCTCCCTTCTATGGCTTGCAATATAATGGCTATGTTATGTTCTTACGTGCTAATAATGATCTTCTGAATGGATTTTACGAATTCCGCCCCTCTATGTGTTTCGCACAAATTCTATCCCAGTTTAAATTATTGCAGTTGAAAACGACTTCTATTCCTCCCCTATAACTTTGCCAACAATGTTGCTCTTCTCTCTCATTCTGGATGTTTGGGAGTCCACAGTACACTCCCAGCAGTATGATCACCGTTGTTATGTTGTTCAATTCATCCCATATGTCTTGAGTTGATGATCCATTATGCACATTAACTCTCCTTTGCTGCAATTGTTTTTTTTTATTCAACACTGCGACCTATCCCCATCCCTTTTTTCCCACTCTCTCTCCTTCATAAAAACCGTATAAGCATGAATGTTCAGCTAACATATCTGCCCATATTTCAGCCATGTCTCAGTAATAAGTATAAAATCATACTCATCACTGGCACGTGGCATCGGGAGCAATCCGGAAATTACTACTTTTGGGGTCCTGCTTTTTAATCTCTCTCGGAGCTCCCTACAATCTAGCTGCAGGGCCTGATCCATATTTCTACCTACATCAATGGTACAATAATGCACCACACCCTTTGTCTTTTCATTCACACCCCCCAGCATCCCCTGCAGCCGCTCAGTTCAATGCTTTACCCTGCACCATGTTGACAACATTCCGTACTTGAATAACGTCTGTGGCGTATCTGTTCAACTAACAATCGAATCTTTTACCATTATTGCGCTTCCACTCTTCTCCCCCAACCCCCCTCCCGCCGCCCCTCCCTCCCAGCCCCTGTGCAGCTGTGCCAGCAGTGGTACCGTGGACTTAGCTCTGACTGGATTCCCGGATGAGCCTGCGCCCCAGCATTGCTGAGAACTGAATGCTGCTAGGGGAGGGAGATGCACTCGGGATTTCTACAATAACTGGCTGCTCTTCCCCTTCCGTCTGACGACCACACATCCATTCCCTGCCTTCATTCTCTGAAGCTGCCGGGTGATCAGCTCAAGAAACGTGCTATCCAAGAAGTTCTCAGTCTTGCGGAGTCACTGCAGTGATTTTCCCATTGATACCCCTTCCACCTGCCGAGTTTAGTTGCCTAAAACGAAGTAAAGAACCGCCCCCTCCCTTGGTGTGCTTGCTACATACGGGCTAAAAAAAGTTCTCCTGAATGCGACTGAGGAATTCTGTGCCATCTATACCTTTTACACTGATTGTATCTCAGTTATTATTATCCCAGTTAATATTACAGTAAATGAAATCACCGAATATTACTGCATAATGTTCATGCATTTTTCAGACATTTGCCAACACATTGCTTCTTCAATTTCCCTCGGATTGTTTGGGGGCCTATATTACACTCCCAGCAACGTAGTTGTTCCTATTTTCATTTAGCCTCATTTGAAGATCATTCTGACATATCACCCCTTCTCATAGCTGCAATATTTTTTGTAATCAACATTGCCACCCCGCCTTCTTCATCCTATCTCTATTTTGTTTGAAATACGTTTAACCAGGAATGTTGAGTTGCAAATCCTGTCCCTCTTTATGCCATGTTTCAGTAATTGCTAAGATATCATGCTTCAACATAACTATCTGTGCCGTCAGCTCCGCTGCCGTATCCACCATACTCCTTGCATTTATGAATATGCCATTATGCACAGACAAACTCATGTACTGTCTATTTTCCAATCTTACTTTGCTCTGTCTTTCGAACTGCCATACTAATTTTCGACCTTCCAGCTGTGGCTGTGCTTTCCTCCTTTCTGATTCTATGCTCATCTTCTAAAGAAGACGTGATTGGAAGGCTGTTTCCATGAGGGTCCGCAGGTCTCAGTAGTAGGTATCCTGCATTTATTGCTATATATCAATAGTTTAGTCATAAATGTCGGGGTTATGATTAAGACCTTTTCGATTATACTAAAATCGGCTGTGTAGTTTATGATGAAGAGGACAGCCAGATTCTGTTGGGGTGAACAGTGGAAACATGAATTCAATCCGGAGAAGTATGAGGTAATTCACTTAGCGAGGGCTATAAAGACAAGGGAATAAACAATCAATGAAAGGACACTGAGATGTATAAGATATTAGGGTGTCCTTGGAGTGAATTTTCACAGATCCATGAAAGTGGAACGACAGTTGGTTAAGAAGGCATACGGAACACAAATTTATTAGGTGAGGCATAGTCTATAAGAGCAGGGAGGTTATGCTTCAACTGGATGAAACAACATTTGGGCCACAGCTAGAGTACTGCTTGCAGTTCTGTTCACCACAATACAAGAAAGGTGTGATTCTACGAGAGAGGATACTGCACAAATTGATGAGTAGGCGAGCATTCTACTGCTGAAGCACCAATGTTCGGATTTATACTTAATTTAACTTTCCAACCGCTGCAACTTATAGGCAATTATTTTATTTCATAATAGATAGGGGGCCACTTCACCAACATAAAATGCAATGTGCAGCAGATGCTATATGGAATTATTCAATAAATGTTGGAAACACTCAGCAGGTCAGTGAACATCGTTTGCGAGAGAAACACTAGGTTAACCTCTAAGGCCCATGAGTTATAGATCGTTTGTGAGTTTCCTTCCAAACCATTAAGCAGCTTAAAAACAACATGAATAATATACCAGCAACCCCACAAAAAATGTTGTCACCCATAAGGGGGTCGAGCCCGCAAACATGATGTTAGCAGCATCACGCTGTAACCAATTGTGGTAACAGTCAGTACATTGAGCAGCTAAATTCAACATACTTTTGTGTCCAAGCTGATATTTCCACGACGTCTTCAATTCCTGGAACTATCCTTCATGTACCTGCACGAATCTCTCTGCATACAGCCTGTAGTTATCAATCATTCACTGCCCGATCCGCAACTATGTTGCATATGTTCATGTGAGCCACAAATAACCACATCCAACAGAATATGACTTTCGCTTCACACAAGTGCCAGGCAATGACGATCTCCAGCAAGCGAGAGTTAATCCAGCGACAATTGACTGTCAAAGTCATGACTGTTATGTTTTGAATAGCTCCACGAGGCTGAGTTGTGGCCTTAAGCCATTGTGACCTTGGTCAGTTTAACAATTTAGAAGATCATAATTTTCTGCAAACTGCTTTGGGAAGTCCTGAGGTGATAATCGCCGTAGAAATGAAAGTTTTTTTCTTTCACAGCATCTGAAAAAAGTGCATAGCGATAAGGCCAGTGAGCTCTGTTGATTAGAGCCTGATGCGAATCACGCCAAAGTAGCGGGTTTTATTCACATACTGGCTATTTATTTTATTCTTGGTGATAGGGTGAAAGCATTTTAGAGCAGCTTAAATATTGAGGAAAGGAACTCACACGTGACCTGCAATACTTTGAAGCAATGCTGCAAAGCATTCTTTCTGTAGAGAGGTCATGGACCTTCGGCGTGTTTGCAGCATTTAACGAACGTTTGCATATCATCCGCGGCTGTGCTACGTCGCGTAGTTCAATCACAGAATGGCTCACTGCAGCTGATTGGTCAACAGTGGAAAATATCAAACAGAAATAAATACAATTTCGGTGTGTAATCCTTCATTCTCACCGTTAAGCTGCTGTGAACTGCAGCGGGCGTGTGGCCATTTGGATCAGGCGTCTCACTTTAATGCAAACACGAATGTTACAAGAATATTTCAGATTCGAGGCTTGCGTTGATGGTTTGGTCAAATCTTGTTCAACTTTTAAAACCAAACCACGTTCACACTCATTAGCTGAAGGTGATTTCCTTGCAAACAATGAAGGGCTCTTTTTAAAAGACATTTCTTCATGCTGTTTCCTGTGTATATTTCTCACTGATCTTTGCAAATAGTTTCCAAAAATACAACCATCACGAATTAATGCCTGTAAATTAATAGTGTTTACAATTCGAATATCAGCTTCGCATAAATCAGTGCAATCAGATTCTAGCGATATTTACAGAGAGCCAATTAAAGAAGAATACCTTTCGTGTAAAACCACTGTGAGCAAGGATTCGAACCTGCGTGGGGAAATCCCATTCAATTTCAAGTCCAACACCTTAACTACGTGTTCATCGCAGCTACACTAACGATCTGCTTGAACAGTCCAATGATCGGTGCAAAATATCAGACAAATCGACTTTAAGTCAATTTAATGTAAGGCATTCAAAAATTGTGTGTTTGAGTCCCACCATAGACGGATTTTAGGTCAGGATTTGATGTTTCCTGGGCCGCACAATAAAATTTGTAGCAAATCAATACTTCAGAGATGTGAAACTGCGGCCCCTCAATTGCTGTTACAAAAACACTCCAAGTATCCTCTAAATTATCTGTTCGCCCTGAGTCATTTGCACAGTAACAGGAGCAAGACATCGAGCCTGTGACAGGCGGAGTCCATTAACCCCTCAAATCAGTTGCAAATGACACGAGGAAGAACAGTAGAACTCTATTCTGTCGCGCAAACCTGCAGCATAGATGACGAGAAGGCAATGTCAAACCCACGAACATTTTGCACAGAAATTTGATTCGGCCATTCAACATCTCGAGCCTACTGCATAGGACCAGGGGGATGCTATTCCATCCATCAATATGATGAACAGTGTAATATATTTATGTTTGTGTTAACTGAGAACAGAGTGCGCGACTTCGGATGTCATTTAGGCAATACAGGAAGTCGGATCTTGTTTTTAACCGAAGTGGGAATCAAATAAATCGGGTGCACACCCGAGGCAGTTTACAGTAAAAGACTCTTCTGTTATCACACTCAGGGACAGGAGGACATTCAGACCCTCGAGGACATTAAACAGGCTGAGACCAATAAGAGTGACATGATGATTCTCTCACCGTTCACGTGGATGACATTCCTTAACTCCAATTGTTGCCCAGGAACAGGAGGAGTCATTCAACCCCTCGGGCAAATTACACAGGCCGCCAATCATAGTAGTTATTGCAATGGACTTGTAATCCAGAGACAGAAAATTACAGCCCACCACTAAAGTAGGGTAATTTAAATTGAATTAAAGAAATGTGCAATTGAGAAGTATCAGTAATGGTGACCATTATCGTAACAAACCCATCGGATTCACTCGTCTCCTTGAGTAAAGGATATCTGCGGACTTTACCAGTCTGTGCCTATATGTGACGCTGGACCCACAGCAACGTGGTTGACACTTAACTGCCCGCTGAAATGGCCTGGCGAGACATTCAGTTGCATATGGTTGCTCATCAAAACCTTAACAATGGCAATTAGGCATGGGCAACAAATGTGCCCTTGCTAGCGATGTCCACATGCTTGAATTAATCAAATAAAACACAAGGAACTCCAGATTGTTACAAAGGAACAAGAAGACTCTCAAGCCAGGACAGAGAATGCTGAATAAGGAAACAACTAGAAGAATGGATAGCTCGCTGGTTTAAAGACGTAAAGCAGAGAGTAGGTTTGAAAAGGACCTTTTCATATTGGCAGAAGTTGGGTAGTGGTGTTCCACAAGGACCTGTGCTGGGACCATTGTTGTTCAAAACTTATATTGAAAATTTGACCGAGGAAGCCAAATATAATTTCGAAATTTGCAAATGACACCTAATTAGTGGGGTGGGTAAAAAGTGAGGAGGACTGCAACAAATTAGAGGAGGGCATTAATAAACTTGCATTTGAGTTTCAAACCAAAAAATGTGAGGTGTTATATTTTGTTCGGAAAATAGGATGGTTACATATTATTGGAGGATGCCAGTCTGGGTGGCATCGTTGATCAAAGCAATCTCGGAAGAAAAATGCACAACACTCTAAAAGTTAAGACACAGGTTATCAATGCTATAAAAAGGCAACGACAACGAGATTATTTATTTCTACACGTACAGAATAAAAAAGTAGCGAAGTAATGCTCAACCTGTATCTAACTTTTGCTAGACCACACAGAGTGCTACTTACAGTTCCATTCGCCATATTATAAAAAGCATACAGAGGCATTGAAGAGGATGCAGAGAAGATTTACAAGGATGATACCTGAAAAGCCAGTGTACACATATCAGGAAAGGATAAACAGGCTGGGTCTATTTTCACTTGAAGAAAGGAGGCTGAGGCGTTACCCAGGTTTGGTACTCTTTTTACAACGTGACGGTAGAGTGAGATATATGCTTGGACATAAGGTTACAGATTGTGTGCTTTAATATTCTGCTGCTGCTGATGTCCTACAGCACCTGAAGGATGCCCAGCTTTGAGCTGCTCGATATCTTCAGAATCTATCCCATTTAGGACGGTAGTAGTGCCAGACAACATGATGCAGAGTGTCCTTCGTGTGAAGACAGGACTTGGTATCTGTTAATGTGGATTCTTTTCCCTCAATCTGGTTCAGCAAAATGACTGAAACGAATACCGTTTGTGCTTTAAACAAAGCAAGCTTTTATTTAAAAAGCTAATCCCGATCAGGGACCTTATCAGACAGAAGGAATGCTTCCTGATAGATCGCACCCACTTCCGACGGACAAAGTGACGTTATATTGTAAAGGGACGACGGTTATACATTTTCGGCAAAAGATAACAAGATAGGGCTAGAGTGACATCCGAGTTCACCCTATCCCTTTTGATCCATCTTTCCCTTTGTCCACTCATAAGCCGACCTAAGTATGGTCTGATTTTAAACAAAAACCTTCTGTTAATGTTTCAGGTTAATAACATGATTTAATAAGACCTTGAGGTTCTTCTGCAAGCTGTGGGTTGTGTTTCAATATGTGTTAGTGTTGTAACATTTCGCAGTCTCGAGTCTGAGATGTCATGGCTATTCCACCATGAATTATTTGTTAGCTTATACTGTCCCTATACAATTCCCACATTCTCAACTTCAATGTCTCTATACATTTTTAAACATTCACATTCCCCCCTTTTATCATTCCATGATAACCCTGGTGACTATTCCAGGAATATCGCATTCAGCCGTTCGCACTATCTTTCCTGATCCATATTGTTGTTATTGTCCAGTCGATCTTTAGTTCGTTGGATCATAACTCGGGAGCCCTTGACTAAAAGAGGGTTTGCTAACCTTGCCATCATTACTTTACAACAATGGTTAAGACAACCAATAATTAGTTAGAATCTCCAAGATCCATCTGATAGCCAATCAAACCAGCTAGATCCTTCTGCTGGTGTGGATAACTTCTTCACCTCCCTTCTTATGTGATCAGCCAGATTGGTTATGTTATCTTAACTATCAGGAATGTAAGTGCAACATTCAGATCCTATCTGGGCACACGTTCCCCCTTTCTCAGCTAACAGGTAATCGAGGGCCATTCGGTTTTGTAATGCTATGTTCCTTATTGCTACCATTTCAGCTGTGATGCCCTCCAGAGCTTCAGCAGTATTGTTAGCTATCTGTTATAATATCGACTCTAGATTCTGTACTTCATCCATGAGACGCCCTATCCTGATTGGGAACATTATGACGGCGGGGGTGATGACTCGCTTGTATCGGCTGGAGTCATGTGCTTCCGCCAGGGTACGTACTTGCTGCACAAATGGCACCACCTATCCCAGATAACAGGACCCTGTCCAGCTTCTGGGTCCCAGGACTGGGCCCACAAACCTCCACCTGTTTTATTCGGAAGGTGAGAGGTTGGTGACTCGTGCACCTGTGGAGATGTTGAGACTGTTTAGGCATTTGCTGTACCCTATGATATGTCCCTTGTTACTGGTGTCATTTCGGGTCAGACATATGTCCCCGGTTGGCCTCCCAATCCCCGAGGTATTGGTCAGGGCAAAGAATGGTGGTTCCTTTCCTTGGTCGTAGGTGGGTTGGTACCATCCCTGAAACGTCTGACTAATTGTATTGGCCCCCGTCCTCTCGTGATAGTTTGGCACTGAATCCATCTGACAGTCTCTGTTAGGGTTAGTGGAACGGGGCACAAAGGAAATCCCCCTTTGGAATGTATAGGGATATGTGAAAACACCCAACATCTAGAAAAGTTCCAATTTTGCGCATAAACATAAGACATGTACAAAAAGGTGTTTACATGAACTCTCGTCTCTGTCTCCCCTCCCATGCGCCGAAACTGTCATATATCAACTCTATTATACAGACTGTGGCATACAGACACAGTTTCATCTTATGGCTCAGGATTCAGATAAATAGTCCAATTATTTTGCTGATTAAAAGAGTTCAGTTTTCCCGTCTCTCTTCTCAGGTCACCGTCGGTGTAGCTGACTGTCTATCATTACGGGTAAACGTTCAAACGGGTCCACGTTCCAATTAGGTTGCCTATGGAGAAGAGGAAGTCTGGAACAGAAACTGGAGTTAGAATAACCAGTAATATAGGTTCGTTAGAGGGTGGTGAGCTTGCAGTGGTGCAGGTGAACCCAGGCAATTTTCCCCTCAACCTTGGCTGCAGTGGGGGTAGTGAGTAACACATGAAAAGGCCCCTCCCATTGTGGCTCTAACCCCTTCAGAATCCATACTTCCCTGGTGCCACGAGGGACAATTCGGGTAAAACTGGGAGGTCGAGGTGAGCATCTTGAACCTGGTTGTGAGCTAGTCGCAGAGCCTGAGTCAGAGAAAGAACATATGTGGTCATCAGTCGTGCTGAGATACCATATCTGGGAACAATTTCCCTCATTAACACCTTAACAACAGTGAGAGACTTATTGTCCAGGGTAGGGTCGGCTTCAATTCTTCTGCTAAACACATCTACTATTCCTAACACATATTTGTAACACTGATCTTTTTTCAACTCAATGTCGTCCAACTGAAATGTCTCAAAGGGACCTTCGGGTAGGGGCGTTTTACCCCAATCAACGGGGATTCACTTCCCTGGATTATGTTGCTGGCAAACCAGGCAACGACTACTGATGTTCTGGGCGAGCGCCTGGAGTCTAGGATGCCACCAAGTAGCCAAAAGTGTATCACTCGTGGTCCTTGCTCCTCAATGAGTAGCAAAATGCATACATTCAATAACCCATAGAGCCAACTCGTCAGACATGCAAGTCTGTTCCGCGGTAGTGGTCCAGAGTTTAGAAACATTGTAATAAGTGTATCCATAATATTTCCACAACAGTTTATCTTTTTCAGGAGCGTCATCCTGTGCATTTATAACATCTTGGATGGTTGGCATTGGTTTTTCCGAGGCTAATTTATCCTTTGCAGAATTTTTAGTCTGACTCATCATCAACCGGGGATTACCATCTGTTGGTCACGAGAGGCCTGTTTAGCCTCTTTGTCAGCACAGTGGTTCCCTATATCAACCGGAGATTTTCCGGTGGTGTGGGCGGTACATTTAATAACGGCAATGTGCTTGGGGAGCATGAGGGCTTGCAACAAATCAGATACTAGTTTCCTATGTGATATCTCATTCCCCTGTGAGGTTAGAAATCCCCTATTTTTCCATAATTGTCCGAAATCATGAGCCACCCCAAAGGCATACCTAGAATCGGTACAGATATTGACTTTGAGATCTTTGGCCAAGATACAGGCTCGGGTGAGGGCGAATAGTTCAGCTTGTTGGGCAGAATAGGCGGTTTCAAAAGCGGCAGATTCCAAGACCTGATTCTCCTGTTTTACTATCGCGTATCCTGAGATTCGTGTACCTTCTGGATTAATAGAAGAACTTCCGTCAACATACATAATACAGTCTGGATCTTCCATTGGTCATCAACTAAATCTTCCCTGACTGATGTGGCCTCTTGAATTAAAGATAAACAATCATGACTGGGTTCTTCCTCATCTTGTGGCAGCTCAGTAAGAAAACAGGCCGGATTAATTGCAGTACAGTGCAGAAAGATCAGCTTAGGATTGTTTAGTAAGTAGATCTCATATCTGCTTTGCCTGGCCATGGTAAGATGTTGACTCTGCAGTTGGTCCAGGACCCAGCTATTGAGTGAGAGGTGTTAAGACAACGGTAGCACAGTCTTGCAGAATTGTACAATACAGTTGAAAGTGCCGGTCATAGAGGGGCCGGCCCAAAGCCGGAGCTTGCAGCAGGGCTGCCTTTAGTTCCTTAAAGACTTGGACGTCTGCGGTTTCTATTTTAAAGCTGCCTTACTTATTTGTATACGGGGTGAGGTGCTTAGTCATTAGGGCAACATTAGGGATCCAGGATCTGCAGTAATTGATCATCCCCAACCACTGTCGCATTTGTTTAGCCGTGCTAGGAACTGGAAACTGGCAAATTGGTTTGACTCGGCTAGCCTCCAAAGCTCGGTGGATACTCGGTATTGCCTGTGATTTAAGTGGAGACTGTCGGATAGAGGGCCAGTCCATATTTCCACATCCCGGCAGGTAGGGTCAGCCTCGTCTATAGCCTGGCGCACCATAACTCCCACATCTTTAGCGTGGTGGGGAGGTAATACTTCACGAGTAAGATGTGGTGCCATCGATGGGAGCTGTCCATTTCCACAAAACCTGCCTTCCCTTCCAGTCCAGTCACTCTAGCCCTTAATAGAATTTCCTTCACTTGCCATTCGAGATCCTGATAAAACTTCTGCAAGTCCTGATTCTTTCCACTGGGATCGTATGCTAAGGTCACGTGATAGGGTGCCTGCGGCAGGTCCAGAGACCACCACTGAGGGATTCTACTGGTATAATACTGCCGCTTAAGGGTTCCCTGTTTTACAATAATCCCTTCATCTCCACACTCCAAATGCAACTGGAATTTGCAGAGGAGGTCTCTAGCCATCAAGTTACAGTCCAGATTGGTTGTGATAACAAATCGATGTTCCACCGATTCTTTCTCGTAACCCATTTTAACCGATTCTGGCACCGGGAATGTCGAGACTTGTCCCAGGAATCCTGACAGTCCCTGTGTTTCAGTGAAGGAGGGGAGTTTAAGCTTTGATTGTCAAGAAAACATGAAGGCTCCCGTATCTATCAAGAAGGGTTGCCACTCATTCCGCATTTTTAACAATATCATCGGTTCATCATCCGGGGAGGGTCCTTGCACAATCAAGCTACGTAATCAATAGGAATCGGGGGACGGTTGGCCAAAGAGTTTGATCTGAGAGAAGTTAGTTTAAGATCCCCGTCCTCTTCCCCCTTTGCCCCACTCCTCTTCCTCCTCTTCCTTTTTCGTGCTGACGGGAGGGACAATTTCTATTCCAATGTCCTTCTTGCCCGCAAATAAAGTATCGTCTTTCCCAGCCCCGACCTCTTCCCATACCAGGCCGGGGACAGTAGGGCGGTCCGTAATTAGCAGGGCCCGGGCCATTTGGGTGTTTCATATAAGCGTATCCCTGTTTATCCACCCAACCATGCACGCAATACTGCGGTTCCATCTGGTATCCCCTTGGGTCGTGTTTTGGTCCTTCCACCCGAGGCGGCTTTTCCTTTCTAGTCACGTATTCAGTCTTGACCCGGGTTGGGGGCGCACCTCCCCACTCTCCTTTTTATCCTGCCAATAATATTTAACTGCCCTTTCCATCTGGGCTTTACTGTTATCTGCCCAATTCAAATTATTTGTCCGGATAGCGTGACCTATCGAATAGGGCAGGCACTGAAGTAGGATAGCGCAGAATTGAGGAGAATCCTTTCCTGCCCTGAAGGCATTATCTCCTGATTGACTTCCGTATATTTCAATAACTCTTTTCATGAATTCATCGGCAGTTTCTTCTCGTTTGGGTTTAGTTTCTAATACTGCGGCCATACAGATGGGCTTCTGAAGGGTCGTGGTGAGAGCATTAAAGATAGCGTTTCGGCGATCCTGGACAACGTTAGGGTGAGCAAACACCAATGCATCATGAGTAGCACATCCTAGGTGAGTTAGAAATCGGGCATGCTCAGTTGGGCTCAGGGTTTGCTTTACCAGGGCCCACAGATCCCTTGATTCTGCATTATATCCGTGCATGTGGAGGTCACTCCGTGAAATCGGAGGTCAGGATTAAGTTAGGTTGTGGATCCCGTTCAGCTTATTTATCTTAGCCACTTAACTCTTCAATTTGTTTTGTTTTAGTATCTATTTCTTTATTGTATCAGGCAAGTATTATTACATCAGCTAGTTCTGTTTTTATTTTTATTCTGACTATCGCACCATTCCTCTGTTAGGTGAGTCTTTTTTCTATTAAGAAATCCAAATTGATAATGTTCAGTATGAAACGGCTCTCAATGGAAAGGGTTAACTCCTTTACAGGTTTGTAAGAAGACCTAATGTCATTACGTGACTTCACGTAACCATCTGAAAAAAATATATTTTCATCAGGAAAGGGAGCATTTGATTTAACTCCAATATTTTTTTAACTTCTTATTCAAGTACTTGCCAAATATATTTTTTTAATTGATTTAAAACAAGACCCACAAATTTTTAGTAGCTATTTGTTTGCTGAAATTCAATTTCGTCATCAGCCTCAATCAATGCAAAGCCAACCATTTCAACTTCGTAGTCTATCGATACATTTCTCAGAGGTCCCAGTGGAACTCTGAGTACGATTCTCGTGCGTGCACTCTTTCTTTAAGACGTCTACGGTTTTTAATATGTCATCCTTCTGTCAATGAAAGCCCTAATTTAATGGAGTTTTTCTGCCAACTCGACAGGAGTGATTTTTTAGACTGCAGTGGAATTTTTCTCATAATTAAAAATCTCAGAACACATTTTTTTTTAGCACCTTTTGTGTACGTTACGTCTTTTTTTTTCGTTTTTTCCATAACTAGAGGGAAGTCTGGCACGTGGGCTGTGGACTGCTTTTCGTTATCTCAATTGTTCCAGCCTCAAGGTCGCGTAATTTAATATAATATTTTTTTTTAATCCTTTTGAATCCATCTCAGTATTTTCTGCGCCTACCCTGAATATCTCAAAATCCCGTTTCAAACTTTGTAATTCAATAAGGTTCACACTCTGAAACTTCCCACATACAGGACAACACTACGAAGGGTTAAAAAAAAAATTTTGTTTGTAAATGTCAGTGGAGCTAAAACAATCCACAACACGCCGGGTTTTTTTTTTCACAGTAAAAATCACACAAGCATTTCTCATTCAAGACAGACGTTCACAAGTGTCTCTCTTCTTTCCTATTAATTTTTGGATCCATGACCTTTCAGGGAATTCGTAGTTTTACCTAAATTACCCATCCTGTGTCGCCGCACGTTGGATCAGGGTCCTAATTATTCCTGATTGTCTCCACGTCGCCCCGTGGTGGTTTCAGTTATCTTACCCAGAGCCTAGGTGGACCAAGTGATATACAAGATCGATGCTGTACCTGGTGTAAGTACAATTTAAAATTTACACAGTCCTGCGTAGTCCCGCAGCTTAATTTTACGTAATTCCCTAACCTCTGCGTTTCCCTATGCGGTTCGCGTTATTCTCTCTCTCTCTGCTTTGCCGCGCGGTTTTGCTTGGGCCTCGAACCCACACAGACACTGGGCCTCGAACCCAGGTAGACTTACCTATTCTAACCTATCTTTCCAAGTCGCTGCTTGGTTTGCGTCACCGCGCAATTTCCCTATCTCTATCCCTATTCTAAGTTTGAAAGGTATTCACCAGATTGTCCTGGATCTCGTTCAGACACGAACTGAGAACTAGCGAGTGGCTAAACTTTCCTCAGACTTTTGAAACCGGGGGAAACTGGAGCAGTATTGAAAGTATACTTACTCTAGTGGCCACTTTCCCTTCGTCTCGTCCAAGACTAGTCTGGCTCTTAGTTCGCAAGTTTTCGGCTGTCGTCCGTTGAGATCCCACTTCTGACACCAAATGTTGATTTCTCGATTCTTTTCCCTCAATCTGGTTCAGCAAAATTACTGAAACGAATACCGTTTGTGCTTTAAACAAAGCAAGATTTTATTTAAAAAGCAAATCCCGATCGGGTACCTGATCAGACAGAAGGAATGCAACTCTGATAGAACACACTCACTTCCTACGGACACAGTGATGTTACATTGTAAAGGCACGACTGTTATACATTTTCGGCTAAAGATAACAAGATAGGGCTAGAGTGACATCCTAGTTCAGCCAATCCCTTTTGATCCCTCTTTCCCTTTGTCCACTCATAAGCCGACCTAAATATGGTCTGATTTTAAACAATACCTTCTGTTAATGTTTCAGGTTAATAACATAATTTAATAGACCTTGAGGTTGTTCTGCAAGCTTTGGGTTTCGTTTCAATATGTGTTAGTGTTGCAACATTTTGCAGTCTCGAGTCTGAGATGTCATGGCTAATCCTCCATGAATTCTTTGTTAGCTTATACTGTCCCTATACAATTCCCACGTTCTCAACTTCAATGTCTCTATACATTTTTAACCAATCACATCAGTACCCCCAGGGCAGGGAGGAAGGTAGTGTGGGCCGCAATACCCCCAGGGCAGGAAGGGAGTGAGAGTCTCAATACCTCCAGGAAGGGAGGGAGTGAGTGTGGACATCAGTTCCCCCACTGCATGGAGGGTGGGATTGTGGACCCCAGTACCCCAAGGGCAGGGAGGGAGAGATTGCGGGCCTCAGTACCTCCAGGGCAGTGAGGGAGGGAGTGTGTCTCTCAGTACCCCCAGGGCAGGGTGGGAGGGAGTGTGGACCTCGGTACACCCAGGGCAGGGAGGGAGGGAGGGTGTGTTGCGCCTCAGCACCCCCAGGGAAGGGAGGGATGGAGTGTGGGCCTCGGTACACACAGGGATTGAGGGAGGGAGTTTGTTTGGTTCTCAGGAAACGTAGAATTGCAATGGACCGATTATGGGCCTCAGTACATCCAAGGCAGGGTGGGAAGGAGTGTGGACCTACTTACCCCCAGGGCAGGGAGGGAGTGAGGAAGTGTGGTCCTCAGTACCTCCAGGGAGGTAGAGAGGGTGTGTGGGCCTCAGTCACCCCAGAGCAGGAAGGTTGAAAGTGTGGGCCTCAGTACCCCCAGGTCAGAGTGTGAGGGAGTGTGGGCCTCAGTAACACCAGGGCAGGTAGGGAGGGATTTGTGGGCCTCAGTACACGCTGGGCAGCGAGGGAGGGAGTGTGAGCCTCAGTACCCCAAGGGCAGGGAGGGAGTGTGGGGCTGAGTACTCCCAGGGCAGGGAGAGAGAGAGTGTGGGCCTCAGTATACCCTGCGCAGGGAAGGAGCGAGTGTGGGCCTCAGCATCTCCAGGGCAGGGAGGGAGGGAGGGTTTGTGGGCCTCAGTACCCCCATGGCAGGGAGGGATGGAGTGTGGGCCTCAGTACCTCCAAGGAGGTAGGGAGGGTGTTTGGGTCTTATTACCCAACGGGCAGGGAAGGAGTGCGGGACTCAGTACCCCGAGGGCAGAGAGGGTGAATGAGTGGTCCTCAGTATCCTCAGGGCAGGAAAGGAGGGAGTCTTGGCCTCAGTACCCCGAGGGCTGGTAGTGCGGAAGGATGGGCCTCAGTACCCTTAGGGCACGGAGGGAGTATGGGCCTCAGCAGCCCCAGGACAGAGATGGATGGATGGAGCGTCGGCCTCAGTACCCGCAGGGCAGGGAGGCAGGAAGCGTGGGCCTCAGGACCCCCAGGGCACGGAGGGTGGTAATATGGTCCTCAATATACCCAGGACAGGTAGGGAGTGTAGGCCTCAGTACCTCGAGGGCAGGGAGGTAGTCAGTGTGGGCCACAGGACCCCCAGGGCAGGGATGAGTGAATGTGGGCCTCAGTACCTCCAAGGAGGGAGCGAGGGAGTGTGGGCCTCAGTAACACCAGGGCAGGTAGGGAGGGATTTGTGGGCCTCAGTACATGCAGGGCAGGGAGGGAGGGATTGTGAGCCTCAGTACCCCAAGGGCAGGGAGTGAGTGTGCGTCTCAGTACCCCCAGGGCAGGGAGGGAGGGAGTATGGGCCTCAGTATCCCCTGGACAGGGAGGGAGTGAGTGTGGGCCTCAGCACCTCCAGGGCAGGGAGGTAGGGAGGGTTTGCGGGCCTCAGTACCCCCATGGCAGGGAGGGATGGAGTGTGGGCCTCAGTACCTCCAAGGAGGTAGGGAGGGTGTTTGGGCCTTAGTACCCCACGGGCAGGGAAGGAGTGTAGGACTCAGTACCCCGAGGGCAGAGAGGGAGAATGAGTGGGCCTCAGTAACCTCAAGGCAGGGAAGGAGGGAATATTGGCCTCAGTACCCCGAGGGCTGGTAGTGAGGAAGGGTGGGCCTCAGTACACTCAGGGCACGGAGGGTGTATGGTCCTCAGCAGCCCCAGGACAAGGAGGGAAGGAGGGAGCGTGGGCCTCAGTACCCGCAGGGCAGGGTGGCAGGAAGCGTGGGACTCTGGACCCCAAGGGCAAGGAGGGAGGTAATATGGGCCTCAGTGCAACCAGGGCAGGTAGGGAGTGTGGGCCTCAGTACCACGAGTGCAGGGAGGTAGTCAGTGTGAGCCTCAGGACCCCCAGGGCAGGAACGAGGGAGTGCGGGCCTCAGTACCTCCAAGAAGGGAGCGAGAGAGTCTGGACCTTCGTACCCGGAGGGCAGCACAGGGAGGGAGAGTGGGCCTTAGTAACCCCTGTGCAGGTAGGGAGGGTGTGTGGTCCTCAGTACATCAAGGTCATGGAGGGTTTGTGGGCCTCAGTACTCCCAGGGCAGAGAGGGAGTGAGGGAGTGTGGGCCTCAGTAATCCCATTGCAGGGAGGGAGAGAGGCATTGTGGGCCTCTGCACCCCCAGGGCAGGGAGGGAGTGTGGGCCTCAGGACCTCCAGGGTAGTGAGGGAGTGAGGGCCTCAGTAGACTCCAGGGATGGAGGACGGTAGTGTGGGCCTCCGTACCTCCATTTCAGGGAGCGAGTGTGTGCCTCTATACACCCAGGGCAGAGAGGGCGGGATGGAGAGAGTGTGGGCCTCAGTACCCCAAGGGAGGGAATTAGGGCGTGTGGGCCTCAGTATCCCCAGGGCAGGAGGGAGAGAGGGAGTGTGGGCCTCAGTACCTCAAGACCAGGGAGGGAGGGTGTATGGGCCTCCGTACCCCCGGACTGGGAGGGAGGGAGTGTGTGCCTCAGTAACTCTAGTGCTGGGAACGAGGGAGTGTAGTTGTCAGTACCTCCAGGACAGGGAGGGTGGCAGTGAGGGCTTCAGTATCTCCAGTGCTGGGAGGGAGGGAGTGTGGGCCTCTGTACCTCCAGTACTGGGAGGGCGGGGGTGTGGGCCTCAATATCTCCAGTGCTGGGAGGGAGGTAGTGGGTTTGGGTCTCAGTACACCCATGGCAGAGAGGGAGGGAGTGTTGGCCTCAGTACCCCCATGGCAGGGAGGGATGGAATGTGGGCCTCAGTACCTCCAAGGAGTTAGGGAGGGTGTTTGGGCCTTAGTAACCCACGGGCAGCGAGGAAATGTGGGACTCAGTACACCGAGGGCAGAGAGGGAGAATGAGTGGGCCTCAGTAACCTCAGGGCAGGGAAGGAGTGAGTCTTGGCCTTAGTACCCCGAGGGCTGGTAGTTAGGAAGGGTGGGCCTCAGTACCCTCAGGGCACGGAGGGAGTATGGGCCTCAGCAGCCCCAGGACAGGGAGGGAGGGAAGAAGTGTTGGCCTCAATATGCGCAGGGCAGGGAGGCAGATAGCGTGGGCCTCAGGACCCCCAGGGCAAGGAGGGAGGGAATCTTGGCCTCAATTTACCCAGGGCAGGAAGGGAGTGTGGTCCTCAGTACCACCAGGGCAGGGAGGAGGGAGTGTGGGCCTCAGTACCTCCAAGGAGGGAGCGAGGATGTCTGGGCCTTCGTACCCCGAAGAAAGGCAGAGAGGGAGTGTGGGGCTCAGTATCCGCAGCGCAGGGAGGCAGATTGGGCATTAGTACCCATTGTGCAGGTAGGGAGGGAGTGTGGGCCTCAGTACCTGCAGGGCAGGGAGGGTGCATGGGACTCATTGCCCCCAGGGCAGAGAGGGAGGGAGAGAGTGTGGGCCTCTGCACCCCCATGGCAGGGAGGGAGTGTGGGCCTCAGGCCCTCCAGGGCACGGAGGGAGTGAGGGCCTCTGTATACTCCAGGGATGGAGGACGGGAGTGTGGGCCTCTATACATCCAGGGCAGAGAGTTTGGGATAGAGGCAGTGGGTCCCTCATAACCCCCAGGGCAGGGTGGGAGGGAGTTTGTGCCTCAGTATACCCAGGGCAGGGAGGGAGGGAGGGTGTGTTGTGCCTCAGCAACCCCAGGGAAGGGAGGGAGGGAGTGTGGGCCTCGGTACACCCAGGGATTGAGGGAGGGAGTTAGTTTGGGTCTCAGGTAACGGAGAGTTGCGATGGACCGATTATGGACATCAGTACATCCAAGGCAGGGTGGAAAGGAGTGTGGACCTACTTTCACCCAGGGCAGGGAGGGAGTGAGGAATTGTGGGCCTCAGTACCCCCAGGGAGGGAGAGAGGGAGTCTGGGCCTCAGTCACCACAGAGCAGGAAGGTTGGGAGTGTGGGCCTCAGTACCGCCAGGTCAGAGTGTGAGGGAGTGTGGGCCTCAGTAACACCAGGCAGGTAGGGAGGGATTTGTGGGGCTCAGTACACGCACGGCAGGGAGGGAGGGAGTGTGAGCCTCAAATGCCAAGGGCAGGGAGGGCGTGTGCACTCAGTACCCCCAGGGCAGGGAGGGAGGGAGTGTTGGCCTCAGTATCCACTGGGCAGGGAGGGAGTGAGTGTGGGCCTCAGCACCTCCAAGGAGGTAGGATGGTGTTTGGGCCTTAGTACCCCACGCGCAGGGAAGGGGTGTGGGACTCAGTACCCCGAGGGTAGAGAGGGAGAATGAGTGGGCCTCAGTACTCTCAGGGCAGGGAAGGAGGGAGTCTTGGCCTCAGTACCCCGAAGGCTGATAGTGAGGAAGGTTTGGCCTCAGTATCCTCAGGTTATGGATGGAGTATGGGTCTCAGCAGCCCCAGGACAGAGAGGGAGAGAGGAAGTGTTGGCCTCAATATGCGCAGGGAGGGAGGGTGTGTGGGCCTCAGTACGTCGAGTGCTGGGAGGGAGGTAGTAGGTTTGGGTCTCATCCTCAGTACCCCCAGGGGAGGGAGGAAGGGAGTGTGGGCCTCAGTTCCTCCAGTGCATGTAGGGAGTGCGGTCCTCAGTACCTCCAGGGAGGGAGGGAGGGAGTGTGGGCTTCAGTCCCACCAGGGAGGGAGAGAGGGATTGTGGGCCTCAGTACCCCATGGAAGGAGGGGTGGGATTATGGGCCTCAGAACACCAGGGCAGGGAGGGTGGGGACGAATGTGGGCCTCAGTACTACAAAGGAAGTGAGGGACGAAGTGTGGGCCTCAGTTTCCGGAGGGAGGGAGGGAGTGTGAGCCTCAGTATTCCCTGGGTAGGGAGGGAGGGAGTTTGGGCCTCAGTACCCTCCAGGGAGGGAGGGAGGGATTGTGGGACTCAGTATCCCCAGGCAGAGGGGGAGGGAGGGAGTGTGCGCCTCAGTACCTCCAGGGCAGAGTAGATGGCAGTGAGGGCCTCAATACCTCCAGTGCTGGAAAGGAGGGTGTTTTGGACTCAGTACTTCCAGTGCTGGGAGGGAGGGGGTGTTGGCCTCATTACCTCCAGTGCAGTGAGGGAGGTATTGGGTGTGGTCTCAGTACCCCCAGTGCAGAGATAGAGGGAGGGAATGTAGGCCTCAGTATCTCCAGGGCAGAGAGGAAGGGAGAGAGTTTTGGCCTCAATACCCCCAGGCAGAGAGGGAGGGAGGGAGTGTGGGCCTCAGTACCACAAGCATAGAAAGGGAGGGAGTGTGGACCTCGGTACCTCTAGGGCAGTTAGGGAGTGTGGGCCTCAGTACCACAAAGCCAGCGAGGCAGGGGATGTGGTCCTCAGTACGCACAGGGTAGGGAGGGAGTGGGTGTGGGCCTAAGTATCTCCAGGAAAGGAGGGTAGGAAGTATGGGCCTCAGAACTCCCAGGACAGGGAGAGATGGAGCGAATGTGGGCCTCTGTCCTCCTAGGAAAGTGAGGGATGGAGTGTGGGCCTCAGTTTCCCGAGGGAGGGAGGGAGGGTGAGAGTCAGTGTTCCCTGGGCCGGGAGGGAGGGAGTTTGGGCCTCAGTACGTCCAGGGAGGGAGGGTATGTGGGCCTCTATACCCACGGCAGGGAAGGAGGGCGTGTGGGCCTCAGTACAACAAGGGCTGGGAGGGAGGGGGTGTGGGCCTCATTACCCCCAGAGCAGGGAGGAAGGAAGGTTTCTGAACCTCAGTACCCCCAGGGTAGAGAGGGTGGGAGTTTGACCTCAGTACCCACAGGGCAGAGTGGGATGTACTGTGGGCCTCAGTATCCCCACGGAAGGTAGGGAGGGAGTGTGGGCCTCAGTACCCCCAGTGCAGGGCGGGAGGGAGTGTGGGCCTCAGTACCCCCATGGCAGGAGGGAGGGAAGGAGTGTGGGTCTCGGTATCACATGGCCAGGGACGGTGGGAGTGTGGGCCTCAGTACCTCCGGACTGGGAGGGACGGAGTGAACGCCTCAGTACCTACAGTGCTGGGAGGGAGGGATAGTAGGCCTCAGTACCTCAAGGGCAGTGAGGGTGGCAGTGAGAGTTTCAGTATCTCCAGTGCTGGGAGGGAGGGAGTGTGCGCATCAGCACTTCCAGGGCTTGGAGGGAGGGGATGTGGTCCTCAGTACCTCGAGTGCTGGGAGGGAGGTAGTGGGTTTGGGTCTCAGTACCCCCATGGCAGAGAGGGAGGGAGTGTGCGCCTCAGTACCTCCAGGGCAGAGAAGCAGGGAGGGATTGTGGGCCTCAATACCCACAGGCAGAGATGTAGGGAGGGAGGGAGTGTGGTCCTCAGTACCACCAGGGAGGGAGAGAGGGAGTGTGGGCCTCAGTACTCCATGGAAGGAGGGGAGGGAGTAAGGGCCTTAGAACCCCCAGGGCAGGGAGGGTGGGAGCGAGTGTGGGCCTCAGTACCACAAGGGAAGTGAGGGATGGAGTGTGGGCCTCAGTTTCCGGAGGCAGTGAGGATGTGTGAGCCTCAGTGTTCCCTGGGCAGGGAGGGAGGGGGTTTGGGCCTCAGTACCTCCAGGAAGGGAGGGAGGGAGTGTGGTCCTCAGTATCCCTACGGCAGGGAGGAAAGGAGTTTGGGCATCATTGCCCCCAGTGCGGGGAGGGAGGGATTGTGGGCCTCAGTACACCCAGGGCAGAGAGGGAGGGTGAGTGCTGAGCCTCAGTACTCCCAGGGTAGGGAGGGTGGGAGTATGGTCTTCAGAACCTCCAGGGCAGAGACGGAGGGAGGGAGTGTGGCATTAATACCCCCAGGCAAAGAGGGAGAGAGGGAGTGTGGTCCTCAGTACCGCAAGGCAAGTGAGGGAGGGAGTGTGCGCCTCAGTAACTTCAGTGCTGGAAGGGAGTGAGTGTGGGCCTCAGTACCACCAAGGCAGGGAGGATGGCAGTGAGGGCCTCAGTACCTCCATTGCTGGAAGTGAGGGAGTGTGGGCCTCAGTACTTCCATTGCTGGGAGGGAGGGGTTGTGGTCCTCAGTACCTCGAGTGCTGGGAGGGAGGTAGTGGGTTTGATTCTCAGTATCCCCAGGGCAGAGAGGGAGGGAGTGTGGGCCTCAGTACATCCAGGGCAGAGAAGGAGGGAGGGAGTGTTGGCCTCAATACACCCAGGCAGAGAGGGAGGGAGGGAGTGTGGACCTCAGTACCACAAGCATAGAAAGGAAGGGAGTGAGTGTGACCATCATTAACCCCAGGGCAGTGAGTGAGGGAATGTGGGCCGCAGTACCTCCAGGGAGGGAGGGAGGGAGTGTGGGCCTCAGTACCACAAAGCCATGGACGGAGGGAGTGTGGGCCTCAGTACTCACAGGGCAGGGAGGGAGTGAGTGTGGGCCTCAGTACCACCATGGAGGGAGAGAGGGAGTGTGGGCCTCAGTACCCCATGGAAGGAGGGGAGGTAGTATGGGCCGCAGAACACCCAGGGCAGCGAGGGTGGGAGCGAGTGTGGGCCTCAGTACCACAAGGGAAGTGAGGGACGGAGTGTGGGCCTCAGTTTCCGGAGGGAGGGAGGAAGTGTGAGCCTCAGTGTTCCCTGGGCAGGGAGGGAGGTGGTTTGGGCCTCAGTACCTCCAGGAAGGGAGGGAGGGAGTGTGGACCTCAGTATTCCCACGGCAGGGAGGAAGGGAGTTTGGGCCTCATTACCCCCAGTGAGGGGAGGGAGGGAGTGTGTGCCTCAGTACACCCAGGGCAGAGAGGGAGGGTGGGTGCTGAGCCTCAGTACTCCCTGGGCAGTGAAGGTGGGAGTGTGGGCCTCAGTACATCCAGGGCAGAGACGGAGGGAGGGAGTGAGGGCATCAATACCCCCAGGCAGAGAAGGAGGGAGGGAATATGGTACTCAGTACCGCAAGCCAAGGGAGGGAGGGAGTGTGCGCCTCAGTACCTCCAGTGCTGGAAGGGAGTGAGTGTGGGCCTCAGTACCACCAAGGCAGGGAGGATGGCAGTGAGGGCCTCAGTACCTCCAGTGCTGGAAGGGAGTGAGTGTGGGCCTCAGTACTTCCAGTGTAGGGAGGGAGGGGGTGTGGTCCTCAGTACCTCGAGTGCTGGGAGGGAGGTAGTGGGTTTGGGTCTCAGTACGCCAAGGGCAGAGAATGGGGGAGTGTGGGCCTCAGTACCTCCAGGGCAGAGAAGTAGGGAGGGAGTGTGGGCCTCAATACCCCCAGGCAAAGAGGGAGGGAGGGAGTATGGGCCTCAGTACCACAAGCATAGAAAGAGAGAGAGTGAGTGTGACCCACATTAACCCCAGTGCAGTGAGTGAGGGAATGTGGGCCGCAGTACCTCCAGGACAGTGAGGGAGTGGGTGTAGGCCTCAGTATCCCCAGGGCAGGGAGGGAGGGAGTGTGGGCCTCAGTTCCTCCAGGGCTTGTAGAAAGTGCGGGCCTCAGTACCTCCACGGAGGGAGGGAGGGAGTGTGGGCCTCAGTACCACAAAGCCAGGGTGGGAGGGAGTGTGGGCCTCAGTGCTCCCATGGTAGGGAGGGTGGGAGGGTGGGCCTCAGAACCTCCAGGGCAGAGACAGAGGGAGGGAGTGTGGCACCAATACCCCCAGGCAGAGAGGGAGGGTGGGAGTGTGGGCCTCAGTACCACAAGCATAGAAAGAAAGAGAGTGAGTGTGACCCTCATTAACCCCAGGGCAGTGAGTGAAGGAATGTGGGCCGCAGTACCTCAAGGACAGCGAGGGAGGGTGTGTACGCCTCAGTACACCCAGGGCAGGGAGCGAAGGAGTGTGGGGCTCAGTTCCTCCAGGGCATTTAGGGAGTGTGAGCCTCACTACCTCCAGGCAGGGAGGGAGATAGGGAGTGTGGGCCTCAGTACCACAAAGCCAGGGAGGGAGGGAGTGTGGGCCTCAGTACTCACAGGGCAGGGAGGGAGGGAGTGTGGTCCTCAGTACCACCAGGGAGGGAGAGAGAGAGTGTGGGCCTCAGTACTCCATGGAAGGAGGGAAGGGAGTATGGGCCTCAGAACCCCCAGGGCAGGGAGGGTGGGAGCGAGTGTGGGCCTCAGTACCACAAGGGAAGTGAGGGATGGAGTGTGGGCCTCAGTTTCTGGAGGGAGGGAGGAAGTGTGAGCCTCAGTGTTCCCTGGGCAGGGAGGGAGGGGGTTTGGGCCTCAGTACCTCCAGGAAGGGAGGGAGGGAGTGTGGTCCTCAGTATCCCCATGGCAGGGAGGAAAGGAGTTTGGGCATCATCACCCCAAGTGTGGGGAGGGAGGGATTGTGGGCCTCAGTACACTCAGGGCAGAGAGGGAGGGTGGGTGCTGAGCCTCAGTACTCCTAGGGTAGGGAAGGTGGGAGTGTGGGCCTCAGAACCTCCAGGGCAGAGACGGAGGGAGGGAGTGTGGCATCAATACCCCCAGGCTGAGAGGGATGGAGGGAATGTGTTCCTCAGTACCGCAAGGCAAGTGAGGGAGGGAGTGTGCGCCTCAGTACCTCCAGTGCTGGAAGGGAGTGAGTGTGGGCCTCAGTACCACCAAGGCAGGGAGGATGGCAATGAGGTCCTCAGTACCTCCAGTGCTGGAAATGGGGGATTGTGGGCCTCAGTACATCCATTGCTGGGAAGGAGCGGTTGTGGTCCTCAGTACCTCGAGTGCTGGGAGGGAGGTAGTGGGTTTGGATCTCAGTATCCCCAGGGCAGAGAGGGAGGGAGTGTGCGCATCAGTACATTCAGGGCAGAGAAGGAGGGAGGGAGTGTTGGCCTCAATACACCCAGGCAGAGATGGAGGGAGGGACTGTGGGCCTCAGTACCACAAGCATAGAAAGGAAGGGAATGAGTGTGACCATCATTAACCCCAGGGCAGTGAGTGAGGGAGTGTGGGCCTCATTACCACAAAGCCATGGACGGAGGGAGTGTGGGCCTCAGTACTCACAGGGCAGGGAGGGAGTGAGTGTGGGCCTCAGTACCACCAGGGAGGGAGAGAGGGAGTGTGGGCCTCAGTAACCCATGGAAGGAGGGGAGGGAGAATGGGCCTCAGAACCCCCAGGGCAGGGAGGGTGGGAGCGAGTGTGGGCCTCAGTACCACAAGGGAAGTGAGGGATGGAGTGTGGGCCTCAGTTTCCGGAGGGAGGGAGGGAGTGTGAGCCTCAGTGTTCTCTGGGCAGGGAGGGAGTGGGTTTGGGCCTCAGTACCTCCAGGAAGGGAGGGAGGGAGTGTGGTCCTCAGTATCCCCACGGCAAGGAGGAAGGGAGTTTGGGCATCATTAACCCCAGTGCGGGGAGGGAGGGTTTGAGGGCCTCAGTACAGCCAGGGCAGAGAGGGAGGGTGGGTGCTGAGCTTCAGTACTCCCAGGGTAGGGAGGGTGGGATTGTGGGCCTCAGAACCTCCAGGGCAGAGACGGAGGGTGGGAGTGTGACATCAATACCCCCAGGCAGAGAGGGATGGAGGGAGTATGATCATCAGTACCGCAAGGCAAGTGAGGGAGGGAGTGTGCGCCTCAGTACCTCCAGTGCTGGAAGGGAGTGCGTGTGGGGCTCAGTACCACCAAGGCAGGGAGGATGTCAGTGAGGGCCTCAGTACCTCCAGTGCTGGAAGGGAGGAGTGTGTGCCTCAGTACTTCCATTGCTGGGAGGGAGGGGGTGAGGTCCTCAGTTCCGCGAGTGCTGGGAGGGAGGTAGTGGGTTTGGTTCTCCGTATCCCCAGGACAAAGAGGGAGGGATTGTTGGCCTCAGTACATCCAGAGCAGAGAAGGAGGGAGGGAGTGTGGGCCTCAATACCCCCAGGCAGAGAGGGAGGGAGGGAGTGTGGGCCTCAGTGCCACAAGCATAGAAAGGGAGGGAGTGAGTGTGACCCTCATTAACCCCAGGGCAGTAAGTGAGGGAATGTGGGCCGCAGAACCTCCAGGGAGGGAGGGAGGGAGTGTGGGCCTCAGTACCACAAAGCCAGGGACGGAGGGAGTGTGGGCCTCAGTACTCACAGGGCAGGGAGGGAGTGAGTGTGGCCCTCATTACCACCAGTGAGGGAGAGAGGGAGTGTGGGCCTCAGTACCCCATGGAAGGACGGGAGGGAGTATGGGCCGCAGAACCCCCAGTGCAGCGAGGTTGGGAGCGAGTGTGGGACTCAGTACCACAAGGAAAGTGAGGGACGGAGTGTGGGCCTCAGTTTCCGGAGGAAGGGAGGAAGTGTGAGCCTCAGTGTTCCCTGGGCAGGGAGGGAGGGGGTTTGGGCCTCAGTACCTCCAGGAAGGGAGGGAGGGAGTGTGGACCTCAGTATTCCCATTGCAGGGTGGAAGGGAGTTTGGGCCTCATTACCCCCAGTGAGGGGAGGGAGGGAGTGTGTGCCTCAGTACACCCAGGGCAGAGAGGGAGAGTGGGTGCTGAGCCTCAGTACTACCTGGGCAGGGAAGGTGGGAGTGTGGGCCTCAGTACATCCAGGGCAGAGACGGAGGGAGGGAGTGAGGGCATCAATACTCCCAGGCAGAGAAGGAGGGAGAGAGTGTGGTCCTCAGTACCGCAAGCCAAGGGAGGGAGGGAGTGTGCTCCTCAGTACTACAAAGCCAGGGTGGGAGGGAGTGTGGGCCTCAGTACTCACGGGTCAAGGAGTGAGTGAGTGTGGGCCTCAATACCAGCAGGGAGGGAGAGAGGGAGTGTGGGCCTCAGTACCCCATGGAAGGAGGGGAGGGAGTATGGGCCTCAGAACCCAGAGGGCAGGCAGGGTGGGAGCGAGTGTGGGCCTTAGTACCACAAACGAAGTGAGGGACGGAGTGTGGGCCTCAGTTTCCGGAGGGAGGGAGGGAGTGTGAGCCTCAGTGTTCCCTGGGCAGGGAGGGAGGGGGTTTGCGACTCAGTACCTCCAGGAAGTTAGGGAAGGAGTGTGGGCCGCAGTATCCCCACGGCAGGGAGAAAGCGAGTGTGGGCCTCATTACCCCCAGTGCGGGGAGGGAGGGAGTGTGGGCCTCAATACACCCAGGGCAGAGAAGGATGGAGGGAGTGAGGGCATCAATACCCCCAGTCAGAGAAGGAGGGAGGCAGTGTGGTCCTCAGTACTGCAACCCAAGGGAGGGAGGGTGTGTGCGCCTCAGTACCTCCAGTGCTGGAAGGGAGTGAGTGTGGGCCTCAGTACCACCAAGGCAGGGAGGATGGCAGTGTGGGCCTCAGTACCTCCAGTGCTGGAAGGGAGGGAGTGTGGGCCTCAGTACTTCCAGTGTTGGGAGGGAGGGGGTGTGGTACTCAGTACCTCGAGTGCTGGGAGGGAGGTGGTGGGTTTGGGTCTCAGTATCCCCAGGGCAGAGAGGGAGGGAGTGAAGGCCTCAGTACCTCCAGGGCAGAGAGGGAGGGAGGGAGTGTGGGCCTCACTACCACAAGCATAGAAAGGGAGGGAGTGAGTGTGACCCTCATTAACCCCAGGGCAGTGAGAGAGGGAATGTTGGCCGCAGTACTTCCAGGACAGGGAGGGAGTGGTTGTAGGCCTCATTACCCCCAAGGCAGGGAGGGAGGGAGTGTGGGCCTCAGTTCCTCCAGGGCTTGTAGGGAGTGCGGTCCTCAGTACCTCCAGGGAGGGAGCGAGGGAGTGTGGGCCTCAGTACACCATGGAAGGAGGGGAGGGAGTATGGGCCTAAGAACCCCCAGGGCAGGCAGGGTGGGAGCGAGTGTGGGTGTCAGTGCTACAAGGGAAGTGAGGGACGGAGTGTGGGCCTCAGTTTCCGGAGGGAGGGAGGGAGTGTGAGCCTCAGTGTTCCCCGGTGCAGGGAGGGAGGGGGTTTGGGACTCAGTACCTCCAGGAAGGGAGGGAGGGAGTGTGGGCCTCAGTATTCACACGGCAGGGAGGAAGGGAGTTTGGACCTCATTACCCCCAGTGAGGGGAGGGAGGGAGTGTCTGCCTCAGTACACCCAGGGCAGAGAGGGAGGGTGGATGCTGAGCCTCAGTACTCCCTGGGTAGGGAAGGTGCGAGTGTGGGCCTCAGTACCTCCAGGGCAGAGACGGAGGGAGGGAGTGAGGGCATCAATACCCCCAGTCAGAGAAGGAGGGAGGCAGTGTGGTCCTCAGTACTGCAACCCAAGGGAGGGAGGGTGTGTGCGCCTCAGTACCTCCAGTGCTGGAAGGGAGTGAGTGTGGGCCTCAGTACCACCAAGGCAGGGAGGATGGCAGTGTGGGCCTCAGTACCTCCAGTGCTGGAAGGGAGGGAGTGTGGGACTCAGTACTTCCAGTGTTGGGAGGGAGGGGGTGTGGTACTCAGTACCTCGAGTGCTGGGAGGGAGGTGGTGGGTTTGGGTCTCCGTATCCCCAGGGCAGAGAGGGAGGGAGTGAAGGCCTCAGTACCTCCAGGGCAGAGAGGGAGGGAGGGAGTGTGGGCCTCACTACCACAAGCATAGAAAGGGAGGGAGTGAGTGTGACCCTCATTAACCCCAGGGCAGTGAGAGAGGGAATGTTGGCCGCAGTACCTCCAGGACAGGGAGGGAGTGGTTGTAGGCCTCATTACCCCCAAGGCAGGGAGGGAGGGAGTGTGGGCCTCAGTTCCTCCAGGGCTTGTAGGGAGTGCGGTCCTCAGTACCTCCAGGGAGGGAGAGAGGGAGTGTGGGCCTCAGTACCCCATGGAAGGAGGGGAGGGAGTATGGGCCTAAGAACCCCCAGGGCAGGCAGGGTGGGAGCGAGTGTGGGCGTCAGTACTACAAGGGAAGTGAGGGACGGAGTGTGGGCCTCAGTTTCCGGAGGGAGGGAGGGAGTGTGAGCCTCAGTGTTCCCCGGTGCAGGGAGGGAGGGGGTTTGGGCCTCAGTACCTCCAGGAAGGGAGGGATGGAGTGTGGGCCGCAGTATCCCCACAGCAGGGAGGAAGGGAGTGTGGGGCTCAGTACCTTCATGGCAGAGAGGATGGCAGTGAGGGCCTCAGCACCTCCAGTGCTGGAATGGAGGGTGTTTTGACCTCAGTACTTACAGTGCTGTGAGGGAGGGGGTGTGGGCCTCATTTTCTCCAGGGCAGAGAGGAAGGGAGAGAGTGTGGGCCTCAGTACCACAAGCATAGGAAGGGAGGGAGTGTGGGCCTCAGTACCTCCAGCGCAGTTAGGGAGTGTGGGCCTCAGTACCACAAAGCCAGGGAGGGAGGGGATGTGGGCCTCAGTACCCCCAGGGTAGGGAGGTAGTGGGTGTGGGCCTAAGTATCTCCAGGGCAGAAACGGATGGGGTGTGGTCCTCAGTACCCCCATGACAGGGAATGAGGTGTGTGGTCCTCAGTACCCCAAGGGCGAGGAGGGAGGGAGGGAGTGTGGGCCTCACTACCACAAGCATAGAAAGGGAGGGAGTGAGTGTGACCCTCATTAACCCCAGGGCAGTGAGAGAGGGAATGTTGGCCGCAGTACCTCCAGGACAGGGAGGGAGTGGTTGTAGGCCTCATTACCCCCAAGGCAGGGAGGGAGGGAGTGTGGGCCTCAGTTCCTCCAGGGCTTGTAGGGAGTGCGGTCCTCAGTACCTCCAGGGAGGGAGAGAGGGAGTGTGGGCCTCAGTACCCCATGGAAGGAGGGGAGGGAGTATGGGCCTAAGACCCCCCAGGGCAGGCAGGGTGGGAGCGAGTGTGGGCGTCAGTACTACAAGGGAAGTGAGGGACGGAGTGTGGGCCTCAGTTTCCGGAGGGAGGGAGGGAGTGTGAGCCTCAGTGTTCCCCGGTGCAGGGAGGGAGGGGGTTTGGGCCTCAGTACCTCCAGGAAGGGAGGGATGGAGTGTGGGCCGCAGTATCCCCACAGCAGGGAGGAAGGGAGTGTGGGGCTCAGTACCTTCATGGCAGAGAGGATGGCAGTGAGGGCCTCAGCACCTCCAGTGCTGGAATGGAGGGTGTTTTGACCTCAGTACTTACAGTGCTGTGAGGGAGGGGGTGTGGGCCTCATTTTCTCCAGGGCAGAGAGGAAGGGAGAGAGTGTGGGCCTCAGTACCACAAGCATAGGAAGGGAGGGAGTGTGGGCCTCAGTACCTCCAGCGCAGTTAGGGAGTGTGGGCCTCAGTACCACAAAGCCAGGGAGGGAGGGGATGTGGGCCTCAGTACCCCCAGGGTAGGGAGGTAGTGGGTGTGGGCCTAAGTATCTCCAGGGCAGAAACGGATGGGGTGTGGTCCTCAGTACCCCCATGACAGGGAATGAGGTGTGTGGTCCTCAGTACCCCAAGGGCGAGGAGGGAGGGAGGCAGATAGTGTGGGCCTCATTAACACCAGGGCAGGGAGGGATCGAGTGTGGGCGTCAGGACACCCACGGCACTGAGGTAGGGAGTGTGGGCCTCAGTACTCCCTGGGCAGGGAAGGAGGGAGTGACAGCGGGCCTCAGTACCCAAGGGTATCGAGGAGGAGAGTGGGCCTCAGTATCCGCAGGGTAAGGAGGGAGGGAATTTACACCTCAGAACCCTCAGGGCAGCGCAGGATGGAGTGTGGACCTCAGTACCTCCAGGGCAGGGAGGGAGGGTGTGTATGCCTCAGTACCCTCAGGGCAGGGTGGGAGAGAGTGTGGGCCTCAGTACCCGCAGGGTAAGAAGAGAGGGAGTGTGGGCCTCAATACCCGCAGATAGGAATGGAGTTTGGTCCTCAGGACCTTGAAGACAGTGATGGAGGGAGAGCGTGTGGGCCTTATTAGCCCCAGGGCAGGGACGGAGTGAATATGGGCTAAAGTACCTCCCGGGCAGGGAGGGTGTGTGAACCTCAGTAGCCCCAGGGCAGGGAGGGAGTGAGGAAGTGTGGGCCTCAGTACCCCCAGGGCATGGAGGGGGGAATGTGGGCCTCAACCCACAGGGCAGGGAGGGAGTTTGTGCCTCAGTGCCCACAGGGAGGGAGAGAGTGAGTGTGGCCCACAGTACCCCCAGGGCAGGAAGGGAAGGAGATTGGGCCTCAGTACCTCAATGGCAGGCAAGGAGGAAGTATGGGCCTTAGGACCGCAAGGGCAGGAAATGAGGAAGTGTGGGCCTCAGTACCCCAAGGGCAGGGAGGGTGGGTGTGCGGGCCTTAGTACCACCAGGGCAGGGTGTGAGAGAGTGAGACAAGAGGGCCTCAAGAACCCCAGGGCAGGGAGGAAGGGAGTGTGGGCCTCAGAACCTCCAAGGAGAGAGGGAGGGAGTCTGGGCCTCACTACCCCAAGGGCAGGTAGTGAAGGTGTGTGGGCCTCAGTACCCGCAGGGCAGGCAGGCAGCGAGCATGGGCCTCAGGACCTCCAGGGCAGGGAGGGATGGAGTGTGGGCCTCCGTATCTCCAGGATAGGTAGGGACCGTGGGCCACAGTAACCCAAGGACAATGAGAGAGGTAATTTGTGCCTCAGTACCTTCAAGGAGGGAGCGAGAGAGTTTGGGCCTCCGTACTCCGAGGGCAGGGAGGGATGGAGTGTGGGCCTCAGTACCCCAGGGCAAGGGGGGAGGGTGTATCGGCCTCAGGTCCCCCAGGGCAAGGAGGGAGGGAGTGTGGGCCTCAGCACCCGCAGGGCAGGGAAGTATGGAGTGTGGACCTTAGTACCCCGAGGGCAGTGAGGGAGTTTGGGCCTCAGTACTTCCAGGGCAGGGAAGGAGGGAATTTGGTACTCAGTACCTCCAGTGCAGGGAGCGAGTGACGGCCTCACTACTTCCAGGGAGGGAGGAGAGTAGTGTGGGCCTCAATACCCCAGCGCAGGAGGGAGGGAGTGTGGGCATCAGTACCACAAGGCCAGGGAGGGAGGGCGAGTGGGCCTCAGTACCTCTTGTGGAAGGATGGAGGGAGTGCAGGCCACAGTACCCACAGGACAGGGAGGGATAGACTGTGGGCCTCAGTATCCCATGGCAGGGAGGGAGGGAGTGTGCGCCTCAGTACCCCCAGGGCTGGGAGGGAGGGAGTGTGGTCCTCAGTTCCTCCAGTGAAGCGAGGGAGGCAGTGTGGGCCTCAGTATCCACAAGGTAGTGCGGGAGGGAGGGAGTCTGGGCATCAGAACCCCCAGGACAGGGAGAGAGGGAGGGCGAATGGGCCTCAGTATCCCCAGATAAGGAGGGATTGTGGGCCTCAGTATGCCCACGGCATTGAGGGATGGAGTGTGGGCCTCAGTACCCCCAGGGCAGGGAGGGAAGGAGGGACGGAGTGTGGGTCTCAGTACCACCAGGGCAGGTAGGGAGGGAGGGAGAATGAGCCTCAGTACCCCAAGGGCAAGGAGCGAGGCAGGGAGGGATTGTGGGCCTCAGTACCCCCAGGGCAGGGAGGGAGGGAGGGAGTGTGGGCCTCAGTAACCCCGGGGCAGGGAGGCAGGGAGGGAGTGTGGGCCTCAGTACCTCGAGGGCAGGGAGGGAGGGAGGGAGTGCAGGCCTCAGTAACCCAAGGGCAGAGAGGAAGGGAGAAAGTGAGGGCCTCAGTACCCGCAGCAGGGAGAAAGAGAGTATGGACATCAGTACCTCCTGCACAGGTAGGGAGGGAGTGTGGGCGTCAGTAACCCCACAGCAGTGAGGGAGGGAGCGTGGGACTAAGGTCTCCGATGACAGGGAGGGAGGGAGAGCGCGTGAGCCTCAGAACCCAAGGGCCGTGATGAAGGGAGAGTGGCCCTCGGTATCTCCAAGGCAGGGAGCAACGGAGTGTCGGCCTCAGCACCCCCAGAGCAGGGAGGTAGAGATGAATTGTGGGCCTCAGTACCTCCAAGGCAGGGAGTGAGCGAGTGTGGTCCTCAGTATCTCAAGGACATGTTGGGACGGAGTTTGGGAGTCAGAACCTCCAAGAGGTAAGGAAGAAAGTCTAGGTCTCCGTACCCCCAGGGCAGTGATGGAGGGAGGGAGTTTAGGCCTCGGTACCCCAGGGTAGTCAGGGAGGGAGGGAGAGTGGGCCTCAGTACCCCCACGGCAGTCAGGGAGTGAGTGAGTGTGGGCCTCAGAACCCCCAGGGCAGAGAGGGAGGGCGAGCGTCTGGGCCTCAGCACCACCAAGGAGGGAGGGAGGGAGTCTGGGCCTCAGTAAACCCCAGGGCAGGTCGGTAGGGTGTGTGGGCCTCAGTACCCGCAGCGCATGCAGGCAGCGAGCGTGCGCCTCAGGACGCCCAGGGCAAGGAGGGAGGGTGTCTCAGCCTCAGTACCTCTAGGGCAGGTAGGGAGCGTGGGCCTCAGTACCCCGATGGCAGAGAGGGAGGTAGATTGGTCCTCAGTACCTCCAAGGCGGGAGCGAGGGAGTCTGGGCCTCCATACCCCTAGGGCAGGTATTGAGGGAGTGTGGGCCTCAGTAACCCCAATCCAAGGAGGGAGGGAGTGTGGGTCTCAGGCCCCCCAGTGCAGGGAAGGAGGGAGTGTGGACCTTAGTACCCCGAGGGTAGGTAGGGTGTGTGGGCCTCAGTACCCCGAGGGGGGGGGAGGGACGGAGTATGGGCCTAAGTACCCCCAGGCCAGGGTGGGAATGAGTGTGGGCCTCAGTTCCCCCTTGGTGGGAGGGAGGGAGTGTGGGCCTCAGTAACCCCAGGGCAGGGAGGGAATGATTGTGGGCCTCAGTTCCCCCTTGGTGGGAGGGAGGGAGTGTGGGTCTCAGGACCCACAGGGCAGGGAGGTAGGGAGTGTGGGCCTCAGTGCCCCCAGGGAGGGAGAGACGGAGTATGGGCTACAGTACCCCCAGGGAGGGAGAGCGGAAGTGTGGACCTCAGTATTCCCAGCACAGGGAGGGAGGGAGATTGGGCCTCATTACTCCGAGGACTGGGAAGGAGGGAGAGTGGGCCTTTGTACCCCCAGACAGGAAGGAAGGGCAGGTGTGTGGGCCTTAGTACTAAGGGCAGGGAGGGAATGAGTGTGGTCCTCAGTACCTCCAGGACAGGGAGAGAGTGAGAGCCTCAGTACCTCCAGGGGGGTGGGAAGGAGTATGGGCCTCAGTACTCCCAGGGCAGGGAGGTAGGGAGTGAGTATGGGCCTCAGTACCCATGAATAGTGAGGGAGTGTTGGTCTCCATATCCCCAGGGCAGTAAGGGAGTGTGGGCCTCAGTACCCCGAAGACAGGGAGGGAGGGCGGGGAGTTTGGGCCTCAGTACCACCAGGGAAGCGAAGGAGAGAGGGAGAATGGGCCTCAGTACCCCCAGAGCAGGCAGGGAGGGAGGGAGTGTGGGCCTCAGTACCCCAAGTGCAGGGAGGGAGGGAGGGAGTGAGGGCCTCATTACCTCCAGAGAGGGAGGTGGGGTGTGGGAAACAGAAGCCCCAGGACAGGGCCTGAAGGAGAGTGGGCCTCAGTACCCCCAGCGCACGGAGGGAAGGAGTTTGTGCCTCAGTAACCCGAGCGCAGGGAGGGAGGGAGAGTGGGCCTCAGTACACCCAGGGCAGGGAGGGAAGGAGTTTGCGCCTCAGTAACCCGAGGGCAGGGATGGAGGGAGAGTGGGCCTCAGTACATCCAGGGCAGGGAGGGAAGGAGTTTGCTCCACAGTACCCCGAGGGCAAGGAGGGAAGGAGTGAGTGTGGCCCTCAGAACCTTCAGGGCAGGGAGGGAGGTCGGGTGGGCCTCAGTAACACCAATGTAGGGAGGGAGGGAGGGAGTGTGGGCCTCAGTACCTCCAGGGCAGGGAGGGAGTATGGGGCTCAGAACATCCAGGGGTAAGAGAGAAGGAGTGTGGGCCTGAGTAACCCCAGGGAGGGAGGGAGGAAGTGTGTGTGGGCCTAGTCGCCCCAGGTCTGAGGGTGAGGGAGATTGGGCCTCAGTACCCCGAGGGCAGGAATGGAGGGAGGGTGTGTGGACCTCAGTTCCACAAGGCCAGGGCGGGAGTGAATGTGAGCCTCAGTACCCGCAGGTAGAGTGTGAGGAAGTGTGGGCCTCAGTACCCCTAGGGCAGGGAGGCAGGGAGTGTGGGCCTCAATACATCTAGGATAGGGAGGGAGGGAGTGTGGGCCTCATTACCCCCATGAGAGTGAGACATGGAGTATGGGCCTCAGTAAATCCAGGGCAAGGAGTGAGTCAGGGCATCATACCTCCAGGGAGAGAGGGAGGGAGGGAGTGTGGGCCTCACGTGGAGAGAGGGAGGGAGTGTGGGCCTCAGTACACCCAGCGCAGGGAGGGAGGTCGGGGGTGTGGGCCTCAGTTCCCACAGATAGGGAGGGGATGAGTGCCTCAGTACTTCCACGGCAGCGTGAGAGTGAGTGTGGGCCTCAGTACCCCCATGGCAGGGAGGGAGGGAGTGAGTGTGGGCCTCAGTACCCCGATGGTAGTGAGGGAGCGGATGTGGGCCTCAGCACCTCCAAGGAGAGAGGGAGGGATTCTGGGCCTCTATACCCCCAGGGCAGGTAGGGAGGGTGTGTGGGCCTCAGTAACCGCAGGGCAGGCAGGCAGCGAGCATGGGCCTCAGGAACTCCAGTGCAAGGAGGGAGGGAGTGTGGGCCTCAGTACCCCAGGGCAAGGGGAGGGAGTGTCGGCCTCAGGTCCGCCAGGGCAAGGAGTGAGGGTGCGTGGCGCTCAGTACCCCCAGGACAGGAAGGGAGGGAGTGTGGGCCTCAGTACCTCAAGGGCAGGAAAGAAGGGAGTATGGGCTTCAGTACCCCAAGGGCAGGGAGAGTGGCTGTGCGGGCCTCAGTACCACCAGGGCATGGAGGAGGGAATGTGGACTTCAGTACCCACAGGGCAGGGAGGGAGTTTGTGCCTCAGTGCCCACAGGGCACGGAGAGAGTCAGTGTTAGCCTCAGGACCCCAAGGGCAGGGAGGGTAAAGTGTGGGCGTCAGTACACCCAGGGTGGGGAGGGAGGGAGCTTACGCCGCAGTACCACAAGGCCAGGGAGGGAAGGAGTCTGGGCCTCAGTAACACAATGCCAGGGAGGGAGTGAATGTGTGCCTCATTACCCCCAGTGCAGGAAGGCAGGGAGAGTGGGCCTCAGGAACCCCAGAGCAGGTAGGGAGGGAGTGTGGGCCTCTGATCCCCCAGGGCAGGGTTGGAGTTTGGGCCTCAGTACCTCCAGAGAGGGAGAGAGGGAGTGTGGCCCTCAGTACCCCCAGGGCAGGAAGGAGGGAGATTGGGCCTCAGTACCTCAATGGCAGGCAAGGAGAGATTGTGGGCCTCAGGACCTCAAGGGCAGGAAAGGATGCAGTGTTGGCCTCAGTATCCCAAGGGCAGGGAGGGTGGGTGTGTGGGCCTCAGTACCACCAGCGCAGGGTGTGAGAGAGTGAGACTGGGCCTCAAGACCCCCATGGCAGGGAGGAAGGGAGTGTGGGCCTCAGTACCTCCAACGAGAGAGGGAGTCTGGGCCTCAATACCCCTAGGGCAGGTAGGGAATGTGTGTGGGCCTCAGTACCCGCAGGGCAGGCAGTAAGTGAACATGGGCCTCAGGACCTCCAGGGCAAGGAGGGATGGAGTTTGGGCCTCCGTACCTCCAGGGTAGGTAGGGAGCGTGGGCCACAGTACCCCAAGGACAATGAGAGAGGTAGTGTGGGCCTCAGAACCTTCAAGGAGGGAGCGAGAGTGTCTGGGCCTCCGCACTACGAGGGCAGGGAGGGAGGGAGTGTGGGCCTCAGTACCCCAGGGGTAGGGGGGATGGAGTATCGGCCTCAGGTCCCCCAGGGCAAGGAGGGAGGGAGTGTGGGCCTCAGCACCCGCAGGGCAGGGAAGTAGGGAGTGTGGACCTTAGTACCCCGAGGGCAAGGTGGGAGTTTGGGCCTCAGTACTTCCAGGGCAGGGAAGGAGGTAATTTGGGCCTCAGTACCTCCAGGGCAGGGAGCGAGTGACGGCCTCAGTACTTCCAAGAAGGGAGGACAGTAGTGTGTGCCTCAATACCCCCAGCGCAGGAGGGAGGGAGTGTGGGCCTCAGTACCACAAGGCCAGGGAGGGAGGGCGAGTGGGCCTCAGTACCTCCTGTGGAAGGATGGTGGGAGTGCAGGCCTCAGAACCCACAGGGCAGAGAGGGATAGACTGTGGGCCTTAGTGTCCCCATGGCAGGGAGGGAGGGAGTGTGCGCCTCAGTACCCCCAGGGCTGGGAGGGAGGGAGTGTGGTCCTCAGTACCTCCAGTGAAGCGAGGGAGGGAGTGTGGGCCTCATTATCCACAATGTAGTGCGGCAGGGAGGGAGTGTGGGTCTCAATACCCCCATGGCAAGTTGGGAGGAAGGGAGTGTGGGCCTCAATACCACAAAGGCAGGGAGGGAGGGAGTGTGGGCCTCAGTACACACAGTGCAGGGAGGGAGGGAGGGATTGTGGGCCTCAGTACACCCAGTGCAGCTAGAGAGAGAGTTTGGGCCTCAGATCCCCCAGGGCAGGTAGAGAGGGAGTGTGGGCCTCAGTACCCACAGGGCAGGGAGGGATGGAGGGAGTCTGGGCCTCAGAACCCCCAGGACAGGGAGAGAGGGAGGGCGAATGGGCCTCAGTATCCCCAGATAAGGAGGGATTGTGGGCCTCAGTATGCCCACGGCATTGAGGGATGGATTGTGGGCCACAGTACCCCCAGGGCAGGGAGGGAATGAAGGATGGAGTGTGTGTCTCAGTACCCCCAGGGCAGGTAGGGAGGGAGGGAGAGTGCGCCTCAGTACCCACAGGGCAGGGAGCGAGGCAGGGAGGGATTGTGGGCCTCAGTAATCCCAGGGCAGGGAGGGAGGGACGGAGTGTGGGCCTCAGTAAGCCCGGGGCAGGGAGGGAGGGTGGGACTGCGGGCCTCAGTATCTCGAGGGCAGGGAGGGAGGGAGGGAGTGCAGGCCTCAGTAACCCAAGGGCAGAGAGGAAGGGAGAAATTGTGGGCCTCAGTACCCGCAGTAAGGGAGATAGAGAGTATGGACCTCAGTACCTCCTGTTCAGGTAGGGAGGGAGTGTGTGCCTCAGTACCCCCACAGCAGTGAGGGAGGGAGAGTGGGCCTCAGGTCCCCGATTACAGGGAGGGAGGGAGAGGGCGTGAGCCTCAGAACCCAAGGGCAGTGATGAAGGGAGAGTGGCCCTCGGTATCCCCAAGGCAGGGAGCAACGGAGTATAGGCCTCAGCACCCTCAGGGCAGTCAGGGAGGGAGGGAGAGTGGGCCTCAGTACCCCCAGGGCAGAGAGGGAGCGAGGGCGTCTGGGCCTCAGTACCTCCAAGAATGGAGGGAGGGAGTCTGGGCCTCAGTAACCCCAGGGCAGGTCGGTAGAGTGTGTGGGCCTCAGTAACCGCAGGGCATGCAGGCAGCAAGCGAGCGCCTCAGTACCTCTAGGGCAGGTAGGGAGCGTGGGCCTCAGTACCCCGATGGCAGGGAGGGATGTGGCGTGGGCCTCAATACGTCCAAGGCGGGAGCGAGGGAGTCTGGGCCTCCATACACCGAGGGCAGGTATTGAGGGAGTGTGGGCCTCAGTACCTCCATGGCAAGGAGGGAGGGAGTGTGGGTCTCAGGCCCCCCAGTGCAGGGAAGGAGGCAGTGTGGACCTTAGTACCACGAGGGAAGGTAAGGTGTGTGGGCCTCAGTACCCCGAGGGGGGGAGGGACGGAGTTTGGGCCTCAGTACCCCCAGGGCAGGGAGGGAATGAGTGTGGGCCTCAGTTCCCCCTTTTTGGGAGGGAGGGAGTGTGGACCTCAGGACCCAGGGCAGGGAGGTAGGGAGTGTGGGCCTCAGTGCCCCCAGGGAGGGAGAGACGGAGTATGGGCTTCAGTACTCCCAGGGAGGGAGAGACGGAGTGTGGACCTCAGTACCCCCACGGCAGAGACGCAGTGAGTGTGGGCTCAGTACCCCCAGGAAGAGGGATCGGATGTGTGGACCTCAGTATTCCCAGCACAGGGAGGGAGGGAGATTGGGCCTCATTACTCCGAGGACAGGGAAGGAGGGAGAGTGGGCCTTTGTATCCCCAGACAGGAAGGAAGGGCGGGTGTGTGGGCCTTAGTACTAAGGGCAGGGAGGGAATGAGTGTGGTCCTCAGTACCTCCAGGACAGGGAGAGTGTGAGGGCCTCAGTAACTCCAGGACAGGGAGGGAGTGTGGGCCTCAGTATACCGAAGACAGGGAGGGAGGGCGGGGAGTTTGGGCCTCAGTACCACCAGGGCAGCGAGGGAGAGAGGGAGAATGGGCCTCATTACCCCCAGAGCAGGCAGGGAGTGAGGGAGTGTGGGCCTCAGTACCCCAAGGGCGGGCAAGGAGAGTGGGCCTCAGTATCCCCAGTGCAGGCAGGGAGGGAGGGAGTGAGGGCCTCATTACGTCCAGAGAGGGAGGGGGGGTGTGGGCCACAGAAGCCCCAGGACAGGGCCTGAAGGAGTGTGGGCCTCAGTACCGCCAGTGCACGGAGGGAAGGAGTTTGCGCCTCAGTAACCCGAGGGCAGGGAGGGAGGGAGAGTGGGCCTCAGTACACCAGGGCAGGGAGGGAAGGAGTTTGCTCCTCATTACCCCGAGGCCAAGGAGGGAAGGAGTGAGTGTGGCCCTCAGGACCTTGAGGGCAGGGAGGGAGGTCGGGTGGGCCTCAGTAACACCAATGTAGGAAGGGAGAGAGAGAGTGCAGGCCTCAGTACCTCCAGGGCAGTGAGTGAGCGAGTGCAGCCCACAGAACCTCCGGGGCTGGGAGGGAAGGAGGGTGTGTGGGCCTCAGTACCTCCAGGGCAGGGAGCGAGTATGGGGCTCAGAACATCCAGGGGTAAGAGAGAAGGAGTGTGGGCCTCAGTAACCCCATGGAGGGAGGGAGGAAGTATGTGTGAGCCTAGTCGCCCCAGGTCTGAGTGTGAGGGAGATTGGGCCTCAGTACCCCGAGGGCAGGAATGGAGGGAGGGTGTGTGGGCCTCAGTTCCACAAGGCCAGGGCGGGTAGGGAGTGTGAGCCTCAGTACCTGCAGGTAGTGTGTGAGGGAGTGTGGGCCTCAGTACCCCTAGGGCAGGGAGGCAGGGAGTGTGGGCCTCAATACTTCTAGGAGAGGGAGGGAGGGAGTGTCGGCCTCATTACCCCCATGACAGTGAGACAGGGAGTATGGGCCTCAGTAACTCCAGGGTAAGGAGTGAGTCAGGGCACCATACCTCCAGGGAGAGAGGGCGGGAGGGAGTGTGGGCCTCACGCGGAGAAAGGGAGGGAGTGTGGGCCTCAGTACACACAGCGCAGGGAGGGAGGTCGGGGGTGTGGGCCTCAGTTCCCACAGATAGGGAGGGGATGAGTGCCTCAGTACTTCCACGGCAGCGTGAGAGTGAGTGTGGGCCTCAGCACCCGCATGGCAGGGAGGGAGGGAGTGAGTGTGGGCCTCAGTACCCCGACGGTAGTGAGGGAGGGAATATGGGCCTCAGCACCTCCAAGGAATGCCAGAGGGAGCCTTGGCCTCAATACACTCAGGGCAGGTAGGGAGGGTGTGTGATCCTCAGTAACCGCAGGGCAGGCAGGCAGCGAGAATGGGCCTCAGGACCTCCAGGGCAAGGAGGGAGGGAGTGTGGGCCTCAGTATCCCAGGGCAAGGGGGGAGGGTGTGTCGGCCTCAGGCCTCCCAGGGCAAGGAGGGAGAGAGATTGGTCCTCAGTACCTCAATGGCAGGTTAGGAGGGAGTGTGGGCCTCAGTACCTCAAGGGCAGGAAAGGAGGGAGTGTGGGCCTCAGTATCCCAAGGGCAGGGAGAGTAGGTGTGCGGGCCTCAGTACCACCAGGGCAGAGTGTGAGGGAGTGAGACTGGGCCTCAAGACCCCCAGGGCAGGGAGGGAGGAATTTTTGGCCTCAGTACCTCCAAGTAGAGAGGGAGGGAGTCGGGGCCTCTATACCCCCAGAGCAGGTAGGGAGGGTGTGTGGGCCTCAGTAACCGCAGGGCAGGCAGGCAGCGAGCATGGGCCTCAGGACCTCCAGGGCAAGGAGGGAGCGAGTGTGGGCCTCAGTACCCCAGGGCAAGGGGGGAGGGAGTGTCGGCCTCAGATCCCCCAGGGCAAGGAGGGAGGGAGTGTGGGCCTCAGTACCCCCAGGGCAGGTTAGGAGGGAGTGTGGACCTTAGTACCCCGAGGGCAGGGTGGTAGTGAGTGTGGACCTCAATATCTCCAGGGCAGGGAGGGAGTTTGGGCCTCAGTACTTCCAGGGCAGGAAAGGAGGGAATTTCGGTCTCAGTACCGCGAGGGCAGGGAGCGAGTGACGGCCTCAGTACTTCCAGTGAGGGAGGACAGGAGTGTGGGCCTGAATACCCACAGTGCAGGATTGAGGGATTGTGAGCCTCAGTATCACAAGGCCAGGGAGCGAGGGCGAGTGGGCCTCAGTACCTCCTGTGCAAAGATGGAAGGAGTGCATGCCTCAGTACTCCCAGGGCAGGGAGGGAGGGAGTGTGGACCTCAGAACCCCCAGGGCAAACAGGGGTGGAGTGTGGGCCTCAGTACCCTCAGGGCAGGGAGGAAGGGAATTTGGGCCTCAGTACTACCAGGGAGGGAGAGAGGGTGTGTGCGCCTCAGTACCCCCTGGGCGGGAGAGAGGGAGTGTGGACCTCAGCACTCCCCGCTCAGGGAGGGAGGGAGATTGAGCCTCAGTACCTCCAGGGGCGGAGGGAGGGAGTATGAGACTCAGTACCCCCAGGGCAGGGAGTTAGGGAGGGAGTGTGGGTCTCAGTACCCCAGAGGCGGGAGGAAGTGTGGGCCTGTGTACTCCCAGGGCAGAGAGTGCCGGAGTGTGGGCCTCAGTACGCCAAGATAGTGTGGGAGTGTGGGCCTCCGTATTCCCAGGTCAGGGAGGGTGTTTGGGCCTCAGTACCCCGAGGACAGGGAGGAAGGAAGTGAGAGTGGGCCTCAGGACCCCCAGGGCATGAAGGGAGACAATGTAGCCTCAGGACCCCCAGGGCAGCGAAGGATGGAGTGTGGACCTCAGGACACGCAGGGCAGGGAGTGAGGGAGTGTGGGCCTCAGGACACCCAGGTCAAAGTGTGAGGGATTGTGGGCCTCTACCCCCAGAGCAGGAAGGGAGGGAGTCTGGGCCTCCGTACACCCAGGATTGGGAGGGAGGGAGGGAGCGTGTGTCTCAGTACCCCAGGGCAGCGAGGGAGGGAGTGTGGGCCTCAGGACACCCAGGGCGGCGAAGTTGGGAGTGTGGACCTCAGGACACGCAGGACAGAAAGTGAGGGAGTGTGTGCCTCAGTACCCCCAGGACAGGGAGAGAGGGAGGGGGTGTTGGCCACAGTACCCACAGACAGGTATGGAGGGCGTGTGGACCTCAGTTCCCCCAATGCGGGAGGGAGGGTGTGTGGGCCTCTGTATCCGAAGGGCAGGGAGCAAGAGTGAGCCTCAGTAACCTTGGGCAGGTAGGGAGGAAGTGTGGCCTCAGTACAACCAGGGCAGAGAGGCAGGGTGCGTGGGCCTCAGTACCCCCAGATAGGGAAGGATTGTGAGCCGTAGTACCCCCAGGGCAGAGACGGATGGGGTGTGGACCTCAGTACTCTCTTAATAGGGAGGGAGGTGTGTGGGCCTCAGTAACCCCAGGGCGGGGAGTGAGGGAGGCAGAGAGTGTGGGCCTCATTACCACCAGGGCAGGGAGGGATCGAGTGTGTGCCTCAGTACACCCACAGCACTGAGGGAGGGAGTTTGGGCCTCAGAACTTCCTGGGCAGGGAAGGAGGGAGTGAGTGCGGGCCTCAGTTCCCCAGGGTAGCGAGGGAGGAGAGTGGGCCTCAGTATCCGCAGGGTAAGAAGAGATGGAGTGTGCATCGCAGAACCTCCAGGGCAGGGATGGAAGGAGTGTGGGCCTCAGTACCACCAGGGCAGAGTGTGAGGGAGTGAGACTGGGCCTCAAAACCCCCAGGGCAGGGAGGGAGCGAGTGTGGGCCTCTGTACCCGCAGGGTAAGGAGAGAGAGGGTGTGGGCATCAGTACCCCCTGTGCAGGTAGGGAGGGAGTGTGGGCCTCAGTACCCGCAGATAGGAATGGAGTTTTGGCCTCAGGACCCTGAAGACAGTGAGGGAGGGAAAGTGTGTGTGCCTTAGTACCCCCAGGGCAGGGACGGAGTGAGTGTGGGCTTCAGTACGTCCCGGGCAGGGAGGGTGTGTGGAGCTCAGTAGCCCCAGGGCAGGGAGGGAATGAGGAAGTGTGGGCCTCAGTACACCTTCGGCATGGAGGGTGGAATGTGGGCCACAGTACCCACAGGGCAGGGAGGGAGTTTGTGCCTCAGTGCCCACAGGGCACGGAGGGTGTCAGTGTTAGGCGCAGGACCCCAAGGACAGGGAGGGAGGAATGTGGGCTTCAGTACACCCAGGGTGGTGAGGGAGCGAACTTGCGCCTCAGTTCCACAAGGCCAGGGAGGGAAGGAGTGTGGGCCTCAGTACCACAAGGACAGGCAGGGAGTGAGTGTGTGCCTCAGGACCCTCAGGGCAGTGAGGGAGTGTGGGCCTCAGTACCCGAGGGTGTGGAGGGAGGGAGTCTGGGCCTCAGTAAACCCAGGGCAGAGAATGAGGGAGCGTGCGCCTCAGTAACCCAAGGATAGGGGGGGAGGGAGTGAGCATGGGCCTCAGGACCCCGAGGGCAGGGAGCGAGCGAGTGTGGGCCTCACTACCCCCAGTGCAGGAAGGCAGGGAGAGTGGGCCTCAGCAAACCCAGAGCAGGTACGGAGGGAGTGTGGGCCTCAGTACCCCCAGGGAGGGAGAAAGGGAGTGTGGCCCTCGTCCCCCCAGGACAGGAAGAGAGGGTGATTGGGCCTCAGTACCTCAATGACAGGCAAGGAGGGAGTGTGGGCCTCAGTACCTCAAGGGCAGGAAAGGAGGGAGTGTGGGCCTCAGTGCCCCAAGGGCAGGGAGGGTGGGTGTTCGGGCCTCATTACCACCAGAGCAGGGTGTGAGGCAGTGAGTCTGGGCCTCAAGTCCCCCAGGGCAGGGAGAGAGGGAGTGTGGGCCTCAGTAACTTCAAGGAGAGAGGGCGGGACTCTGGGCCTCAATACCCACAGGGTAGTTGGTGAAGGTGTGTGGGGCTCAGTACCCGCAGGGCAGGCACGCAGCGAGCATGCGCTTCAGGACCTCCAGGGGAAGGAGGGATGGAGTGTGAGCCTCCGTACCTCCAGGGCAGGTAGGGTCCGTGGGCCACAGAACCCCAAGGACAGTGCGGGAGTTAGTGTGGGCCTCAGTACCTTCAAGGAGTAAGCGAGAGAGACAGGGCCTCCGTACTCCGAGGGCAGGGAGGGAGGGAGAATGGGCCTCAGTACCCCAGGGCAAGGAGGGAGGGAGTATCGACCTCATATCACCCAGGGCAAGGAGGGAGGGAGTGTGGGCCTCAGCACCACCACGGCAGGGAAGGAGGGAGTGTGGAACTTAGTTCCCCGTGGGTAAGGAGGGAGTGATGTGGGCCTCAATACCTCCAGGGCAGGGAGGGAGTTTGGGCCTCCGTACATCCAGGGCAGGGAAGAAGGGAATTTGGGCCTCAGTACCTCCAGGGCAGGTAGCGAGTGACGGCCTCAGTACTTCCAGGGAGTGAGGACAGTAGGGTGGGCCTCAATACCCCCAGCGCAGGATGGAGGGAGTGTTGGGCCTCAGCACCAAAATGCCAGGGAGGGAGGGCGAGGGGGCCTCAGTACCTCCTGTGGAAGGATGGAAGGAGTACAGGCCTCAGTACCCCCAGGGCAGGGAGGGAAGGAGTGTGGGCCTCAAAACCCCCAGGGCAAACAGGGGCGGAGTGTGAGCCTCAGTACCCTCAGGGCAGGGAGGAAGGGAATTTGGGCCTCAGTAATCCCAGGGAGGGAGAGAGGGTGTGTGCGCCTCAGTACCCCCTGGGCAGGAGAGAGGGTGTGTGGAGGTCAGCATACCCAGCTTAGGGAGGGAGGGAGATTGAGCCTCAGTACCTCGAGGTGCGGAGGGAGGGAGTATGGGCCTCAGTACCCCCAGGGCAGGGAGTTAGGGAGGGAGTGTGGGCCTCAGTACTCACAGAGGAGGGAGGGAGTATGGGCCTGTGTACTCCCAGGGCAGAGAGGGCCGGAGTGTGGGCCTCAGTACGCCCAGATAGTGTGGGAGTGTGGGCCTCCGTATCCCCAGGTCAGGGAGGGAGTTTTTAACTCAGTACCCCGAGGACAGTGAGGAAGGAAGTGAGAGTGGGCCTCATGACCCCCAGGGCAGGGAGGGAGACAGTTTAGCCTCAGGACCCCCAGGTCAGCGAAGGAGGGATTGTGGACCTCAGGACACGCAGGGCAGGGAGTAAGGGAGTGTTAGCCTCAGGAAACCCAGGTCAAAGTGTGAGGGAGTTTCGGCCTCAGTACTCCCAGGGCAGGGAGTGAGCGTGATTGGGCATCAGTATATCCAAGGAGCAAGGGATTGTGGGCCTCTACCCACAGGGCAGGGAGGGAGGGAGTCTTGGCCTCCGTACACCCAGGATTGGGAGGGAGGGAGGGAGCTTGGGTCTCAGTACCCCAGGGCAGCGAGGGAGGGAGTGTGGGCCTCAGGACACCCAGGGCAGCGAAGTAGGGACTGTGGACTTCAGGACACGCAGGGCAGGAAGTGAGGGACTGTGGGCCTCAATACCTCCAGGACAGGGAGAGAGGGAGGGGGAGTTGGCCACAGTACACCCAGAGCAGGTAGGGAGGGTGTGTCGACCTCAGTTCCCCCAAATCAGGAGGGAGTGTGTATGGGCCTCTGTATCCCAAGGGCAGGGAGCAAGAGTGGGCCTCAGTACCGTTGGGCAGATAGGGAGGAAGTGTGCCTCAGTACACCCAGGGCAGAGAGGCAGGGAGTGTGGGCTTCAGTAAATCCAGATAGGTAGGGAATGTGAGCCTTAGTACCCCCAGGGCAGAGACGGATGGGGTGTGGACCTCAGTACCCCCATGACAGGGAGGGAGGTGTGTGGGTCTTAGTAACCCCAGGGCGGGGCGGGAGTGAGTATGGGCCTCAGTACACCCACGGCACTGAGGGAGGGAGTGTGGGCCCCAGTACTCCCTGGGCAGGGAAGGAGGGAGTGAGTGCGGGCCTCAGTATCCCAGGGTAGCGAGGGAGGAGAGTGGGCCTCAGTACCTGCAGGGTAAGGAGGGAGGGAGTGTACACCTCAGAACCCCCAGCGCAGTGAAAGTTGGAGTGTGGGCCTCAGTACCCCAAGGGCAGGGAGTGAGGGAGTGTGTGCCTCAGTACCCCAGGGCAGGGAGGGAGAGAGTGTGGGTTTCAGTTCTCGCAGGCTAAGGAGAGAGGAAGTGTGGGCCTCAGTACCCGCAGATAGGAATGGAGTTTGGGCCTCAGGACCAAGAAGACAGTGAGGGAGGGAGAGCGTGTGGGCCTTAGTACCCGCAGGGCAGGGACGGAGTGAGTGTGGGCTTCAGTCCCTCCCGGGCAGGGAGGGTGTGTGGACCTCAGTAGCCCTAGGGCAGGGAGGGAGTGAGGAAGTGTGGGCCTCAGTACCCCCAGGGTATGGAGGGGGGAATGTGGGCCTCAGGACCCACAGGGCAGGGAGGGAGTTTGTGCCTCAGTGCCCACAGGGCACGGAGGGAGTCAGTGTAAGCCTCAGAACCCCAAGGGCATGGAGGGAGGAGTGTGGGCCTCAGTACACCCAGGGTGGGGAGGGAGGGAGCTTGCATCTCAGTACCACAAGGCCAGGGAGGGAAGGAATGTGGGCCTCAGTACCACAAGGACAGGGACGGAGTGAGTGTGTGCCTCAGGACCCTCTGGGCAGTGAGGGAGTGTGGGCCTCAATATCCCCAGCGTGTGGAGGGAGGGCGTGTGGGCCTCCGTAACTCCAGGGAAAGAATGAGGGAGTGTGGGCCTCAGTAACCCAAGGATAGGGAGGGAGGGAGTGAGAGTGGGACTCAGGATCCCGAGGGCAGGGAGGGAGGGAGTGTGGGCCTCACTACCACCAGTGCAGGAAGGCAGGGAGAGTGGGCCTCAGGAACCCCAGAGCAGGTAGGGAGGGAGTGTGGGCCTCTGTGTCCCCAGGGCAGGGAGGGAGTTTGGGCCTCAGTACACCCAGGGAGCGAGAGAGGGATTGTGGGCCTCAGTAACCCAGGGCAGAGAGTGTTTCGGAGTTTGAGCCTATGTACCTCCCGATAGGGAGGGATTGTGGGTCTCAGTACCTCCAGGGCTGGGAGGGAGGCAGAGAGATAGTGTGGACATCAGCACCCCCAGGATAGGGAGGGAGTTTGGGCCTAATTACCCGCAGGGAGGGAGGGAGGGTGGGCCTCAGTATCCCCACGGTAGGGAGGGAGGGCGTGTGAGTCTCTGTAACCCCAGGGCAGGGAGGTAGGGAGGGTGGGCCTCAGCTTCTCAACGGTAGGGAGGGACGGCGTTTGCGCCTCAGTACCCCCACAGTTGGGAGGTAGGGAGTGTGGACCTCAATACCTCCAGGGCAGGGAGGGAATGTATGGGCCTCAGTACCCCCTGGGCAGTGAAGGAGAGAATGTGGGCCTCAGTTCCCCCAGAACAGGGAGAGAGGGAGTGTGGTCCTCCGTACCCCCAGGGCAGGGAGAGAGGGAGTGTGGGCCTCAGTACACCCAGAGCAGGGAAGGAGGGCGTGTTGGCCTCAGTACCTCCAGGACAGGGAGGGAGTGTGGGCCTCAGTATTTCCAGGGCAGGGAGGGAGGCAATGTGTTCCTCAGTACTTGGAGAGAAGGAGGGAGTGTGGGCCTCAGTGACCCCAGGGCAGGGAGAGAGGGTGTGTGGACTTCAGTACACCCAGGGAAGGGAGGGAGGGTGTGTGTGCTTAAGTAACCACAGAGAAGGGAGAGAGGGAGTGTAGGCCTCAGTACCTCCAGGGACGGAGGGAGAAAGTGTTGGCCTCAGTAACCCAAGGGCAGGGAGAGATGGAGTGAGGGCCTCAGTACTCGAAGTGAGCCAGTAAGTGTGGTCCTCAGTATCCACAGGGCAGGGAAGGAGAGAGTGTGGGCTTCAGTATCACTGGACAGGGAGGAGGGAGTGTGGGTCTCAATACCCCCAGGGCAGGGAGGGAGGTAATGTTTGGGGAGGAAGGCAGGCAGTGTGGGCCTCACTACCCGCAGGGCATGGAGGGAGGGAGGAAGTGTGTGCCTCAGTACCCACATGGCAGGAAGGGAGGGAGTGTGCGCCTCAATCACCCCGGCGAGGCAGGGAGGGAGAAGTGTGACCCTCAGTACCCCCAGGTCTGAGTGTGAGTGAGTGTGGGCCTCGGTACCCGAGCGCAGTGAGGGAGGGAGTGCGGGCCTCAGTACACCAGCGCAGTGAGGCATGCAAGGAGTGTGGGCCTCAGTACCCCCAGGTCAGAGTGTGAGGGAGTGTGGGCCTCAGTACCCACAGGGCAGGGAGAGAGGAAGTGTGGGCCTCAGTTCCCGCAGGACATGGAGTGTGAGCATCAGTATCACAAGGCCAGGGAGGGAGGGAGTGTGGGCCTCGTACCGCCGGCTGGGAGAGAGGGTGTGTGGAATTCAGTGCACCCAGGGAAGGGAGGGAGGGAGTGTGTGCTTCAGTAACACCAGAGCAGGGAGAGATGGAGTGTGGGCCTCAGTACCTCCAGGGATGGATGGAGAAAGAGTTGGCCTCAGTGCCCCAAGGGCAGGGAGAGATGGAGTGAGGGCCTCACTACTCGAAGTGAGGCAGGAAGTGTGGGACTCAGTATCCACAGGGCAGGGAAGGAGAGAGTGTGGGCCTCAGTATCCCTGGACAGGGAGGAGGGAGTGTGGGTCTCATTACCCCCAGGGCAGGGAGGGAGGTAATGTTTGGGGAGGAAGGCAGGCAGTGTGGGCCTCACTACCCATAGGGCATGGAGCGAGGGAGTAAGTGTGTGCCTCAGTACCCACAGGACAGGGAGTGAGGGAGTGTGGGCCTCAATCACCCCGGCGAGGCAGTGAGGGAGGAAGTGTGACCCTCAGTACCCCCAGGTCTGAGTGTGAGTGAGTGTGGGCCTCGGTACCCGAGCGCAGTGAGGGAGGGACTGCGGGCCTCAGTACACCAGCGCAGTGAGGCAGGCAAGGAGTGTGGGCCTCAGTACCCCCAGGTCAGAGTGTGAGGGAGTGTGGGCCTCAGTACCCCCAGGGCAGGGAGGGAGGGAGTGTGGGCCTCAGTACCCGCAGGACAGGGAGTGTGAGCGTCAGTACCACAAGGCCAGGGAGGGAGGGAGTGTGTGCAGCAGTACCGCCGGTTGGGAGTGTGAGCCTCAGTACACGCAGGGCAGGGAGGCTGCGTGTGCCTCAGTAATCCCAGGGCAGGAAGGGAGGGAGTGCGGGCCTCAGTACCCCCAGGGCAGGGAGAGGTGGAGTGAGGGCCTCAGTACACGAAGTGAGGCAGGAAGTGTGGGCCTCAGTATCCCCAGGGCAGGGAAGGAGAGAGTGTGGGCCTCAGTATCCCTGGACTGGGAGGAGGGAGTGTGGGTCTCAATACCCCCAGGGCAGGGAGGGAGGGAGTGCCTGGGGGGGAGGCAGGGAGTGTGGGCCTCACTACCATCGGGGCAGGAAGGGAGGAAGGGAGTGTGGGCCTCAGTACCTCCAGGGCAGGGAGGGAGGTAATGTTTGGGGAGGAAGGCAGGCAGTGTGGGCCTCACTACCCGCAGGGCATGGAGGGAGGGAGGAAGTGTGTGCCTCAGTAACCACAGGGCAGGGAGGGATGGAGTGTGGGCCTCAATCACCCCGGCGAGGGAGGGAGGGAGGAAGTGTGACCCTCAGTACCCCCAGGTCTGAATGTGAGTGAGTCTGGGCCTCGGTACAAGAGCACAGTGAGAGAGGGAGTGCGGGCCTCAGTACACCAGCGCAGTGAGGCAGGCAAGGAGTGTGGGCCTCAGTACACCAGGTCAGAGTGTGAGGGAGTTTGGGCCTCAGTACACCCAGGACTGGGAGGGAGGGAGTTTGGGCCTCAGTACCCGCAGGACAGGGAGTGTGAGCTTCAGTACCACAAGGCCAGGGAGGGAGGGAGTGTGGGCCTCAGTACCGCCGGCTGGGAGAGTGAGCCTCAGTACCCCCAGGGCAGCGAGGGTACGTGTGCCTCAGTACCCCAGGGCAGGAAGGGACGGAGTGCGGGCCTCAGTACCCCCAGGGCAGGGAGGGAGGTTGTGCCTCATTACCCCCACGGCAGGGAGGGTTGGAGTGTGGGCGTAAGTTGCCCGAGGTAGGGAGGGCATGAGGGTCTCAGTACCCCCACGGCAGGGTGGGAGTGAGGGCAGGCCTCAGTACCCCCAGGAGAGGGAGGGAGTGTGGGCCTCAGAATCCTCAGGGCAGGAACGGAGAGAGAGTGGGCCCCAGTACCCCTAGGGCAGGGAGCGACGGAGTGTGTGTCTCAATAACAATAAAGTGGGAGGGAATGTGGGGTTCAGTACCCTCAGGATAGGAGAGAGGGAGTGTGGGTCTTAGTACTCCAAGGGCAGTGAAGGAGGAAGGGAGCGTGTGTGGGCATCAGTACCCCCAGGCCAGAGTGTGAGGGAGTGTAGGCCTCAGTACCCCGGGACAATAAGGGAGGGATTGTGGACCTCAGTACCTGCAGGGCAGGGAGGGTGGGAGTGTGGCCATCAGTACCCCGAGGGCAGGGAGGGAGGGAGTGTGGGTCTCAGTACCTCCAGAGCAGGGAGGGAGTGTGGGCCTCAGCACCCCAGGACAGTGAGGCATGGAGGAAGTGTGGGCCTCAGTACTACCAGACCAGGGAGGGAGGGTGAGTGCGCCTCAGTACCTCCAGACCAGGGAGGGAGGGAGTGTTGGTCTCAGATCCTCCAGGGCAGGGAGGGAGGGAGAGTGGGCACCAGTTGTACAATGGCCAGGAGGGAGGCAGTTTGGGCGTCAGTACCTCCAGGGCAGGGAGGAAGGGTGTGTGTGTGTGCCTCAGTACACCCAGGGCAGGGAGGAAGTGTGGGAATCAAAACCACATCGCTAGGGAGCAAGGGAGTTTGGGCCTCAGTACCCCCAGGGCATGGAGTGTGGGCCTCAGTCACATCATAGCTGGGTGTGAGCGAGTGTGGACCTCAGTACCTCCAGGGCATGGAGGCAGTGAGGTCCTCAGTGCCTCAAAGGAGGGAGGGAGGGAAGGAGTGTGGGCCTCAGGATCCCAGGGCAGGGAGGGAGGGAGTGTGGGCCTCAGGACCCTCAGGGCAGGGAGGGAGGGAAAATGGGCCTCAGTACCCCGAGCGCAAGGAAGGGAGGGAGTGTGGGTCACAGTACCCCCAGGGCAGTGAGGGAGTGAGGGAGTGTGGGCCTCAGTACCTCCATGGCAGGGAAGGTGGGATTGTGGTCCTCAGTACATCCAGGGCAGCGAGGGAGGTAGAGACTGTAGGCCTCAGTACCTCCAGGGCAGGGAAGGTGGGAATGTTGGCATCAGTTCCCTCAGGGCAGTTAGGGTGGGAGGAGCGTGGGCCTCATTACCACCAGCGCAGGGAGCCAGGGAGTGCCTGGGCAGGGAGGAAAGCACTGTGGGCCTCAGTAACACCAGGTCAGAGTGTGAGGGAGTGTGGGCCTCAGTTTCCCCTGCGAGGGAGGGAGCGAGTTTGTGTGGGCCTCAGGACCCCGAGGGTAGTAGGGAGCGAGTGTGGGCCTCAGTACCCCAGGGCAGGGATGGAGGGAGGGAGTGTGAGCCTCATTACCCCGAGGGCAGTGAGTGAGGTAGTGTGGGCCTCAGTACCCCCAGTTTAGGGAGCGAGTGAGTGTGGGCCTCACTACATCCAGGGCAGGGAGGGAGGGAGTGCCTGGGCAGGGAGGGAGGCAGTTCTGGCCTCAGTAACACCAGGTCAGAGTGTGAGGGAGTGTGGGCCTCAGTTTCCCCAGCGAGAGAGTGAGGGAGTTTTTGTGGACCTCAGGATCCCGAGAGTGGTAGGCAGCGAGTGTGGGCCTCAGTACCCCAGGGCAGGGAGCCTGAGAGTGTGGGCCTCAGTACCCCCAGGAGAGTGAGGGAGGGAGTGTGGGCCTCAGGTCCCCCAGTGCAGAGCGAGAGGGAGTGTGGGCCTCAGTACCTCCAGTGCATGGAAGGAGTGAGCAAGTGTGGGCCTCAGTACCCCCAGGGAGCGAGAGAGGGAGTGTGGGCCTGAGTACCTGCACGGCAGGGAGAGAGATTAGGCCTCAGTGCACCCAGGCCAGTGATGGAGGAAGGGAGTGTTTGTCTCATTATCCCCAGGGCAGGGCCTGAGCGAGTGTAGGCATCAGTAGCCCGAGGATAGGGAGGGAGGGAGTGAGAGTGAGCTTCAGGACCCGCAGGGCATGGAGGGAGGGAGTGAGGGCCTCATTACCTCCAAGGATTGAGGGAGGGAATCCGGTTCTCTGTACCCCAGGTCAGGGAGGGAGGGAGTGTGGGACTCAGTTCCCCCAGGGCAGAGAGGGACGGGGTTTGGGCCTCAGTACCACCAGATAGGGAGGCTGTGTGAACTTCAGTACCCCCACGGCAGTGAGGTAGGGAAGGAGTGTGAGTCTCAGTACCCCAGGCAGGGAGGGAGTGAGTGTGGGCCTCAGTACCCCCACGTTAGAGATGGAGGCAGCGTGGACCTCAGTACCCCGATGATAGGGTGGGAGGGAGTGAGATTGGGCCTCCGGACCACCAGGGGAGAGAAGAATGGAGTGTGGGCCTCAGTACCTCCAGGGCAGGGAGGGAGGCAGTTTAGGCCTCAGTACCTCCAGTGCAGGGAGGGAGGTTGTGTGGGCCTCAGGAACCCCAGGGCAGGAAAGGAGTTAGGTCGTGTGGGCCTCAGTACCTCCAGGGCGGGGAGGGAGGGAGTTTGGACCTCATTACCTCCAATGCAGGGAGGTAGGATGTGCGACCTCAGTTACTCCAAGGAGTGAGAGAGGGAGTCTGGGACTCCATACTCCCAGGGCAGGGAGGGAGGAAGTGAGTGTGGGCGTCAGCATTCCCAGGGCAGGAAGGGAGTAGTATGGGCCTCAGTACCTCCAGTGCAGGGAGGAAGGAGTGTGGGCATCAGTACCTCCTGTGCAGGGAGGGAGGAGTGAAGGCCTCAGTACCCCCAGGGTAGGGAGTGAGTGTGAGCCACAGTACACGCAGGGCAGGCAGGGAGGGATGGAGTTTGGTCCTCAGTACCCCCAGGGTAGGGCAGGGAGTGAGTGAGGGCCTCAGTACCTCTAGGGCAGGAAGGGAGGCAGTGTGGACCTCAGCACTCCCAGTTCATGGAGGGAGGGCGATTGGGCCTCATTACCCCCAGGACAGGGATGTAGGGAGTTCGGGCCTCAGTACTCCGAGGGCAGGGAGGGAGGGAGAGTGGGCCTTTATATCCCCAGGGCAGGAAGGGAGGGAGGGAGTGTTGTCCTCAGTACCACCAGGCCAGGGATGGAGGGATGGAGTGCTGGCCTCAGTACCACAAGGCCAGGGAGTGAGTGAGTGTGAACCTCATTACACCCACCGCAGTGTTTGAGGAAATGTGGCCCTCAGTATCCCAAGGTCAATGTGCGAGGGAGTGAGGGCCTCAGTTTCCGCAGTGAGAGTGGAGAGAGGGAGATAGAGAGGGCCTGAGGACCCCGAGGGCGGGATGAAGGTAGTTTGGGCCTCAGTAATCCTGGGAGGGAGAGAGGGAGTGTGGGCCTCAGTACACCCAGGGAGGGAGGGTGGGAGTGTGGGCCTCAGTACCCACAGGATGAGTGTGAGGAAATGTGGGCCTCAGTACCCCCAGGGAGGAAGAGAGTGAGTGTGGGCCTCAGTATCCCCAGGGAGGGAGGGAGGGAGTATGGACCTCAGCACCCGATGATGGGGAGGGAGGGAGTGAGATTGGATCTCAGGAGCCAATCTCCATGGCTGTGAAGGAGTGAGGGCCTCAGTACCTCCAAGGAGGGAGGGAGGTAGCCTGGGCCTTCGTACTCCCAGGGCACGAAGGGAGGTAGTGAGTGTGTGCCTCAGTACCTCCAGTGCAGTGAGGGGCGAGTGTGGGCCTTAGTACCTCCAGTGCAGGGAGGAGGGAGTGTGGGCCTCAGTATCTCCAGGACAGGGAGAGTGGGAGTGTGGTCATCAGTAACCCCAGGGCGGGAGGGAGGCTGTACGGGCCTCAGTACCTGCAGTGCAGGTATCGAGGGTTTGTGGGTCTTTGTATCCCCAGGGCAGTGCAGGGAATGAGTGTGGCCCTGTGGACCTCCAGGGCATCGAAGGAGGGAGTGTGGGCCTTAGTACTTCCAGGACAGGGAGGGAGGAAGGGAGTGTGGTCCTCAGTATACCCAGCGCAGAGAGAGAGGGAGTTAGAGTGGGCCTCAGGACCCCTTGAGCAGGGAGGGAGGGAGTGTGCGCCTCAGTAACCCCAGGGCAGGGAGGGCGTGAGTGTGGGCCTGAGCACCCCCAGGGCAGGGAGGGAGGGAGTGTGGTCCTGAGGACCCCCAGGGCAGGGAGGGAGGTAGTGAGTGTGGACCTCAGGACCCCGAGGGCAGGGAGGGAGGGATTGTGGGCCTCAGTACCCAGAGAGAGGAGGGAGTTTTGGCGTCAGTATCCCCAGGGCAGGGATGGAGGGAGTGAGTGTGGTCCTCGGGACCCCCAGGGCAGGGAGGGAGGAAGAGTGGTCCTCAGTACCCCCAGGACAGGGAGGGAGGGAGTGAGGGCTTCAGTCACACCAGGCTTGGGAGAGAGGGAGGGAGTGATTGCGGGCCTCAGTACTCCAGGCGAGATAGGGTACGTGCTCCTCAGTACCCCCAGGGCAGGGAGAGAGGGAGTGTGGGCCTCAGTACCCACAGAAAAGGAGGGAGTGTGGGCCTCAGTACCCCAGGGCCGGGAGGGAGGGAGTGTGGACCTCAGTAACCCCAGGGATAGGGACGGAGGGAGGGAGTATGGGCCTCAGGACCCCCAGGGCAGGGAGGGAGGGAGTGTGGGCTTCAGTTCCCTCAGGACAGGAGAGAGGGAGTAAGGGCATCAGTACTTTAAGAGATGGAGGGAGTATGGGCCTCAGTACACCAGGACAGAGTGTGAGGGAGGGCCTGTTGGCCTCAGTACCCCTAGACAGGAAGGGAGGGGTGAGTGCGGCCTCAGTGCTGCCAGGACACGGAGGGAGTTCGTTTTGGGCCTCAGTACCCCCAGGGCAGTGAGGGAGTGAGTTTGGGCCTCAGTAATCCAGGTCAGCGAGGGAGTGAGTTTGGGGCTCAGTACTCCCAGGGCAGACTGTGAGTGAGTGACTGTCTCATTAACCCTAAGGCAGGGTGGGAGCCAGTGTGGGCCTCAGTACACCCAGGGCAGGCAGGGTGCGAGTGAGTTTGGGCCTCAGTGCCCCCATGGCAGGGAGGGAGTGGGAGTCGACCTCAGGACACCCAGGGCAGTGAGGCAAGGATTGTAGGCCTCAGTACCCATAGAACCGGGTCGGAGGCTGTGTGGGCGTCAGTACACGGAGAGAGGGAGAGAGTGTGGGCCTCAGTACCCCCAGGGCAGGGAGGGAGGGAGATTGAGTCTCAATATCCCGAGGTCAGCGAGGGAGGGTCAGTGGGCCTTTTTATCCCCAGGGCAGGGAGGGAGAGAGTGTGGCCCTAAGGATCACCAGGGCATCGAAGGAGGGAGTGTGGGCCTCGGTACCCCCAGGGCAGGGATGGAATGTGGGCCTCAATACCCGCAGGACAGGGAGGGAGGGAGGGAGTGTGGGCCTAAGTATACCCAGCGCAAAGAGCGAGGGAGTTAGAGTGGGCCTCAGGACACCTTGAGCATGGAGGGAGCGAGTGTCGGCCACAGTACCCCCAGGGCAGGGAGGGCGTGAGCGTGGGCCTCAATGCCCACAAGACAGGTAGGGAGGGAGTGTATGCCTCAGTACTCCCAGGGCAGGGAGGGAGGGAGTGTGGGCCTCAGCAACCCCCAGGGCAGGGAGGCAGGGAGTGTGCTCCTGAGGACCCCCAGGGCAGGGAGGGAGGTAGTGAGTGTGGACCTCAGGACTCCGAGGGCAGGGAGGGAGGGAGTGTGGGCCTCAGTACCCAGAGAGAGGAGGGAGTTTTGGCCTCAGTACCCCAGGGCAGGGAGGGAGGGAGTGAGTGTGGTCCTCAGGACCCCCAGGGCAGGGAGGGAGGAAGAGTGGTCCTCAGTACCCCCAGGACAGGGAGGGAGGGCGTGAGGGCTTCAGTCACAGCAGGCTTGGGAGAGAGGGAGGAAGTGATTGCGGGCCTCAGTACCCCAGGTGAGGGAGGGTACGTGCGCCTCATTACTCCCAGGGCAGGGAGAGAGGGAGTGTGGGCCTCACTACACTCAGAAAAGAATGGAGTGTGGGCCTCAGCACCCCAGGGCCGGGAGGGATGGAGTGTGGGCTTCAGTATCCCCAGGGATAGGGAGGGAGGGAGGGAGTGTGGGCCTCAGGAACCCCAGGGCAGGGAGGGAGGTAGTGTGGGCCTCAGTTCCCTCAGGACAGGAGAGAGGGAGTATGGGCCTCAGTACTCGGAGAGATGGAGGGAGTATGAGCCTCAGTAGCCCAGGACAGGGAAGGAGGGAGCGTGGGTCTCAGTACACCCAGGGCAGTGAGGAGGAAGTGTGGGCCTCAGTAATCCAAGGGCTGGGGGGAGGAAATGTGGGCCTCAGTACCTGGAGGGCAGGGAGCGATGCAGTGTGGTCCTCAGTACCTCCAAGGCAGTTAGTTCGAGATTTTGGGCCTCAGTATACCCAGGACAGAGTGTGAGGTAGGGCGTATTGGCCTACGTACCCCTAGACAGGAAGGGAGGGGTGAGTGCGAGCATCAGTGCTGCCAGGACACGGAGGGAGTTAGTTTTGGGCCTCAGTACCCCCAGCGCAGGGACTGAATGTGGGCCTCAATACCCGCAGGGCAGGGAGGGAGGGAGGGAGTGTGGGCCTCAGTATACCCAGCGCAGAGAGAGAGGGAGTTCGAGTGGGCCTCAGGACCCCTTGAGCAGGGAGGAGGGAGTGTGGGCCTCAGTACCCCCAGGGCAGGGAGGGCGTGAGCGTGGGCCTCAGTGCCCACAAGACAGGTAGGGAGGGAGTGTATGCCTCAGTACTCCCAGGGCAGGGAGGGAGGGAGTGTGGGCCTCAGCAACCCCAAGGGCAGGGAGGCAGGGAGTGTGGTCCTGAGGACCCCCAGGGCCGGGAGGGAGGTAGTGAGTGTGGACCTCTGGACCCCGAGTGCAGAGAGGGAGGGAGTGTGGGCCTCAGTACCCAAAGAGAGGAGGGAGTTTTGGCCTCAGTACCCCCAGGGGAGGGAGGGAGGGATAGAGTGTGGTCCTCAGGACCCCCAGGGCAGGGAGGGAGGAAGAGTGGTCCTCAGTACCCCCACGACAGGGAGGGAGGGAGTGAGGGCTTCAGTCACAGCAGGCTTGGGAGGGAGGGAGGAAGTGATTGCGGGCTTCAGTACCCCAGGCGAGGGAGGGTACGTGCGCCTCGTAACCCCAGGGCAGGGAGAGAGAGAGTGTGGGCCTCAGAACACGCAGAAAAGAATGGAGTGTGGGCCTCAGTACCCCAGGGCCGGGAGGGAGGGAGTTTGGGCCTCAGTATCCCCAGGGATAGGGAGGGAGGGAGGGAGTGTGGGCCTCAGGACCCCCAGGGCAGCGAGGGAGGGAGTGTGGGCCTCAGTTCCCTCAGGACAGGAGAGAGGGAGTATGGGCCTCAGTACCCCCAGGGCAGTGAGGGAGGAAGTGTGGGCCTCAGTAATCCCAGGGCTGGGGGGAGGAAATTTGGGCCTCAGTACCTGGAGGGCAGGGAGCGATGCAGTGTGGTCCTCAGTACCTCCAAGGCAGTTACGTCGAGATTTTGGGCCTCAGTACCCCCAGGACAGATGTGAGGGAGGGCGTGTTGGCCTCTGTACCCCTAGAAAGTGCGGGCCTCAGTGCTGCCAGGACACGGAGTGAGTTAGTTTTGTGCCTCAGTACCCCCAGCGCAGGGAGTGAGTGAGTGTGGGCCTCAGTAATCCAGGTCAGGGAGGGAGTGAGTTTGGGCCTCAGTACTCCCAGGGCAGACTGTGAGTGAGTGAGGGCCTCAGTTCCCCCAAGGCAGGGAGGGAGCCAGTGTGAGCCTCAGTACACCCAGGGCAGGCAGGGTGCGAGTTAGTTTGGGCCTCAGTACTCCCATGGCAGGGAGGGAGTGGGAGTGGACCTCAGGATCCCCAAGGCAGTGAGGCAGGGATTGTGTGCCTCAGTACCCCTAGAAACGGGTCGGAGGCAGTGTGGGCATCAGTAAACGGAGAGAGGAGGGTGTGTGGTCCTCAGAACCCCCAGGGCAGGAAGGGAGGGAGTGTGGGCCTCAGTATCCCTAGGGCCGGGTCGGAGGGAGTGTGGGCGTCAGTACCCGGAGAGAGGGAGGGTGTGTGGTCCTCAGAACCCCTAGGGCAGGGAGGGAGGGAGTCTGGGCCTCAGTACCTCCAGGGCACAGAGGGAATGAGGGCCTCAGTTCCTCCAGGGAGGGAGTGAGGGACTCAGTACCTTCAGGGAGTGAGGGGAGAGTGTGGGTCTCCGTACCCGCAGTGCAGGGAGTGAGTTAGGGCAACAGTACCTCCAGAGAGGGAGGGAGGGAGGGAGTGTGGACTTCAGTGCCCCCAGGGCAGGGAGAGAAAGTGGGCCTCAGTACTCCTGGGCAGGTATGGAGTGCGTGTGGGCCTCATTACCTCCAGGGCAGGGAGGGAGGAAGGGTGGGCCTCAGTACCTCCAGGGAAGAGAGGAATTGTGGGCCTCAGTAGCCCCAGGGCAGGGAACAACAGAATGTGGGCCTCAGTACCACAAGGCCATGGAGTGAGGGAGTGTGAGCCTCATTACCCGCAGGGCTGTGATTGTGGGAATCTGGGCCTCAATACACTGAGTGCAGAGAGTGTGGGAATGCGTGTGGGCCTCAGTACCCCCATAGGAGGGAGTGTGGGCCTCAGTACCCACGTGGCAAGCAGGCAGGGAGTGTGGGCCTCAGTACCCCCATGGCAGGGTGTGTGGGCCTCAGTATCACCATGGCAGGGAGGCAGGGAATGTGGGCCTCAATACCCTCAGGGCCGGGAGAGAGGGAGTGAGGAATGTGTTTGCCTCAGTACCCCATGGGCAGGGATGGAGGGAGTGTGGGCCTCAGTACCTCCACGGCAGGGAGGGAGGGAGTGAGGAATGTGTTTGCCTCTGTATGCCCAGGGCAGGGATGGAGGGAGTGTGAGCCTCAGTACGCCCAGGGCAGGGAGGCAGCGAGTGTGGGCCACAGTACCCCCAGGGCAGGGAGGGAGGGATTGAGGGATGTGTTTGCCTCCGTACCCCCAGGGCAGGGATGGAGGGAGTGTGGGCCTCAGTACCTGCAGGACAGGGAGGGAGGGAGTGAGGAATGTGTTTGCCCCTGTACGCCCAGGGCAGGGAGGGAGAGAGGCCTCAGTACCTCAAGGGCAGTGAAGGAGGGATTATGGGCCTCAGTTCCCTCAGGTCAGGAGAGAGGGAGTATGGGCCTCAGTACTCGGAGAGATGGAGGAAGTGTGGGCCTCAGTACCCCAGGACAGGGAGGGAGGGTGCGTGGGCCTCAGTACCCCTGGTGCAGTGAGGGATGGTGTGTTAGCCTCAGTACTCCATGGCAGGGAGGGAGGAAGAGTGGGCCTCAGTAATCAAAGGGCTGGGAGGAGGGAATGTGGGCCTCAGTATCCGGAGGGCAGGGAGCGATGCAGTGTGGTCCTCAGTACCTCCAAGGGAGGTAGGGCGGGATTTTGGGCCTCTGTTCCCCTAGGGTAGGGAGGGAGGGAGTGTGGGCCTCAGTACCCCCAGGACAGAGTGTGAGGGAGTGCGTGTGGGCCTCAGTACCCATAGACAGGAAGGGAGAGTGCGTGCCGGCCTCAGTGCTGCCAGGACACGGAGGGAGTTAGTGTTGGGCCTCAGTATTCCCAGGGCCGGAAGGGAGGGAGTATGGGCCTCAGTATCCACAGGGCAGTAAGGGAGGGTGTATGTGCCTCAGGACTACTGGGGCAGGGAGTGATTGAGAGTGGGTCTCAGTATCTCCAGGGCAGTGAGTGAGCAAGTGTGCACCTCATTACCCACAATGCAGCGAGGGAGGGGAGTGAGTGTGAGCCTCATTACCTGTAGGTCAGAGTGTGAGGGAGTGAGGGCCTCAGTACCCGGAGGGCAGGGTGGGAAGGCATGTGGGCCTCAGTACCCCCAGGGCAGGGAGGCAAGGAGTGTATTCCTTCGTACCCAGAGGGAGGCAGTGCGAGTCTCAGTATCCCCAGGGCAGGGAGGGAGTGAGGGCCTCCATACCCCAAAAGACAGGGAGGGAGGGAGTGTGGACGTCAGTAACCCCAGGGCAGGACAGGAGGGAGTGCGGGCCTCAGGATCCTCAGGACAGTGAGTGAAAGTGGACCTCAGGAGCGTCAGGGCAGGGAGGGAGTGAGTTTGGGCCTCAGCACCTCTGGCCAGGTAGGGAGGGAGTTTGGGCCTCAGTACTTCCAGGGCAGGGAGGGAGAGAGTGTGGGCCTCAGTGCCCCCGGGGCAGGGAGCGAGGGAGGGAGTGTGGGTCTCAGTACCCCCAGGGCAGTGAGGGAGTGAGTGCGGTCTCAGAATTGCCAGGGCAGGAATGGAGGTAGTGAGTGTGGGCCTCAGGACCCCTCCGCCAGGGAGGGAGTGAGTGTGGGCCTCAGTATCTGGAGGGAGGAAATGTGGGCCACAGTACATCCAGGGCAGTGAGAGAGCGTGGAACTCAACATTCCCAGCTCAGGGAGGGAGGGAGATTGAGCCTCAGTACCACTAGGGCAGGGAGGAAGGGAATGTGGGCCTCAGTACCCGGAGAGAGGAGGGAGAAGGGCCTCAGTACCCCCAGTGCAGTGAGGGAGGGAGTGAGTGTGGACCTCAGGACCCCAAGGGTAGGGAGGGAGGGAATGTGGGCCTCATACCAGGAGAGAGGAGGGAGTGTGGGCCTCAGTACCTCCTGGGCAGGGAGGGAGGGAGTGAGTGTGGTCCTCAGAATCCCCAGCGCAGGGAGGGAGGAAGAGTGGGCCTCAGTACACCCAGGTCAGGGAGGGAGGGAGTGAGGGCTTCAGTCACACCAGGCTTCGGAGGGAGGGAGGGAGGGAGTGCGTGACCTCAGTACCCCCGGCGAGGGAGAGAGATTGGGCCTCAGTACCCATCGGCAGGTCGGGAGGGTGTGTTGGCCGCTGTACCACCAAGGCAGTGAGGGAGTGTGTGTGGGCCTCAGGATCCCAGGGCAGGGTGCGAGAGAGGGCCTCAGTACTCCTGGGCAGGGAGGGAGGGAGTCTTTACCTCAGAACCTCCAGGGCAGGGAGGTAGGGAGTGTGGGCCACAGGACCCCCGCGGCAGGGTGGGCGGGAGGGAGTGTGGGCCTCAGTACGCCCAGGACAGGGAGGGAGGGAATGTGGGCCTCTGTACCTCTAGGGCAGGGAGGGAATGAGGGCCTCAGTAGCTCCACGGAGGGAGAGTAGGAGTGTGGGCATCAGTACCTCCAGGGCAGAGAGGGAGTGTGTGCCTCAGGACCCCCGGAGGAGGGATCGAGGTAGTGAGTGTTGGCATCTGTATCCCCAGGGCTTGCATGGAGGGAGGGTGTGTGGGCCTCAGTACACGCAGGGCAGGTAGTGAGTGTAGGCCTCAGTACACGCAGGGCAGAGAATAAGGGAGTGTGCGCCTCAGTACACACATGGCACAGAGGGAGTGAGGGAGCGAGTATGGGCCTCAGTACCTCCAGGGCAAGGAGGGAGGGAGTGTGATCCTCAGTGCCACCAGAGCAGGAAGAGAGGGACTGTGGGCCACAGGGCCCCCAGGGCTGTGAATGAGGGATGGCGTGTGGGCCTCAGTACCCCCATGGCAGTGAGTGAGCGATTGTGGGCCTCAGTACACCTAGCGCAGGCAGGGAGGAAGGCAGTGCGGTCCTCATTACCCCCATGGCCAGGAGGCAGGGTGTGTGAGCCTCAGTACCACCAGAGCATTGAGGCAAGGAGGGAGTGTGGTCCTCAGTAGCCTCAGGTTCTGACATTAATACCGTTAGGACAGCGAAGGAGGGAGTGTTGGTCTCAGGACCCCAAGGACAGGGAGGGAGGGGTGAGAGTGGGCCTCAGGAATCCCAGGGCAAGGAGGGAGGGAGCGTGGGCATCAGTACCTCCAGGGCAGGGATAGAGTGAGGGCCTCAGTACTTCCATGGAGGAAGGGAGGGAATGTGGGCCTCAATATCCCCACGGCAGTGAGGGAGGGGCTGTGGGCCTCAGTAACCCTAGGGCAGGGAGGGAGGGAGTATGAACCTCTGATAGGGAGAGAGTGTGAGCCTCAGTTCCCCAGGGAGGGAGGGAGGGAGTGAATGTGGGCCACAGTAAAACAAGGCCATGGATGGTGGGCTTCAGTATCCCAGGGAGGGAGTGTGAGCCTCAGTACCCCCAGAGCAAGGAGGGAAGGAGGGAGGTAGCGAGTGTGGGCCTCAGTAACTCCAGGGCAGGGAGAGAGTGAGTGTGTGCCTCAGTACCCCCCCCGCGCAGGGAGGGAGTGAGTGTGGGCCTCAGTAACCCTCGGGCAGGGAGGGAGAGACTGTGGGCCTCAGTACCCTCAGTGAGGTAGAGAGGGAGTGTATGCCTCAGTCTCCCAGGACAGGGAGGGAGTGAGTGTGGGCCTCAGTACCCTCAGTGGGGTAGAGAGGGAGTGTATGCCTCAGTATCCCAGGACAGGGAGGGAGTGAGTGTGGGCCTCAAAAAACCCAGGGCTGTGATTGAGCGAGTGTGGCCGTCAGTACCCCAGGGTGGGGAAGGAGGGAGTGTGCGCCTCAGTTTCCCAAGGGAGGGAGTGAGGGAGCGTGGGCCTCAGTACCTCCAGGGTACAGAGTGGGAGTGTGGACCTCAGTACCCCCAGGACAGGGAGAGAGATTGGGACTCAGTATCCCCTGGGCAGGTAGAGAGGGAGTGTGGGCCTCAGAAGCCCCAAATAAGAGTGTGAGGGAGTGTGGGCCTCAGTACCCCCAGAGCAGGGAGAGAGGGAGGGATTGTGGGCCTCAGTAACCCAGGGCAGGGAAGGAGGGAGTGTGGGCCTCAGTACCCCCAAATCAGATTGTGAGTGAGTGTGGACCTCAGTACCTCCAAGGAGGGAGGAATGGAGTCTGGGCATCCGTACCCCCAGGGCAGGTAGCGAGTTTGTGCCTCATTACGAGGACAGGAGGGAGGGAGGTAGTGTGGGCCTTCGTAACTACAAGGCAAGAAGGGTGGGAGTGCGGGCCTCAGTACCCCCAGGGCAGTGAGGGTGGGAGAGTGGGCCTCAGTACCCGCAGGGCAGGGAGGGAGGGAGTGTGGACCTCAGTACCCCCAGGACAGGAAGGGATGGAGGTAGTGTGGGCCTCTGTACCCCCAGGAAAGGGAAGGAGGGAGTGTGGGCCTCAGGACCAAAGGGCATGGAGGGAGGGAGTGGGCCTCAGTACCTCCAGGGCAGGGAGGGAGGGAAGGACTGTTTGCCTCAGTACCCCAGGGCAGGGAGTGAACAAGTGTTGGCCGCAGTACCCCGAAGAAAGGGAGGGAGGGAATGAGAGTGGGCATCAGGACCCCCAGGGCAGGGAGTGAGTGAGTGTGGCCCTCAGTATCTCCAAGGAGTGAGTGAGGGAGTCTGAGCCTCAGTTCCTCCAGGGAGGGAGTGAGAGACTCAGTACCTCCAGGGAGGGAGGGGGCAGTGTGGGTCTCCGTACCCCCAGTGCAGAGAGGGAGTTAGGGCCACAGTACCTCCAGAGAGGGAGGGAGGGAGGGAGTTTGGGCCTCAGTACCCTCAGGGCAGGGAGATAATGTGGGCCTCAGTACCCCTGGGCAGGGAAGAAGGGCGTGTGGTCCTCAGTACCCCCAGGGCGGGTAGGGAGGGAGTGTGGGCCTCCGAAACCCCAGAGCAGGGAGAGAGAGTGGGCCTCGGCAGCCCCACTGCAGGTATGGAGGTCGTGTGGTCCTCATTACATCCAGGGCAAGTAGGGAGGGAGTATGGGCCTCAGTACCTCCAGGGCAGAGAGGCATTGTGGGCCTCAGTAGCCCCAGGGCAGGGAGGTACGGAATGTGGGCCTCAGTACTACAAGGCCATGGAGGGAGCGAGTGTGAGCCTCATTACCCGCAGGGCTGTGATTGTGGGTGTCTCGGCCTCAATACACTGAGGGCAGAGAGGGTGGGAATGCGTGTGGTCCTCAGCACCCCATAGCAGGGAGTGTGGGCCTCAGTACCCCCGTGGCAGGCAGGCAGGGAGTGTGGGCCTCAGTACCCCCATAGCAGGGTGTGTGGGCCTCAGTACCCCCATGGCAGGGAGGCAGGGAGTGTGGGCATCAATAACGCCAGGGCCGGGAGAGAGGGAGTGAGGGATGTGTTTGCCTCAGTACCCCCTGGGCATGGATGGAGGGAGTGTGGGCCTCAGTATCTCCAGGGCAGGGAGGGAGGAAGTGAGGAATGTGTTTGCCTCTGTACGCCCAGGGCAGGGATGGAGGGAGTGTGGGCCTCAGTACCCTCAAGGCAGGGGGGCAGGGAGTGTGGGCCTCAGTACCCCCAGGGCAGGGAGGGAGGGAATGAGGGATGTGTTAGCCTCAGTACCCCCAGGGCAGGGATGGAGGGTGTGCGTGCATCAGTACCTCCAGGACAGGGAGGGAGGGAGTGAGGAATGTGCTTGCCTCTGTACGCCCTGGGCAGGGATGGAGGAAGTGTGGGCCTCAGTACCCCCAGGGCAGGGAGAGAGATTGGGCCTAAGTACACCCTGTGAAATAGGGAGGGAGTGTAGGCCTCAGTAGTTCAAGGGCAGGGAGGGAGGCAGTGAGGGATGTGTTTGCCTCAGTACCCGCTGGGCATGGATGGAGGGAGTGTGGGCCTCAGTACCTCCAGGGCAGGGAGGGAGGAAGTGAGGAATGTGTTTGCCTCTGTACGCCCAGGGCAGGGATGGAGGGAGTGTGGGCCTCAGTACGCTCAAGGCAGCGGGGCAGGGAGTGTGGGCCTCAGTACCCCCAGGGCAGGGAGGGAGGGAGTGAGGGATGTGTTTGCCTCAGTACCCCCAGGTCAGGGATGGAGGGAGTGCGGGCATCAGTACCTCCAGGACAGGGAGGGGGGGTGTGAGGAATGTGCTTGCCTCTGTACGCCCTGGGCAGGGATGGAGGAAGTGTGGGCCTCAGTACCTCCAGGGCAGGGAGAGAGATTGGGCCTAAGTACACCCTGTGCAAGTAGGGAGGGAGTGTGGGTCTCAGTACCTCCAGGGCAGGGAGGGTGGGAGTGAGGAATGTGTTTGCCGCTGTATGCCCAGAGCAGGGAGGGAGAAAGAGAGTGGGCCACAGTACACCCTTTGCAGGTAGGGAGGGCATGTGGGTTTCATTCCCTCCAGGGCAGGGAGGGAGGGAGTGTGGGCGTCAGTCCCTCCAGGCAGAGAGTGAGTGTGGGCCTCAATACCTCCACGGCAGGGAGGGAGTGAGATAGTGTGAGCCTGATTACCCCCAGGGAGGGAGAGAGGGAGTGTGGGACTTAGTATCCCCAGTGCAGGGAGGCATGGAGGGAGTGGGGGCCTCAGGACCCCCAGGGCAGGAGAGAGTGTGTATGGGACTCAGAACTCGGAGAGATGGAGGGAGTGTGGGCCTCAGTAGCCCAGGACAGGGAGGGAGGGAGTGTGGGCGTCCAGTAATCCAAGGGTTGGGGGTAGGGAATGTAGACCTCAGTACCCAGAGAGCAGGGAGCGAAGCATTGTGATCCTCAGTACTTCCAAGGCAGGTATGTTGGGAGTTTGGGCTTCAGTACCCCTGGGCAGTGAGGGAGTGAGTGTGGGCCTCAATACCACCAGGGCAGGCATGGTGCGAGTGCTTTTGGCCCTCAGTACCCCCATGGCAGAGAGGGAGTGGAAGTGGAACTCAGGACCCCCAGGGCAGTGAGGCAGGGAGTGTGGGCGTCAGCAACCCTCGAACCGGGATGGAGGGATTGGGGGCGTCAGTACCCGGGGAGAGGGAGGGAGTGTGGGCCTCAGTATGCCCATGGAGGGAGGAGAGACGGAGTTAGAGTAGGCCTCAGGACCACAAGGGCCAGAGGAAGGGAGTTTGGGCCTCAGTAACTCAGGGAGGAAGAGAGGGAGTGTGGGCCTCCGTACCCCCAGGGAGGGAGGGAGGGAGAGTGGGCCTCAGTACCCCCAGGCAGAGAGGTAGGTTGGGTGCTGAGCATCAGTACACCCAAGGTAGCGATGGTGGGAGTGTGGGCCTAAGAACCTCCAGGGCAGTGACGGAGGGAGGGAGTGTGGGCCTCAATACCCCCAGGCAGAGAGGGAGGGAGGGAATGTGGTTTTCAGTACCACAAGGCAAGGGTGGGAGGGAGTGTGGGCCTCAGTACCCACGGGCTGGGAGGGAGGGAGTGTGCGCCTCATTACCTCCAGTGCTGGGAGGGAGTGCGTGTGAGCCTCATTACCTGCAAGACAGGGAGGATGGCAGTGAGGGCCTCATTACCTCCAGTGCTGGAAGGGAGTGAGTGTGAGCCTCAGTAACTCCAAGACAGGGAGGATGGCGTGAGGCCCTCAGTACCTCCAGTGCTGGGAGTGAGGGGTTGTGCTCCTCATTACATCCAGTGCTGGGAGAGAGGAAGTGGGTATGGGTCTCAGTACGCCCAAGCAGAGATGGAGGGAGGCAGTGTTGGTCTAAGTATCTCGAGGGCAGCGAGGGAGAGAGGGAGTTTGGGCCTCAATACCCGCAGGCAGAGACGGAGGGAGGGAGTGTGGGCCTCATTACAACAAGGCAATGGAGGGAGGGAGTGTGGGACTCAGTACCCCAGGGCAGGGAGGGAATGATTGTGGGCCTCAATACCACCAGGGAGGGAGAGAGGGAGTATGGGCCTCAGAATACCCAGGGAGGGGGGGAGCGAGTGTGGGCCTCGATCCCCACGGCAGGGAGGGAGGAATGATGCTGTGCCTCAGTACTCCCAGGGTAGGGACGGTTGGAGTGTGGGCCTCAGTACCCACAGGGCAGGGAGGAATGGACTGTGGGCTTCAATACTTCCAGGGCAGGGAGGGAGGATGTTTGGGCCTTAGTACCTCCATTGCAGGAGGGAGGGAATGTGGGCCTCAGTACACCCAGGGCAGGGTGTGAGGGAGGGTGTGTGGTCCTTAGTACCCCAGGGCAGAGAGGGAGGGAGTGTGGGCCTCAATACCAAGATGGAGGGAGAGAGGGAGTGAGGCCTCAGTATTTTCTGGGAAGGAGGGGATGGAGTATGGGCCTCAGAACACACAGGGCAGGGAGGGAGGGAGCGAGTGTGGGCCTCACTAACCCTAGGGAAGTGAGGGACAGAGTGTGGGCGGAGGGAGGGACGGAGTGTGAACCTCAATGTTCCCTGGGAAGGGAGGGAGGGTGTTTGGGCCCCAGTATCTCCAGGGAGGGAGGGAGCGAATGTGGGCTTCTATCCCCACGTCAGGGAGAGAGGGAGTGTGGGCCTCTGTACCCCCAGCGCGGGTAGGGAGGGAGTGTGGGCATCAGTACCCTTAGGGCAGAGAGTGAAGAAGGGTGCTGAGCCACAGTACCCCCAGGGTATGGAGGGTGGGATTGTGGGCCTCATTACCCACAGGGCAGGGAGGAATGGACTGTGGGAGTCAGTCTCCCCACGGCAGGAGGGAGGAAGTGTGGGCTTCAGTACCCCAAGGGCAGGGAGGGAGGGAGTGTGGTGCTCACTACCTCCAGTTCTGGGAGTGAGGGAGAGTGGCCTCAGTACCCCCAGGGCAGAGTGGGCGCGAGGATGTGTGGGCCTCAGTACCCCATGTGCAGGGATGGAGAGAGTGTAGGCCTCAGTAACTCCAGTGCAGGGAGGGAGGGAGTGTGTGCCTCAGTACCCCCAGGGTAGTGAGGAATAGATGGAGTGTGGCCCTCTGTACCCCTCGGGAGGGATGTAGGGCGTGTGGGCCTCAGTACCACAAGGCCAGGGAGGGATGGAATGTGCGCCTCAGTACCTACAGTGCTGGGAGGGAGGGACTGTGGGCGTCAGTACCTCCAGGGCAGGGAGGCTGGCAGTGAGGACCTCAGTACCTCCAGTGCTGTAAGGGAGGGAGTGTGGGCCTCAGTACTTCCAGTGCTGGGAGGGAGAGGGTGTGGACCTCATGACCTCCAGTGCTCGGAGGGAGGGAGGGAGGTAATGGGTGTGGGTCTCAGTACCCCCAGCGCAAAGATGGAGGGAGGAAGTGTGGGCCTCAGTACTTCCAGGGCAAAGAGGGAGGGAGGGAGTGTGTGCCTCAGTGCCCCCAGGCAGAGAGTGAGGGTGGGAGTGTAGGCCTCATTACCACAAGGCAAGGGGGGAGGGAGTGTTGGTCTCAGTAACTCCAGGGCAGAGATGGATGGAGGATGTGTGGGCCTCAGTACTTCCACGGAAGAGAGGAAGGGAGGGAGTGTGGTCCTCAATACCCCCAGGCAGAGAGGTAGTGAGGGAGTTTGGGCCTCAGTACCACAAGGCAAGGACGGGAGGGAGTATGACCCTCATTAACCGCAGGGCAGTGAGTGAGGGAATGTTGGCCGCAGTATCTCCAGGACAGGGAATGTGGTGAGGTAGGCCTCAGTACCCCCAAGGCAGGAAGAGAGAGAGTGTGGGCCTCAGTACCTCCAGGGCAGGTAGTGAGTGTGGGACTCAGTACCTCTAGGGAGGGAGAGAGGGAGTGTGAGCCTCAGTACCACAAAGGAAGCGAGGGATGGAGTGTGGGCCTCTGTACCCCCAGGGCAGGGAGGGAGGGAGTGTGGTCCTCAGTACCTCCAGTGCAGGGAGGGAGGGAGTGTGGGCTTCAGTACCCCCAAGGTAGTGAGGAATAGAGGGAGTGTGGGCCTCAGTACTCCTCTGGAGGGATGTAGAGCGTGTGGGCCACATTACACCAGGGCATGTGTGAGGGAAGGAGTGCGGGCCTCAGTACCACAAGGCCAGGGAGGGAGTGAGTGTGGGCCTCAGTACCCCCGGAGTGGGAGCGAGGGAGTGTGTGCCTCAGTACCTACAATGCTGGGAGGGAGGGATTGTGGGCCTCAGTACCTCCAGGGCAGGGAGGCTGGCAGTGAGCGCATCAGAATTTCCAGTGCTTGGAGAAGGGAGTGTGTGCCTCAGTACCTCCAATGCTGGGAGGAAGGGGTTGTGCGCCTCCGTACCTCCACTGCTCGGAGGGAAGTAGTGGATGTGGGTCTCAGTACCCCAAGTGCAGAGAGGGAGGGAGTGTGGGCCTCAGCACCTCCAGGGCAGAGAGGGAATGAGTGAGTGTCGGACTTAATACCCCCAGGCAGTGAGGGAGGGAGGGAGTATCAGCATCAGTACCACAAGGCAAGGAAGGGAGGGAGTGTGGGCCTCAGTACCCCCGTGATGGGAGGGAAGCAGTGTGCGCCTCAGTACCTCCAGGGCAGGGAGGTAGGGAGTGTGGGCCTCAATAGTTCCAGTGCTGGGAGGGAGGGTGTGTGGGCCACATTACCTCCAGTGCTCGGAGGGAGGTAATGGGTGTGGGTCTCAGTACCCCAAGGGCAGAGATGGAGGGAGGTAGGGTGGGCCTCAGTACCTCCAGGGCAGAGAGGGAGGGAGAAATGTGGGCCTCAATACACGCAGGGAGAGAGGGAGGGTGGGAGTCTAGGCCTCAGTACCACAGGCAAGGGAGGGAGGGAATGTGGGTCTCAGTACCTCCAGGGCAGGTAGGGAGTGTGGACCTCAGTACCACAGGGCAAGGACGGGAGGGAGTATGACCCTCATTAACCGCAGGGCAGTGAGTGAGGGAATGTTGGCCGCAGTATCTCCAGGACAGGGAATGTGGTGAGGTAGGCCTCAGTACCCCCAAGGCAGGAAGAGAGAGAGTGTGGGCCTCAGTACCTCCAGGGCAGGTAGTGAGTGTGGGACTCAGTACCTCCAGGGAGGGAGAGAGGGAGTGTGAGCCTCAGTACCACAAAGGAAGCGAGGGATGGAGTGTGGGCCTCTGTACCCCTAGGGCAGGGAGGGAGGGAGTGTGGTCCTCAGTACCTCCAGTGCAGGGAGGGAGGGAGTGTGGGCTTCAGTACCCCCAAGGTAGTGAGGAATAGAGGGAGTGTGGGCCTCAGTACTCCTCTGGAGGGATGAAGAGCGTGTGAGCCACATTACACCAGGGCATGAGGGAGGGAAGGAGTGCGGGCCTCAGTACCACAAGGCCAGGGAGGGAGTGAGTGTGGGCCTCAGTACCCCCGGAGTGGGAGCGAGGGAGTGTGTGCCTCAGTACCTACAATGCTGGGAGGGAGGGATTGTGGGCCTCAGTACCTCCAGGGCAGGGAGGCTGGCAGTGAGCGCATCAGAATTTCCAGTGCTTGGAGAAGGGAGTGTGTGCCTCAGTACCTCCAATGCTGGGAGGAAGGGGTTGTGCGCCTCCGTACCTCCACTGCTCGGAGGGAAGTAGTGGATGTGGGTCTCAGTACCCCAAGTGCAGAGAGGGAGGGAGTGTGGGCCTCAGCACCTCCAGGGCAGAGAGGGAATGAGTGAGTGTCGGACTTAATACCCCCAGGCAGTGAGGGAGGGAGGGAGTATCAGCATCAGTACCACAAGGCAAGGAAGGGAGGGAGTGTGGGCCTCAGTACCCCCGTGATGGGAGGGAGGCAGTGTGCGCCTCAGTACCTCCAGGGCAGGGAGGTAGGGAGTGTGGGCCTCAATAGTTCCAGTGCTGGGAGGGAGGGTGTGTGGGCCACATTACCTCCAGTGCTCGGAGGGAGGTAATGGGTGTGGGTCTCAGTACCCCAAGGGCAGAGATGGAGGGAGGTAGGGTGGGCCTCAGTACCTCCAGGGCAGAGAGGGAGGGAGAAATGTGGGCCTCAATACACGCAGGGAGAGAGGGAGGGTGGGAGTCTAGGCCTCAGTACCACAGGCAAGGGAGGGAGGGAATGTGGGTCTCAGTACCTCCAGGGCAGGTAGGGAGTGTGGGCCTCAGTACCACAAAGCCAGTGACGGAGGGAGTGTGGGCCTCAGTACCCCCAGGGCAGACATGGATGGAGGGAGTGTGGGCCTCAGTACTTCCAGGGCAGAGAGGAAGGGAGGGAGTGTGAGCCTCAGTACCCCCAGGGCAGAGAAGGATGGAGGAAGAGTGGGCCTCAATACCCCCAGGCAGAGAGGGAGGAAGAAAGAGTGAGCCTCAGAACCACAAGGCAAGGGAGGCAGGGAGTGTGAACCTCATTAACCCCAGGGCAGTGAGTGAGGGAAACTGGGCCGCAGTATTTCCAGGAGAGGGAGGGAGGGGAGGTAGGCCTCAGTACCCCCAGGTTAGGGAGGGAGGGAGTGTGAGCCTCAGTACTTGCAGGGCAGGTAGGGAGTGCGGGCCTCAGTACCTCCAGGGAAGGAGTGTTGGAGTGTGGGCCTCAGTACCAAAAAGGTATGGAGGGATGGAGTGTGGGCATCTGTACCCCCAGGGAAGAGAGGAAGGGAGTGTGGGCCTCAGTACCACCAGGGAGGGAGAGAGGGAGTGTGGGCCTCTGTTTTCGGAGGGAGGGAGGTTGTGTGAGCCTCGGTGTTCCCTGGGCAGGGAGGGAGGGAGTTTAAGCCTCAGTACCCCCAGTGCAGAGAGGGAGGGAGTGAGGGCCTCAATATCCCCAAGGTACGGAGTGTGGGAGTGTGGGGTTCAGTACCTCCAGGGCAGAGAGGGAGGGAGGGAGTGTGGGTCTCAATACCCCCAGGCAAAGTGGGAGGGAGTGAGTGTGGCCCTCAGTATCCCCATGGAAGGAAGGAAGGGAGTATGGGCGTCAGGACCCCCAGGGCACGGAAGAAGGGACCGAGTGTGGACATCAGTTTCCGGAGTGAGGAAGGGGGTGTGGGCCTCAGTACACCCAGGGCGGGGAGGGAGGGAGTGTGGGCCTCAGTACCCTCAGGGCAGGGATGGAGGGAGGGTGCTGAGCTTCAGTACCACCAGGGTAGGTAGGGTGGTAGTGTGGGCCTCAGTACCCACAGGGCATGGAGGGATGGACTGTCGGCCTCAGTATCCCTATGGCAGGGAGGGAGGGAGTGTGCGCCTCTGTACCCCTAGGGCAGGGAGGGAGGGAGTGTGGGCTTCAGTAACTCCAGTGCAGCGAGCGAGGGTTTGTGGGCCTCAGTACCCCCAGGTTAGTGAGGGAGGGAGGGAGAGTGGGCCTCAGTACCCCGAGGGCAAGGAGGGAGCGAGGGATTGTGGGCCTCAGTACCCCAAAGGCAGGGTGGGAGGGAATGTGGGCCTCATTACCCCCAGGGCAGGTAGAGAGGGAGTGTGGGCCTCAGATTCCCCAGGGCAGGGAGTTAGGGAGTTTGGGCCTCAGTACCCATAGGGCAGGGAGGGAGGGAGTGATTGTGGGCCTCAGTACCCCAACGGCAAGGAGGGATGGAGTATGGTCCTCAGTACCCCCAGGGCAGGTAGAGAGGGAGTGTGGGCCTCAGTACACCCTGGGCAGGTAGAGAGGGAGTGTGGGCCTCAGTACCCCCAAAGCAGGGAGAGAGAGAGTTTGGGCCTCAGCATCCACAGGGCAGGGAGTGAGGGTGGGAGGTTATCTAGGCCTCAGTACCTCCAGGACAGGGAGATAGGGAGGGCGAGTGTGCCTCAGTATCCCCAGATAAGAAGGGATTGTGGGCCTCAGAATACCCACGGCATTGAGGGATGGAATGTGGGCCTCAGTACACCCAGGGCAAGAAGGGAAGGAGGGACGGAGTGTGGGCCTCAGTACCCCCATGGCATGTAGGGAGGGAGGGAGTGTGGGCCTCAGTACCCCCAGGGGAGGGAGCGAGGCAGGGAGGGATTGTGAGCCTCAGTACCCCAAAGTCAGGGAGGGAGGAAGGGAGTGCGGGCTTCAGTAACTCCAGTGCAGCGAGCGAGGGTTTGTGGGCCTCAGTACCCCCAGGTTAGAGAGGGAGGGAGGGAGAGTGGGCCTCAGTACCCCGAGGGCAAGAAGGGAGCGAGGGATTGTGGGCCTCAGTACCCCAAAGGCAGGGTGGGAGGGAATGTGGGCCTCATTACCACCAGGGCAGGTAGAGAGGTAGTGTGGGCCTCAGATTCCCCAGGGCAGGGAGTTAGGGAGTTTGGGCCTCAGTACCCATAGGGCAGGGAGGGAGGGAGTGATTGTGGGCCTCAGTACCCCAACGGCAAGGAGGGATGGAGTATGGTACTCAGTACCCCCAGGGCAGGTAGAGAGGGAGTGTGGGCCTCAGTACACCCTGGGCAGGTAGAGAGGGAGTGTGGGCCTCAGTACCCCCAAAGCAGGGAGAGAGAGAGTTTGGGCCTCAGCATCCACAGGGCAGGGAGTGAGGGTGGGAGGTTATCTGGGCCTCAGTACCCCCAGGACAGGGAGATAGGGAGGGCGAGTGTGCCTCAGTATCCCCAGATAAGAAGGGATTGTGGGCCTCAGAATACCCACGGCATTGAGGGATGGAATGTGGGCCTCAGTAACCCCAGGGCAAGAAGGGAAGGAGGGACGGAGTGTGGGCCTCAGTACCCCCATGGCATGTAGGGAGGGAGGGAGTGTGGGCCTCAGTACCCCCAGGGGAGGGAGCGAGGCAGGGAGGGATTGTGAGCCTCAGTACCCCAAAGTCAGGGAGGGAGGAAGGGAGTGTGGGCCTAAGTAACCCCGGGGCAGGGAGGGAGGGAGGGAGTGCGGGCCTCAGTACCTCGAGGGCAGGGAGGGAGGGAGGGAGTGCGGACCTCAGTACCCAGAGGGCAGAGAGGAAGGGAGAAAGTGTTGGCCTCAGTACCCGCAGGAAGGGAGATAGAGAGTGTGGTCCTAGTACCTCCTTTACAGGTAGGGAGGGAGTGTGGGCCTCAGTACCCCCACAACAGTGAGTGAGGGAGTGTGGGCCTCAATACCCCAAAGACAGGGAGGGAGGGAGAGCGCGTGAGCCTCAGAACCCAAGTGCAGTGATGAAGGGAGAGTGGCCCTCGGTATCCCCAGGGCAGGGAGGGAGGGAGGGATTGTGGGCCTCAGTACCTACAGGGCAGGGAGTGAGCGAGTGTGGTCCTCAGTATCCCGAGGACATGTTGGGATGGAGTTTAGGCCTCAGTACCTCCAAGAAGTAGGGAGGAAGTCTGGGCCTCCGTACCCCCAGGGCAGGGATGGAAGGACGGTGTTTGGTCCTCGGTACTCCAGGGCAGTCAGGGACGAAGGGAGAGTGGGCCTCAGTACCCCGCAGGGCAGTCAGGGAGGGAGTGAGTGTGGGCTTCAGAACCCCTATGGCAGACAGGGAGTGAGGGAGTCTGGGCCTCAGTAACCGCAGGGCAGGTCGGGAGGGTGTGAGTGCCTCAATATCCGCAGGGTGGTAGGGAGCGTGGGTCTCAGTACCCCGATGGCAGGGAGAGAGTTAGTGTAGGCCTCAGGACACCCAGGGCAAGGAATGAGGGAGTGTGGGCCTCAGTACCGCAATGGCTGAGAGGGAGGGAGTCTGGGCCTCAGTACCTCCAAGGCGGGAGCGAGGGAGTCTGGGCCTCCGGACACCAAGGGCAGGGAGGGAGGGAGTGTGTGCCTCAGTACCTCTAGGGCAAGGAGGGAGGGAGTGTGGGCCTCAGGACCCCCTGTGCAGGGAAGGAGTGAGTGTGGACCTTAGTACCCCGAGGGAAGGTAGGGTGTGTGGGCCTCAGTACCCCAAGGGCAGGGAGGGTGTGAATGTGGTCTTCAGTACCCAGGACAGGGAGGGCGGGAGATAGCGCCTGTGGGCCTCAGTACCCCGAGGGGCGGGAGGAACGTAGTTTGGGCCTCAGTACCCCCAGGGCAGGGAGGGAATGAGTGTGGTCCTCAGTTCCCCCATGGTGGGAGGGAGGGTGTGTGGGTCTCAGGACCCACAGGGCAGGGAGCTAGTGAGTGTGGGCCTCAGTGCCCCCAGGAAGGGAGAGAGGGACTGTGGGCCTCAACACCCCCAGGGCAGAGAGGCAGGGAGTGTGGGCTCAGTACCCCGAGGGAGGGAGAGAGGAAGTGTGGACCTCAGTATTCCCAGCTCAGGGAGGGTGGGAGATTGGGCCTCAGTACTCCGAGGACAGGAAAGGAGGGAGAGTGGGCCTTTGTACCCCCAGGACAGGGAGAAAGTGAGGGCCTTAGTACCTCCAGTGGGTGTGGGAGGGTGTATGGGCCTCAGTACCCCCAGGGCAGTGAGGTAGGGACTGAGTGTGGGCCTTAGTACCCATGGATAGTGAGGGAGTGTTTGTCTCCATATCCCCAGGGCAGGAAGGGAGTGTGGGCCTCAGTATCCCAAGGGCAGGGAGGGAAAGTGTGCCTCAGTACCCCCAGGGAGTGAGGGAGGAAGTGAGTGTGGGCCGAGTCGCCCTAGGTCTGAGAGTGAGGGAGATTGAGCCTCAGTACCACGAGGGCAGGAATGGAGGGAGTGTGTGTGGGCCTCAGTTCCACGAGGCCAGGGCGAGAGGTAGTTTGAGCCTCAGTACCCCCGGGGTAATGAGTGAGGAAGTGTGGGACTCAGTACCCATAGCGCAGGGAGGCAGGGAGTGTGAGCCTCAATACCCCTAGAGGAGGGAGGGAGGGAGTGTGGGCCTCAGTACCCCCATGACAGTGAGACAGGGAGTACGGGCCTCAGTATCTCCAGGGCAGGGAGTGAGTCAGGGCTTCATACCTCCAGGGAGAGAGTGAGGGAGTCTAGGACTCAATACCCCCAGGGCAGGTAGGGAGGGTGTGTGGGCCTCAGTATCCGCAGGGCAGGCAGGCATCAAGCATGGGCCTCAGGACCCCCAGGGCAAGGAGGGATGGAGTGCTGGCCTCCGTACCTCCAGGGCAGGTAGGAAGCGTGGGCCACAGTACCCCAAGGACAGTGAGGGCGGTAGTGTAGGCCTCAGTACCTCCAAGGAGGGAGCGAGGGAGTCTGGGCCTCCGTACCCCGAGGGCAGGGAGGGAGGGAGTGTGGGCCTCAGTACCCAAGGACAAGGGAGGAGGGAGTGTCGGCCTCAGGACCCCAAGGGCAAGGAGGGAGGGAGTGTGGGCCTCAGCACCCCCAGGGCAGGGAAGGAGGGCGTGTTGACCTTCGTACTCCGAGGGCAGGGAGGGAGTGAGTGTGGGCCTCAATACCGCCAGGGCAGAGAGGGAGTTTGGACCTCAGTACCTCCAAGGCAGGGAAGGAAGGAATTTGGGCCTCTGTACCTCCAGGGCAGGGAGCGAGTGACGGCCTCAATACTTCCAGGGAGGGAGCACGGTGGTGTGGGCCTCAATATACCCAGCGCAGGAGGGAGGGTGTGTTGGCCTCAGTACCACATGGCCAGGGAGGGAGGGCGAGTGGGCCTCAGGACCCCCAGGGCAGCGAAGGAGTGAGTGTGGACCTCAGGACACGCAGGGCAGGGAGTGAGGGAATGTGGGCCTAGGACACCCACGTCAGAGTGTAAGGGAGTGTGGGCCTCAGTACCCCCAGGGAAGGGAGTGAGTGAGCCTCAGTATATCCAAGGACCGAGGGATTGTGGGCCTCTACCCCCAGGGCAGGGAGGGAGGGAGTCTGGGGCTCCGTACACCCAGGATTGGGAGGGAGGGAGGGTGTGTGGGTCTCAGTACCCCAGGGCAGTGAGGGAGCGAGTGTGGGCCTCGGTACCCGAGCGCAGTGAGGCAGTGAGTGCGGGACTCAGTGCACCAGCGCAGTGAGGCAGGCAAGGAGTGTGGGCCTCAGTACCCCCAGGTCAGAGTGTGAGGGAGTGTGGGCCTCAGTACCCCCAGGGCAGGTAGGGAGGGAGTGTGGCCCTCAGTACCCGCAGGAAAGGGAGTGTGAGCCTCAGTACCACAAGGTCAGGGAGGGAGGGTGTGTGGGTTTCAGTACCACCGGCTTGGAGCGCATGCCTCAGTACCCCAGGGCAGGAAAGGAGGGAGTGCGGGCCTCAGTACCCCCAGTGCAGGGAGGGAGGGAGTGCCTCAGTACCCCCAGGGCAGGGAGGGAGGGAGTGTGGGCGTAAGTTGCCCGAGATAGGGAGGGCATGAGGGTCTCAGTACCCCCACGGCAGGGTGGGAGGGAGGGCAGGCCTCAGTACCGCTGGAGAGGGAGGGAGTGTGGGCCACAATATCCCCAGGACAGGAAGGGAGAGAGAGTGGGCCCCAGTACCCATAGGGCAGGGAGCGACGGAGTGTGGGTCTCAGTACCAATAAAATGTGAGGGTGTGTGGGCCTCAGTACCCTCAGGACAGGAGAGAGGGAGCATGGGCTTCAGTACTCAGAGAGATGGAAGTAGTTGGGGCCTCAGTACCCCAGGTCAGGGAGGATGGAGTGTGGGTCTCAACACCTCCAGGGCTGGGAGGGTGTGAGGAAGTGTGGACCTCAGTACCCCAATGGCAGGGTGGGATGGAGTGTGTGTGTCAGTACCCCCAGGGCAGGGAGGGAGAGAGTGTGTGCCTCAGTACTCGCAGGGTAAGAAGAGAGGGAGAGTGGGCCTCAGTAACCCCTGTGCAGGTAGGGAGGGAGTGTGGACCTCAGTACCCGCAGATAGAGATGGAGTTTGGGCCTCAGGCCCCTGAATAAAGTGATGGAGGGAGAGCGCGTGGGCCTTAGTACCCTCAGGGCATGAGGGGGGAATGTGGGCCTCAGTACCCACAGGGCAGGGGGAGAGTTTGTGCCTCAGTGCCCTCAGGGCACGGAGGGAGTCAGTGTGAGCCTGAGGAACCCCAGGCAGGGAGGGAAGGAGTGAGGGCCTCAGTACCACAAGGCCATGGAGGGAGGGAGTGTGTGCCTCAGGACCCTCAGATCAGTGAGGGAATGTGGGCCTCAGTACCTCCAGGGTGGGGAGGGAAGAAGTGAGGGCCTCAGTAACCCCAGGGTGGGGAGGGAGTTAGTGTGGGCCTCAGTAACCCCAGGGCAGAGAATGAGGGAGCGTGGGCCTCAGTAACCCAAGAATAGGGAGGGAGGGAGTGAGAATGGGCCTCAGGACCCCGAGGGCAGGGAGGGAGGGAGTGTTGGGACTCACTACCCCCAGTGCAGGAAGGCAGGGAGAGTGGGCCTCAGGAACCCCAGAGCAGGTAGGGAGGGAGTGTGGGTCTCTGTACCCCCAGGGCAGGGAAGGTGTTTGAGCCTCAGTACCCCCATGGAGGGAGAGAGGGAGTGGGGGCCTCAGTAACCCCAGGACAGAGAGGTTCGGAGTTTGGTCCTAAGTACCTCCCGATAGGTAGGGAGTGTAGCCCTCAGTACCCAAAGGGCAGGGAGGGAGAGAGTAAGTATGGACATCAGCACCTCCAGGGTAGGGAGGGAGTTTGGGCCTCAGTACCTGCAGGGAGGGAGGGAGGGTGATCCTCAGTATCCCCACAGTAGGGAGGGAGGGCGTGTGAGTCTCAGTAACCCCAAGGCAGGGATGGAGGTAGGGTGGGCCTCAGCTTCCCCACGGTAGCGAGGGACAGCGTATGCGCCTCAGTACACCCACAGTAGGGAGGGAGGGTTTGTGGACCTCAATACCTCCAGGGCATGGATGGAAGAGTGTGAGCCTCAGTACCCACTGGGCAGGGAAGGAGAGAATGTGGGCCTCAGTACCCCCAGGACTGGGAGAGAGGGAGTGTGGTCCTCAGTACTTGGAGAGAGGGAGGGTGTGTGGGCCTCAGTAACCCCAGGGCAGGGAGAGAGGGATTGTGGGCCTCAGTACCCCCAGGGCAGCGAAGGAGGTAGTGTGGACCTCAGTACCTCCAGGACACGAAGGGAGTGTGGGCCTCAGTACTTCCAGGGCAGAGAGGGAGGGTATGTGGACCTCAATACCTCCAGGGCTGGGAGGGAAGAGTGTGGGCCTCAGTACCCCCTGGGCAGGGAAGCAGAGAATATGGGCCTCAGTACACCCAGGACAGGGAGAGAGGGAGTGTGGGCCTCAGTACTCGGAGTGAGGGAGGGAGTGTGGGCCTCAGTATCGATGGACAGGGAGGAGGGAGTGTGGGTCTCAATACCACCAGGGCAGGGAGGGAGGAAGGCAGTGTGAGCCTCAGTACCTCCAGAGCAGGGAGGGAGGTAGTGTTTGGGGCGGGAGGCAGGCAGTGTGGGCATCACTACCCCAAGAGCATGGAGGGAGGGAGGAAGTTTGTGCCTCAGTATCCACAGGGCAGGGAGGGAGTGAGTGTGAGCCTCAATCACCCCGGCGAGGGAGGGAGGAAGGGAGTGTGACGTTCAGTAACCCCAGGTCTGAGTGTGAGTGAGTGTGGGCCTCGGTACCCGAGCGCAGTGAGGCAGTGAGTGCGGGACTCATTGCACCAGCGCAGTGAGGCAGGCAAGGAGTGTGGGCCTCAGTACTCCCAGGTCAGAGTGTGAGGGTGTGTGGGCCTCAGTACCCCCAGGGCACGTAGGGAGGGAGTGTGGCCCTCAGTACCCGCAGGAAAGGGAGTGTGAGCCTCAGTACCACAAGGTCAGGGAGGGAGGGAGTGTGGGTTTCAGTACCACTGGCTTGGAGCGCATGCCTCAGTACCCCAGAGCAGGAAAGGAGGGAGTGCGGGCCTCAGTACCCCCAGTGCAGGGAGCGAGGGAGTGCCTCAGTACCCCCAGGGCAGGGAGGGAGGGAGTGTGGGCGTAAGTTGCCCGAGATAGGGAGGGCATAAGGGTCTCAGTATCCCCACGGCAGGGTGGGAGGGAGGGCAGGCCTCAGTACCGCTGGAGAGGGAGGGAGTGTGGGCCACAATATCCCCAGGGCAGGAAGGGAGAGAGAGTGGGCCCCCGTACCCATGGGGCAGGGAGCGACGGAGTGTGGGACTCAGTACCAATAAAATGTGAGGGTGTGTGGGCCTCTGTACACTCAGGACAGGAGAGAGGGAGTATGGGCTTCAGTACTCGGAGAGATGGAAGTAGTGTGGGCCTCAGTACCCCAGGTCAGGGAGGAGGGAGTGTGGGTCTCAACAGCGCCAGGGCTGGGAGGGTGTGAGGAAGTGTGGACCTCAGTACCCCAATGGCAGGGTGGGATGGAGTTTGTGCCTCAGTACCCCCAGGGCAGGGAGGGAGAGAGTGTGTGCCTCAGTACTCGCAGGGTAAGAAGAGAGGGAGAGTGGGCCTCAGTAACCCCTGTGCAGGTAGGGAGGGAGTGTGGACCTCAGTACCCCCAGGACTGGGAGAGAGGGAGTTTGGTCCTCAGTACTTGGAGAGAGGGAGGGTGTGTGGGCCTCAGTAACCCCAGGGCAGGGAGAGAGGGATTGTGGGCCTCAGTACCCCCAGGGCAGGGAAGGAGGTAGTGTGGACCTCAGTACCTCCAGGACACGAAGGGAGTGTGGGCCTCAGTACTTCCAGCGCAGAGAGGGAGGGAATGTGGACCTCAATACCTCCAGAGCTGGGAGGGAAGAGTGTGGGCCTCAGTACCCCCTGGGCAGGGAAGCAGAGAATATGGGCCTCAGTACAACCAGGACAGGGAGAGAGGGAGTGTGGGCCTCAGTACTCGGAGTGAGGGAGGGAGTGTGGGCCTCAGTATCCATGGACAGGGAGGAGGGAGTGTGGGTCTCAATACCACCAGGGCAGGGAGGGAGGAAGGCAGTGTGGGCCTCAGTACCTCCAGGGCAGGGAGGGAGGTAGTGTTTGGGGCGGGAGGCAGGCAGTGTGGGCATCACTCCCCCCAGAGCATGGAGGGAGGGAGGAAGTTTGTGCCTCAGTATCCACAGGGCAGGGAGGGAGGGAATGTGAGCCTCAATCACCCCGGCGAGGGAGGGAGGAAGGGAGTGTGACGTTCAGTAACCCCAGGTCTGAGTGTGAGTGAGTGTGGGCCTCGGTACCCGAGCGCAGTGAGGCAGTGAGTGCGGGACTCAGTGCACCAGCGCAGTGAGGCAGGCAAGGAGTGTGGGCCTCAGTACCCCCAGGTCAGAGTGTGAGGGAGTGTGGGCCTCAGTACCCCCAGGGCAGGTAGGGAGGGAGTGTGGCCCTCAGTACCCGCAGGAAAGGGAGTGTGAGCCTCAGTACCACAAGGTCAGGGAGGGAGGGAGTGTGGGTTTCAGTACCAACGGCTTGGAGCGCATGCCTCAGTACCCCAGAGCAGGAAAGGAGGGAGCGCGGGCCTCAGTACCCCCAGTGCAGGGAGGGAGGGAGTGCCTCAGTACCCCCAGGGCAGGGAGGGAGGGAGTGTGGGCGTAAGTTGCCCGAGATAGGGAGGGCATGAGGGTCTCAGTATCCCCACGGCAGGGTGGGAGGGAGGGCAGGCCTCAGTACCGCTGGAGAGGGAGGGAGTGTGGGCCACAATATCCCCAGGGCAGGAAGGGAGAGAGAGTGGGCCCCCGTACCCATGGGGCAGGGAGCGACGGAGTGTGGTAATCAGTACCAATAAAATGTGAGGGTGTGTGGGCCTCAGTACACTCAGGACAGGAGAGAGGGAGTATGGGCTTCAGTACTCGGAGAGATGGAAGTAGTGTGGGCCTCAGTACCCCAGGTCAGGGAGGAGGGAGTGTGGGTCTCAACACCTCCAGGGCTGGGAGGGTGTGAGGAAGTGTGGACCTCAGTACCCCAAGGGCAGGGAGGTAGGCAGTTATTTTGGCCTCACTAACCCCAGGGCAGGGAGGAAGGTAGGGAGTGTGGGACTCAGTACCCATAGGGCAGGGAGGGAGTGAGTGTGGGCCACAGTCACCCCGGTGATGGAGGGAAGGAGGCAGGGAGTGTATGTTGGCCTATTTACCCCCATGTCAGAGTGTAAGGGAGTGTGGGCCAAAGTACCCCAGCGCAGTAAGGGAGGGAGTGTGGGCCTCAATACCAGCAGGGCAGGGAGGGTGAGAGTGTGAGCATCAGTACCCCGAGGACAGTGAAGGAGGGAGTGAGAGTTGGCATCAGTACCTCAGGGCAGGGAGGGAGGGAGCATGGGCCTCAGTAACCCAAGAATAGGGAGGGAGGGAGTGAGAGTGGGCCTCAAGACCCCGAGGGCAGGAAGGGAGGGAGTGTTGGGACTCACTATCCACAGTGCAGGAAGGCAGGGAGAGTGGGCCTCAGGAACCCCAGAGCAGGTAGGGAGGGAGTGTGGGTCTCTGTACCCCAAGGGCAGGGAGGGAGTTTGGGCCTCAGTACCCCCAGGGAGGGAGAGATGGAGTGTGGGCCTCAGTACCCCCAGGTCAGAGAGGGTCGGAGTTTGGGCCTATGTACCTCCCGATAGGGATGAAGTGTGGGCCTCAGTACCCATAGGGCAGGGAGGGAGGGAGAGAGTTAGTGTGGACATCAGCACCTCCAGGGTAGGGAGGGAGTTTGGGCCTCAGTACCCGCAGGGAGTGAGGGAGGGTGGTCCTCAGTATCCCCACAGTAGGGAGGGAGGGCGTGTGAGTCTCAGTAACCCCAGGGCAGGGATGGATGGAGGGTGGGCCTCAGCTTCCCCACGGTAGCGAGGGACGGCTTATGCGCCTCAGTACCCACACAGTAGGGAGGGTGGGAGTGTGGACCTCATTACCTCCAGGGCAGGGATGGAAGATTGTGGGCCTCAGTACCCCCTGGGCAGGGAAGGAGAGAATGTGGGCCTCAGTACCCCCAGGACTGGGAGAGAGGGAGTGTGGTCCTCAGTACTTGGAGAGAGGGAGGGTGTGTGGGCCTCAGTAACCCCAGGGCAGGGAGAGAGGGAGTGTGGGCCTCAGAAACCCCAGGGCAGGGAAGGAGGTAGTGTGGACCTCAGTACCTCCAGGACACGAAGGGAGTGTGGGCCTCAAGTACTTCCATGGCAGGGAGAGAGCGAATGTGGACCTCAATACCTCCAGGGCTGGGAGGGAAGTGTGTGGGCCTCAGTACCCCCTGGGCAGGAAAGGAGAGAATATGGGCCTCAGTACACCCAGGACAGGGAGAGAGAGAGTTTGGGCCTCAGTACTCGGAGTGAGGGAGGGAGTGTGGGCCTCAGTATCCCTGGACAGGGAGGAGGGAGTGTGGGTCTCAATACCCGCAGGGCAGGGAGGGAGGAAGGCAGTGTGGGCCTCAGTACCTCCAGGGCAGGGAGGGAGGTAGTGTTTGGGGAGGGAGGTAGGCAGTGTGGGCATCACTCCCCCCAGAGCATGGAGGGAGGGAGGTAGTGTGTGCCTCCGTACCCACAGGGCAGGGAGGGAGGGAGTGTGATCCTCAATTACCCCGGCGAGGGAGGGAGAAAGGGAGTGTGAGGTTCAGTAACCCCAGGTCTGAGTGTGAGTGAGTGTGGGCCTCGGTACCCGAGCGCAGTGAAGCAGTGAGTGCGGGACTCAGTACACCAGCGCAGTGAGGCAGGCAAGGAGCGTGGGCCTCAGTACCCCCAGGTCAGATTGTGAGGGAGTGTGGGCCTCAGTACCCCCAAGGCAGGTAGGGAGGGCGGGAGGCCCTCAGTACCCGCAGGAAAGGGAGTGTGAGCCTCAGTACCACAAGGTCAGGGAGTGAGGAAATGTGGGCCTCAGTACCGCCGGCTTGGAGTGTGAGCCTCAGTACCCCCAGAGCAGGGAGGGAGCGTGTGCCTCAGTACACCATGGCAGGAAGGGAGGGAGTGCTGGCCTCAGTACCCCCTGGGCAGGGACGGAGGGAGTGCCTAAGTACCCCCAGGGCAGGGAGGGTGGGAGTGTGTGCGTAAGTTGCCCGAGATAGGGAGGGCATGAGGGTCTCAGTACCCCCACGGCAGGGTGTGAGGGAGGGCATGCCTCAGTACCCGCTGGAGAGGGAGGGAGTGTGGGCCACAGTATCCGCAGGGCAGGAAGGGAGAGAGAGTGTGCCCCAGTACACATAGGGCAGGGTGCGACGGAGTGTGGACCTCAGTACCAATAAAATGGGAGGGTGTGTGGGCCTCAGTACCCTCAGGACAAGAGAGAGGGTGTATGGACTTCAGTACTCGGAGAGATGGAGGGAGTGTGGGCCACAATACCCCAGGTCAGGGAGGAGGGAGTGTGTGTCTCAGCACCTCCAGGGCAGGGAGAGTGTGAGGGAGTGTGGGCCTCAGTAGCCCAAGGACAGGGAGGGAGGCAGTTATTTTGGCCTCACTACCCCCAGGGCAGGGAGCAAGGTAGGGAGTGTGGGCCTCAGTACCCACAGGGCAGGGGGGACTGAGTGTGGGCCTCAGTCACCCCGGTGAGGGAGGGAAGGAGGCAGGGAGTGTGTGTTGGCCTATTTACACCCATGTCAGAGTGTGAGGGAGTGTGGGCCTCAGTACCCCAGGGCAGTGAGGGAGGGAGTGTGGGCCTCAGTACCACCAGGGCAGGGTGCGATGGAGTGTGGGCATCAGTACCTCGAGGACAGTGAAGGAGGGAGTGAGAGTTGGCATCAGTACCTCAGGGCAAGGATGGAGGGCGTGTGGGTCTCAGTACCTCCAGAGCAGGGAGGGAGTGTTGGCCTCAGCACCCCCAGGACAGCGAGGCATGGAGAGAGTGTGGGCCTCAGTACCACCAGACCAGGGAGGGTGAGAGAGTGGGCCTCAGTACCTCCAGACCAGGGAGTGAGGGGGAGTGGGCCTCAGTACCTCTCGGGCAGGTAGGGAGGGAGAGTGGGCCTCAGTACCTCTAGGGCAGGTAGGGAGGGAGAGTGGGCATCAGTTGCACAAGGGCGGGAGGGAGGCAGTTTGGGCGTCAGTATCTCCAGGGCAGGAATGGAGGAAGGGAATGTGGGCCGCAGTACCCCTATGGCAAGGTTGGAGGGTATGCGTGTGAGCCTCAATAACCCCAGGTCTGAGAGTGAGGGAATGAGGGCCTCAGTATCCCAGGGCAGTGAGGGATCGAGGGAGTGTGTGTGGGCGCCAGTACCCCCAGGCCAGAGTGTGAGGGAGTGTAGGCCTCAGTACCCCAGGACAGTGAGGGAGGGAGTGTGGCCATCAGTACCTCGAGGACAGGGAGTGAGGGAGTGAGAGTTTGCATCAGTATGCTGGGGCAGGGAGGGAGGGAGTGTTAGTCTCAGTACCCGCAGGGCAGGGAGGGTGGATTTGTGTGCCTCAGTACACCCAGGGCAGGGAGCAAGTGTGGGCATCAGAACCACATGGCCAGAGAGCAAGGGAGTTTGGGCCTCAGTACCCCCAGGGCATGGAGTGTGGGCCTCAGTAACCTCAGAGCAGGGTGTGAGCGAGTATGGGCCTCAGTACCTCCAGGGCATGGAGGCAGTGAGGTCCTCAGTACCTCAAAGGAGGGAGGGAGGGAAGGAGTGTGGGCCTCAGAATCCCCAGGGCAGGGAGGGAGGGAGTGTGGGCATCAGGACTCTCAGGGCAGGGAGGGAGGGAGAGTGGGCCTCAGTATCCCGAGTGCAAGGAAGGGAGGGAGTGTGAGCCTCAGTACCCCCAGGGCAGTGGGGGATGGAGGGAATGTGGGCCTCAGTACCCTAGGACAGGGAGGCAGGGCGTGATTGTGGTCCTCAGTACTTCCAGGGCAGGGAGGGAGGGAGTGTCTGGGTAGGAAGGGAGGGAGTGTGGTTCACCGTACCTCCAGGGCAGGGAGGGAGGTAGTGTGGCCCTCAGTATCCCAGGGCAGCGAGGGAGTGAGGGAGTGTGGGCCTCAGTACCTCCAGGGCAGGGAAGGTGGGAGTGTTGGCCTCAGTTCCCTTAAGGCAGTGAGGGTGGGAGTGTGTGTCCCAGGATTTCCAGGGCAAGCTGGGAAGAGCGTGGGTAAGTACCACCAGCGCAGGGAGGGAGGGAGTGCCTGGGCAGCGAGGGAGGCAGTGTGGGCCTCAGTACCCCAGGACAGGGATGGAGGGAGGGAGTGTGAGCCTCATTACCTCGAGGGCAGTGAGTGAGGTAGTGTGGGCCTCAGTACCCCCAGTTTAGGGAGCGAATGAGTGTGGGCCTCAATACCTCCAGGGCAGGGAGGGAGGGAGTGCCTGGCCTGGGTGAGAGGCAGTGTGGGCCTCAGTAACACCAGTTGAGAATGTGAGGGAGTGTGGGCCTCAGTTTCCCCAGCGAGGGAGGGAGGGAGTTTGCGTGAGCCTCAGAACCCCGAGGGTGGTAGGGAGCGAGTGTGGGCCTCAATACCCCAGGGCAGGCAGCCTGAGAGTGTGGGCCTCAGTAAACCCAGGAGAGTGCGGGAGGGTGTGTGGGCCTCAGTACCTCCAGGGCATGGAAGGAGTGAGCAACTGTGGGCCTCAGTACCCACAGTGAGCGTGAGAGGGAGTGTAGGCCTTCGTACCTGCATGGCAGGGAGAGAGATTGGGGCTCAGTGCACCCAGGGCAGTGAGGGAGAAAGGGAGTTTTTGTCTCATTACCCCCAGGGCAGATAGTGAGCGAGTGTAGGCATCAGTAGCCCGAGAATAGTGAGGGAGGGAGTTAAAGTGAGCTTCAGGACCCCGAGGGCATGGAGGGAGGGAGTGAGGGCCTCAGTACCTCCAAGGATGGATGAAGGGAATCCGGGTCTCGGTACCCTCAGGGCAGGGAGGGAGGAAGTGTGGGCCTCATTACCCCCAGGGCAGAAAGGGACGGAGTTTGGGCCTCAGTACCACCAGATAGGGAGGTTGTGTTAACCTCATTACCCCCACGGCAGTGAGGGAGGGAGGGAGTTTGAGTCTCAGTACCCAAGGGCAGGGAGGTAGGGAGTGTAGGCCTCAGTACCCCAAGGGCAGAATGGGAGGGAGTGTGGGCCTCAGTAACCCGATGATAGGGAGGGAGGGAGTGAGATTGGGCCTCTGGACCCCCAGGATAGGGAAGAAGGGAGTGTGGGCCTCAGTACCTCCAGGGCAGGGATGGAGGCAATTTAGGCCTCAGTACCTCCAGTGCAGGGAGGGAGGTTGTGTGGGCCTGAGGACCCCCAGGGCAGGAAAGGATGGAGGGCGTGTTGGCCTCAGTACCTCCAGGGCGGGGAGGGAGGGAGTTTGGACCTCATTACCTCCAGTGCAGGGAGAGAGGTTGTGCGGGCCTCAGTACCTCCAGGGCAGGGACGGAGTGAGTGTGGTCCTCAGCACTCCCAGTTCATGGAGGGAGGGAGATTGTACCTCAGTACCACCAGGACAGGGATGTCGGGAGATCGGGCCTCAGTACGCTGAGGGCAGGGATGGAGGGAGAGAGGGCGTTTGTATCCCAAGGGCAGGAAGAGAGGGAGTGTTGGGCCTCAGTACCACCAGGGCTGGAAGGGAGGGAGGGAGTGTTGTCCTCAGTAACACCAGGCCAGGGATGAAGGGAGGGAATGCCGGCCTCAGTACCACAAGGCCTGGGAGGGAGTGAGTGTGGGCCTCATTACACCCAGGGTACTGTGTGAGGAAGAGTGGCCCTCAGTACCCCCAGGTCAATGTGCGAGCGAGTGTAGGTCTCAGTATCCCCAGGGAGGGAGGAGAGAGGGAGTTAGAGTTGACCTCAGGATCCCGAGGTCGGGAGGAAGTGAATTTGGGCCTCATAACCCAGGGAGGGGGAGATGGAGTGCTGGCCCCAGTACACCCAGGGAGGGAGGGAGGGAGTGTGGGCCTCAGTACCCCCAGGGAGAGTGTGAATAAATGTCGGCCTCAGTATCCCCAGGGAGGGAGGTAGTGTGTATGGAACTCAGTACCCGATGATAGGGAGGGAGGGTGTGAGATTGGGACTCAGGAGCCCCAGGGCATGGAAGGAGGGAGTGTGGGCCTCAGTAGCTCTAGGGCACGGAAGGTGTGAGGGCCTCTGTACATCCAAGTAGGGAGGGAGGTCGTCTGGGCCTCGGTACTCCCAAGCCACGGAGGGAGGTCTTGAGTGTGGCCCTCAGTACCTCCAGTGAAGGGAGGCAGGAGTGAGGGCCTCAGTACCTTCAGGGCAGGGAGAGAGGGAGTGTGGACCTCAGTAACCCGGGCGGGAGGGAGGCTGTACGGGCCTCAGTACCTGCAGTGCAGTTAGGGAGTGTTTGTGGGTCTTTGTATCCCCAGGGCAGGTCAGGGAGAGATTGTGGCACTCTGGACCCCCAGGGCAACGAAGGTGGGAGTGTGGGCCTCAGTACCCACAGGGCAGGGAGCCTGAGAGTGTGGGCCTCAGTAAACCGAGGAGAGTGCGGGAGGGTGTGTGGGCCTCAGTACCTCCAGGGCATGGAAGTAGTCAGCATGTTTTGGGCCTCAGTACCCCCAGTGAGCGAGAGAGGGAGTGTAGGCCTTAGTACCTGAATGGCAGGGAGAGAGATTGGGCCTCAGTGCACCCAGGGCAGTGAGGGAGGAAGTGGGTGTTTGTCTCATTACCCCCAGGGCAGGGAGTGAGCGAGTGTAGGCATCAGTAGCCCAATGATAGGGAGGGAGGGAGTTAAAGTGAGCTTCAAGACCCCCAGGGCATGGAGGGAGGGAGTGAGTGCCTCAGTACCTCCAAGGATGGATGGAGGGAATCCGGGTCTCTGTACCCCCAGGGCAGGGAGGGAGGGAGTGTGGGCCTCTGTTCCCCCAGGGCAGGGATGGAGGAAGTGTGGGGCTCATTAATCCCAGGGCAGAGAGGGACGGACTTTGGGCCTCAGTACCACCAGATAGGGAGGGGGTGTTAACCTCATTACCCCCACGGCAGTGAGGGAGGGTGTGTAAGTCTCAGTACCCCAGGGCAGGGATGGGGGGAGCGTAGGCCTCAGTACCCCAAGGGCAGAGAGGGAGAGAATGTGGGCCTCAGTACCCTGATGATAGGGAGGGAGGGAGTGAGATTGGGCCTCTGGACCCCCAGGGTAGGGAAGAAGGGAGTGTGCACCTGAGTACCTCCAGGGCAGGGAGGGAGGCAATTTAGGCCTCAATATCTCCAGTGCAGGGAGGGAGGTTGTGTGGGCCTCAGGACCACCAGGGCAGGAAAGGAGGGAGGGCGTGTGGGCCTCAGTGCCTCCAGGGCGGGGAGGGAGGGAGTTTGGACCTCATTACCTCCAGTGCAGGGAGGGAGGTTCTGCGGGCTTCAGTACCTCCAGGGCTGGGAGGGAGGGAGTGTGGTGCCTCAGTAACCCCCTGGGCGGGAGGGAGGCTGTACGGGCCTCAGTACCTGCAGTGCAGGTAGGGAGGGTTTGTGGTTCTTTTATCCCCAGGGCAGGGCAGGGAGGGAGTGTGGCCCTCTGGACCCCCAGCGCATCGAAGGAGGGAGTGTGGGCCTCAGTATCCCCAGGGCAGGGAGGGTCGGAGATTGAGCCTCAGTATCCCGATGCCAGCGAGGGAGGTTCAGGTGGCCTTTCTATCACCAGGGCAGGGAGGGGGGGAGTGTGGCCGTCAGGACCCCAAGGCATCGTAGGAGGGAGTATGAGCCTCAGTACCCCCAGGGCAGGGAGGGAATGTGGGCGTCACTACCCGCAGGGCAGGGAGGGATGGAGGGAGTGTGGGCCTCAGTATACCCAGCGCAGAGAGATAAGGTATTAGAGTGGGCCTCAGGACCCTTTGAGAGGGGAGGGAGATAGATTGGGCCTCAGTACTCCCAGGGCAGGGAAGGCGTGAGCGTGGGCCTCAGTGCCCACAGCACAGCTAGGGAGGGAGTGTAGGCCTCAGTACTCCCAGGGCAGGGAGGGAGGGAGTTTGAGCCTCAGTCCAGCCAGGGTAGGGAGGGAGGGAGTGTGGTCCTGAGGACCTCCAGGGCAGAGAGGGAGGGAGTGTTGGGCCTCTGTAACCCCCGGGGCGGGAGGGAGGCTGTACGGGCCTAGTACCTGCAGTGCAAGTAGAGAGGGTTTGTGGGTCTTTTATCCCCAGGTCAGGGCAGGGAGGGAGTGTGGCCCTCTGGACCCCCAGGGCATCGAAGGAGGGAGTGTGGGCCTCAGTACCACCAGGACAGGGAGGGAAGGATTGTGGGCCTCAGCACCCCGAGGGCAGAGAGGGAGAGAGTGTGTGCCTCAGTACCCGAGAGAGGAGGGAGTGTGTGCCTCAGTCCCCCATGGTAGAGAGGGAGGGAGTGAGAGTGGTCCTCAGGACCCCCAGGGCAGGGAAGGAGGAAGGGTGGGCCTCACTACCCCCAGGACATGGAGGGAAGGAGTGAGGGCCTCAGTCACACCAGGCTTGGGATGGAGGGAGGGAGGGATTGCGGGCCTCAGTACCCAAGGCGACGGAGGGCGTGTGCACCTCAGTAACCCCAGGGCAGGGAGAGAGAGTGTGCCTCAGTACCCCTCGGCAGGTAGGGATGGAGTGTTGGCCGCTGTAACCCCAAGGCAGTGAGCGAGGGTGCGTGGGCCTCAGGATCCCAGGGCAGGGAGTGAGAGAGGGCTCAGTACGCCTGGGAAGGGAGGTAGGGAGTGTGGCACTCAGGACCCACGCGGTAGAGTGGGAGGGAGGGAGTGTGGGCCTCAGTACACTCAGGACAGGGATGGAGGGAATGTGCGGCTCTGTACCTCTAGGGCAGTTGGGGAATGAGGTCCTCAGTATCTCCAGGGAGGGAGGGTGGGAGTGTGGGCCTCGGTTACTCCATGGCAGGGAGGGAGTGTGGGCCACAGGACCCCCGGGGGAGGGATAGAGGGAGGGAGTGTGGGCCTCTGTACCCTGAGGGCACGGAGCGAGGGAGTGAGGGCCTCAGTATCCCCAGTGCTTGGAGGGAAGGAGGTTGTGTGGGCCTCATTACACACAGGGCAGCTACGGAGTGTGGGCCTTAGTATACGCAGGGCAGGGAATAAGGGAGTTTGGGCCTCAGTACATCCTCGGCAGGGAGAAAGGTAGTGTGATCCTCTGTGCCACCAGGACAGGAAGAGAGGGACTGTGGGCCTCAGGTCCCCCAGGACTGTGAATGAGGGATGGCGTGTGGGCCTCAGTACACCCAGGGCAGTGATTGAGCGATATTGTGCCTCAGTACCCCTAGCGCAGGCAGGGAGGGAGGCAGTGTGGGCCTTAGAACCCCCATGGCCGGGAGGCAGAGTGTGTGAGCCTGAGTACCACCAGAGCATTGAGGTAAGGAGGGCGTGTGGTCTTCAGTACCCTCAGGTTCGGGCCTTAATACCGTTAGGGCAGGGAAGGAGGGAGTGAGAGTGTGCCTCAGGAATCCCAGGGCAAGGAGGGAGCGAGTGTGGGCCTCAGTACCTCCAGGCCAGGGAGAGAATGTGGGCCTCAGTACCTCCATGGAGGAAGCGATGTAATGTGGGCCTCAGTACCTCCAGGGCAGGGAGGGTGTGTGGTCCTTCGTACACCCACGGCAGGGAGGAAGGGACTTTGGGCGTCAGTACCCCTAGGGCAGATAGGGAGGGAGTATGGGCCTCTGATCCCTCTGATAGGCAGGAAGTGAGGGCCTCAGTTCCACAGGGAGGGAGGGAGGGTGTGAATGTTGGCCTCAGTACCACAAGGACATGGAGGAAGGGAGGGTGGGCCTCAGTACCCCATGGATGGAGTGTGGGCCTCAGTTTCCCCAGAGCAGGGAGGGAAGGAGGGAGGGAGGGAGTGTGGGCCTTAGTAACCCTCGGGCAGGGAGGGAGAAAGTGTGGCCCTCAGTTTCCCCAGGACAGGGAGGGAGAGAGTGATTGTGGGCTTCAGAACCCCCAGTGAGGTAGAGAGGGAGTGCATGCCTGAGTATCCCCAGGGCAGGGAGGGAGCGAGTTTGGGCCTCAGTAACCCTAGGGCAGGAAGGGAGGGAGGGAGTGTGCGCCTCAGTTTCCCAAGGGAGGGAGGGAGGAAAGGAGTGTTGGCCTCAGTACCACCAGGGTAGTGAGGCAGGGATTGTCGGCCTCAGTACTCCTAGAAACGGGTCCGAGGGAGTGTGGGCGTCAGTACCCGGAGAGAGGGAGATAGTGTGTGCCTCAGAACCCCCAGGGCAGGGAGGGAGGGAGTGTGGGCCTCAGTATCCCTAGGGCCGGGATGGAGGGACTGTAGGCGTCAGTACCCGGAGAGAGGGAGGGAGTGTGGGCCTCAGATCCCCCAGGGCAGGACGGGAGGGAGTGTGGGCATCAGTACACCTAGGGCCGGGACGGAGGGAGTGTGGGCGTCAGTACCCGGAGAGAGGGAGTGTGCGTGGTCCTCAGTGCATCTTGGGCAGGGAGGGAGGAAGTTTGCGCCTCAGTTCCCCCAGGGAGGGATTGAGATTGGGCCTCAGTATCCCCACGGCAGTGAGTAAGCGAATGTGGGCCTCAGTACCCACATTGCAGCGAGGGATGGAGTGAGTGTGAGCCTCATTAACCCCAGGTCAGAGTGTGAGTGAGTGAGGGCCTCAGTACCCGCAGGGCAGGGAGGGAAGGCATGTGGGCCTCAGTACCATCAGGGCAGGGAGGCAAGAAGTGTTGGCCTCCGTACCCAGAGGGAGGGAGTGTGAGCCTCAGTACCACCAGGGCAGGGAGGGAGTGAGTGCACCCTTACCCCAAAAGACAGGGTGGGATGGAGGGAGTGTGGGACTCAGTAACCCCAGGGCAGGTCAGGAGGGAGTGCGGGCCTCAGGACCCTCAGGGCAGGGAGTTAGAGTGGACCTCAGGAGCGTCAGGGCAGGGAGGGAGTGATTGTGCGCCTCAGCACCTCTGGCCAGGTAGGGAGGGAGTTTGGGCCTCAGTACTTCCAGGGCAGGGAGGGAGAGAATGTGGGCCTCAGTGCCCCCCGGGCAGGGATAAGGGAGGGAGTGTGGGACTCAGTACCCCCAGGGAGGGAGGGTGGGAGTGTGAGCCTCAGTACCCCAGGGCAGTGAGGGAGTGAGTGCGGGCCTCTGTACTCCCAGGGCAGGGATGGAGGTCGTGAGTGTGGGCCTCAGGACTCCTCCGGCAGTGAGGGAGGGTTTGTGGGCCTCAGTATCTGGAGGGAGGAAATGTGGGGCCCAGCATCTCCAGGGCAGTGAGAGAGCGTGGAACTCAGCACTCCCAGCTCAGGGAGGGAGGGAGATTGGGCCTCAGTACCACCAGGGCAGGGAGAGAGGGAGTATTGGCCTCAGGACACATGGGGCAGGGAGGGTGGCAGTATGGGCCTCAGTACTCCAAGGGCAGGGAGGCAGGTAGTGTGAGCCTCATTACCCGGAGAGAGAAGGGAGTGTGGGCCTCAGTACCCCCAGGGTAGGGAGGGAGGGAGTGAGTGTGGACCTCAGGACCCCCAGGACAGGGAGGGAGGAAGAGTGGGCCTCACTACCCCCAGGACAGGGAGAGAGAGTGGGCCTCAGTACCCCTCGGCAGGTCGGGAGGGAGTGTTGGCCGCTGTACCCTCAAGGCAGTGAGGAAGGGTGTGTCGGCTTCAGGATCCCAGGGCAGGGAGTGAGAGAGGGCCTCAGTACTCCTGGGCAGGTAGGGAGGAAGTGTGTGCCTCAGAAACTCCAGGGCAGGGAGGTAGGGAGTGTGGCACTCAGGTCCCCCGCGGCAGGATGGGAGGGAGTGAGTGTGGGCCTCAGTACACCCAGGACAGGGAGAGAGGGAATGTGGGCATCTGTAACTCTAGGGCAGGGAGGGAATGAGGGCCTCAGTATCTCCAGGGATGGAGGGTGGGAGTGTGGGCCTCAGTACCTCCAGGGCAGGGAGGGAGTGCGGGCCTCAGCACCCCCGGGGAGTGATCGACGGAGGGAGTGTGGGTCTCTGTACCCTGAGGGCAGGGAGCGAGCGAGTGTTGGCCTCAATATCCCCAGGGTTTGGAGGGAGTGAGGGTGTGTGGGCCTCAGTACACGCAGGGCAGGTAGGGAGTGTGGGCCTCAATACAGGCAGGGCATGAAATAAGGGAATGTGGGCCTCAGTACCCACATGGCAGAGAGGGAGTGAGGAAGCGAGTATGGACCTCAGTACCTCCAGGGCAGAGAGGGAGGGAGTGTGAACCTCAGTGCCACCAGGGCAGGAAGAGAGGGACTGTGGGCCTCAGGTCCCCAGGGCTGTGAATGAGGGATGGCATGTGGGCATCTCTTCCCCCAGGGCAGTGAGTGAGGGATGGCGTGTGGTCCTCAGTATACCTAGCAGGCAAGGAGGGAGGCAGTGTGGGCCTCAGTACCCCCATTGCCTGGAGGCAGGGTATGTTAGCCTCAGTACCACTACAGCATTGAGGGAAGGAGGGAATGTGGTCCTCAGTACCCTCAGGTTCGGTTAGGGCAGGGAAGGAGGGAGTGTTGGTCTCAGTACCACATAGAAAGGGAGGGAGGGAGTAAGTGTGCGCCTCAGTAACTCCAGGGCAGGGAGGGAGAGAGTGAGTGCGGGCCTCAGTACCACCAGTGAGGGAGAGAGGGAATGTGTGCCTCAGTACCCCCAGCGCAGGGAGGGAGTGAGTGTGGGCCTCAGTAACCCTCGGGCAGGGAGGGAGAGAGTGTGGGCCTCTGTATCCCCAGGACAGGGAGGTAGAGAGTGAGTGTGGGCCTCAGTACCCCCAGTGAGGTAGAGAGGGAGTGTATGCCTCAGTATCCCCAGGGCAGGGAGGGAGTGAGTATGGGCCTCAATAAACCCAGGGCTATGAGTGAGCGAGTGTGGCCCTCAGTACCACCAGGGTAGGGAGGGAGGGAGGGAGTGTGTGCCTCAGTTTCCCAAGGGAGGGAGTGAGGGAGTGTGGGCCTCAGTACCTCCAGGGTACAGAGGGTGGAAGTGTGGACCTAAGTACCCCCAGGACAGTGAGAGAGAATGGGACTCAGTACCCACTGGGCAGGTAGGGAGGGAGTGTGGGCTCAGTACGCCCAAATAAGAGTGTGAGGGAGTGTGGGCCTCAGTACCACCAGAGCAGGGAGAGAGGGAGGGATTGTGGGCCTCAGTACCCCCAGAGCAGGGAAGGAGGAAGTGTGGGCCTCAGTACCTCCAAATCAGAGTGTGAGGCAGTGTGGACCTCTGTACCTCCAAGGAGGGAGGAAGGGAGGCTGAGCATTCATAACCCCAGGGCAGGTAGCGAGTTTGGGCCTCATTACCACGAGGACAGGAGGGAGGGAGGGAGTGTGGGCCTCCATTCCTACAGGGCAAGGAGTGAGGTAGTGTGGGCGTCAGTATAATTAGGGCAGTGCAGGGAGGGCGGGAGTGTGGGCCTAAGTATCCCCAGGGCAGCGAGGATGGGAGTGTGGGCCTCAGTACCCCAGGGCAGGGAGGGAGGAAGATTGGGCCTCTGTACCCCCAGGAAACGGAGGGAGGGAGGCAGTGTGGGCCTCAGGACCCCAGGGCATGTAGAGAGGGAGTGGGCCTCAGTACCTCCAGGGCAGGGAGGGACGGAGGGACTGTTTGCCACAGTACCCCCAGGGCAGGGAGTGAACAAGTGTGGGCCTCAGTACCCCGAGGAAAGGGAGGGAGGGAATGAGAGTGGGCATCAGGAACCCCAGGGCAGGGATTGGTGAGTGTGGCCATCAGTACCTCCAATGAGGGAGTGAGGGAGTCTGGGCCTCTGTACCTCCAGGGCACAGAGGGATTGAGGGCCTCAGTCCCTCCAGGGAGTGAGTGAGTTACTCAGTACCTCCAGGGATGGAGGGGGTAGTGTGGGTCTCTGTACCCCCAGTGCAGAGAGGAAGTTAGGGACACAGTACCTACAGAGAGGGAGGGAGGGAGGGAGTTTAGGCCTCAGTATTCCCAGGGCAGGGAGAGAAAGTGGGCCTCAGTACCCCTGGGCAGGGAGGGAGGGCGTGTGGTCCTCAGCACCCCCAGGGCAGGTAGGGAGGGAGTGTGGGCCTCAGAACCCCCAGAGCAGGGAGAGAGTGTGGGCCTCGGTAGCCCCAGTGCAGGTGTGGAGGGCGTGTGGTCTTCATTACTTCCAGGGCAGTTAGGGAAGGAGTGTGGGCCTCAGTACCTCCAGGGCTGAGAGGCATTGTGGGCCTCAGTAACCCCAGGGCAGGGAGGGACGGAGTGTGGGCCTCAGTACCACATGGCCATGGTGGGAGAGAGTGTGAGCCTCATTACCCGTAGGGCTGTGATTGTGGGTGTCTGGGCCTCAATACACTGAGGGCAGAGAGGGTGGGAATGCTTGTGGGCCTCAGTATCCCCATAGCAGGGAGTGTGGGCCGTCGTACCCACATAGCAGGGCGTGTGGGCCTCAGTACCCCCATGGCAGGGAGGCAGGGAGTGTGGGCCTCAATACCCCCAGGGCCGGGAGAGAGGGAGTGAGTGATGTGTTTGCCTCAGTACCCCTTGGCAGGGATGGAGGGAGTGTGGGCCTAAGTACCCCCAAATAAGAGTGTGAGGGTGTGTGGGCCTCAGTACCCCCAAGGCAGGGAGGCAGGGAGTGTGGGCCTCAATATCCCCAAGGCCCGGAGAGACGGAGTGAGGGATGTGTTTGCCTAAGTACCCCCTGGGCAGGGATGGAGGGAGTGTGGGCCACAGTACCTCCAGGCAGGGAGGGAGGAAGTGAGGAATGTGTTTGCCTCTGTACGCCCAGGGCAGGGATGGAGGTAGTGTGGGCCTCAGTACCCCAGGGCAGGGAGGCAGGGTGTGTGGCCCTCAGTACCCCCAGGGCAGGGAGTGTGGACCTCAGTACCCCCATGGCAGGGAGGCAGAGAGTGCGGGCCTCAGTACCCCCAGGGCAGGGAGGGAGGGAGTGAGGGATGTGTTTACCTCAGTATGCCCAGGGCAGGGATGGAGGGAGTGTGGGCCTAAGTACCTCCAGGACAGGGACGGAGGGAGTGAGGAATGTGTTTGCATCTGTCCGCCTAGGGCAGGGATGGTGGGAGTGTGGGTCACAGTACCCCCAGGGCAGGGAGAGAGAGTGGGCCTCAGTACACCCTGTGCAGGTAGGGAGGGAGTCTGGGTCTCATTCCCTCCAGGGCAGGGAGGGAGGGAGTGTGGGCCTCAGTACCTCTAGGGCAGGGAGGGATGGAGTGAGGAATGTGTTTTCCTCTGTACGCCCAGAGCAGGGAGGGAGAGAGTGGGCCTCAGTATACCCTGTGCAGGTAGGGAGGGCGTCTGGGTCTCATTCCCTCCAGCGCAGGGAGGGAGGGAGTGTGGGCCTCAGTCCCTACAGGCAGAGAGGGAGTGTGGGCCTCAATACCTCCACGGCAGGGAGGGAGTGAGAAAGTGTGAGCCTGATTACCCCCAGGGAGGGAGAGAGTGAGTGTGGGCCTCAGTACCCACAGAAAAGAAGGAAGTTTGGGCCTCAGTACCCCCAGGGCCGGGAAGGAGGCAGTGTGGGCCTCAGTATCCCCAGGGCAGGGAGGCAGGTAAGGAGTGTGGGCCTCAGGACCCCGAGGGCAGGAGAGAGGGAGTATGGGCCTCAATGCTCGGAGTGATGGAGGGAGTGTGGGCCTCAGTAGCCCAGGACAGGGAGCGAGAGAATGTGGGCTTCAGTACCACCAGGGCAGTGAGGACGGGAGTGTGGCCCTCAGTTCCCCAGGGCAGGGAGGGAGGAAGTGTGGGCGTCCAGTAATCCAAGGGCTGGGATTAGGGAATTTGGGCCTCAGTATCCGGAGGGCAGGGAGCGATGCATTGTGATCCTCAGTACTTCCAAGGCAGGTAGGTGGGGAGTTTGGGCCTCAGTTCCCCCAGGGCAGGGAGGGAGTGAGTGTGGGCCTCAGTACCTACAGGGCAGACTGTGAGCGAGTGAGGGCCTCAATTCCCCCAGGGCAGGGAGGGATGCAGTTTGGGCCTTAATACACCCAGGGCAGGCAGGGTGCGAGTTCATTTGGGCCTCAATACCACCATGGCAGGGAGGGAGTGGGAGTGGACCTCAGAACCCCCAGGGCAGTGAGGCAGGGAGTGTGGGCGTCAGTAACCCTCGAACCGAGATGTACGGAGTGTGGGCGTCAGTACCCGGAAAGACGGAGGGAGTGTGGGCCTCAGTTTCTCCAGGGAGGGAGGAGAGAGATGTTAGAGTGGGCCTCAGGACCCTGAGGGCGGGAGGAAGGGAGTTTGGATCTCAGTACCCCATAGCAGGGAGTGTGGGCCTCAGTACCCCCATGGCAGGGAGGCAGGAAGTGTGGGCCTCAGTACCCCCAGTGCAGGGAGCGAGGGAGTGAGGGATGTGTTTGCCTCAGTACCCCCAGGGCAGGGATGGAGGGAGTGTGGGCCTCAATACCTCCAGGACAGGGAGGGGGGGAGTGAGGAATGTGTTTGCCTCTGTACGCCCAGGGCAGGGATGGAGGGAGTGTGGGCCTCAATACCTCCAGGACAGGGAGGGGGGGGAGTGAGGAATGTGTTTGCCTCTGTACGCCCAGGGCAGGGATGGAGGGAGTGTGGGCCTCAATACCCCCAGGGCAGGGAGAGAGAGTGGGCCTCAGTACGCCCTGTGCAGGTAGGGAGGGAATGTAGGCCTCAGTACCTCAAGGGCAGCGAGGGAGGGAGTGAGGGATGTGTTTGCCTCAGTACCCCTAGGGCAGGAAGGGAGGGAGATTGGGCCTCTGTACCCCCAGGAAAGGGAGGGAGGGGGGGAGTGTGGGCCTCAGGACCCCAGGGCATGTAGGGAGGGAGTGGGCCTCAGTACCTCCAGGGCAGAGAGTGAGTGAGTGCGGCCCTCAGTACCTCCAAGGAGAGAGTGAGGGAGTCTGGGCCTCTGTACTTCCACGACACAGAGGGAGTGAGGGCCTCAGTTCATCCAGGGAGGGAGTGAGAGACTCAGTACCTCCAGGGAGGGAAGGGGGAGTGTGGGTCTCCGTACCCTCAGTGCAGAGAGGGAGTTAGGGCCAACGTACCTCCAGAGAGGGAGGGAGGGAGGGAGTGTGGGCCTCAGTACGCCCAGGCCAGGGAGAGAAAGTGGGCCTCAGTAAACCTGGGCAGAGAGGGAGGGAGTTTGGTCCTCATTACATCCAGGGCAGGTAGGGTGGGAGTGTGGGCCTCAGTACCTCCAGGGCAGAGAGGCATTGTGGGCTTCAGTAGTCCCAGGGCATGGAGGGACGGAGTGTGGGCCTCAGTACAACAAGGCCATGGAGGGAGGGAGTGTGAGCCTCATTACCCGCAGGGCTGTGATTGTGGGTGTCTGGGCCTCAATATACTGAGGGCAGAGAGGATTGGAATGCCTGCGGGCCTCAGTACCCCATAGCAGGGAGTGTGAGCCTCAGTACCCGCATGGCAGGGAGGCAGGGAGTGTGGGCCTCAGTACCCCCAGGGCAGGGAGGGAGGGATGGAGGGAGTGTGGGTCTCAGCACCTCCAGGACAGGCAGGGAGTGAGTGAGGAATGGGTTTGCCTCTGTTCGCCCAGGGCAGGGATGGAGAGAGTGTGGGCCTCAGTACACCCTGTGCAGGTAGGGGGGGAGTGTAGGCCTCAGTACCTCAAGGGCAGGGAGGGAGGAAGTGAGGGATGTGTTTGCCTCAGTATCCCCAGGGCAGGGATGAAGGGAATGTTGGCCTCAGTACCTCCAGGGCAGGGAGGGAGGGAGATTGGACCTCTGTACCCCCAAGAAAGGGAGGGAGAGAGGGAATGTGGGCCTCAGGACCCCAGGGCATGTAGGGAGGGAGTGGGCCTCAGTACCTCCAGGGCAGGGAGGGAGGGAGGCACTGTTTGCAGCAGTGCCCCGAGGAAAGGGAGGGAGGGAATGCGAGTGGGAATCAGGACCCCCAGGGCAGGGAGTGAGTGAGTGTGGCCCTCAGTACCTCCAAGGAGCGAGTGAGAGAGTCTGGGCCTCTGTACCTCCAGGGCACAGAGGGAGTGAGTGCCTCAGTTCCTCCAGGGAGGGAATGAGTGACTCAGTACCTCCAAGGAGGGATGGGGGCGTGTGGGTGTCCGTTCCCCCAGTGAAGAGAGCGTGTTAGGGCCACAGTACCTCCAGAGAGGGAGGGAGGGAGGGAGTGTGGGCCTCAGTACCCCCAGGGCAGGGAGAGAAAGTGGGCCTCAGTAAACCTGGGCAGGGAGGGAGGGACTGTGGTCCTCATTACATCCAGGGCAGGTAGGGAGGGAGTATGGGCCTCAGTACTCGGATAGATGGAGGGTGTGTGGGCCTCAGTAGCCCAGGACAGGGAGGGAGGGAGTGTGGGCTTCAGTACCATCAGGGCAGTGAGGGAGGGAGTGTGGGCCTCAGTACCCAAGGGCAGGGAGGGAGGAAATGTGGGCGTCCAGTTATCCAAGGGCTGGGGATAGGGAATGTGTGCCTCAGTAGCCGGAGGGCAGGGAGCGATATATTGTGATTCTCAGTACTTCCAAAGCAGGTAGGTCGGGAGTTTTGGCCTCAGACAGTGAGCGAGTGAGGGCCTCAGTTCCCCCAGGGCAGGGAGGGAGGCAGTGTGGGCCTCAGTACATCCAGGGCAGGCAGGGTGCGAGGAAGTTTGGGCATCAGTCCGCCCATGGCAGGGAATGATTGGGAGTGGACCTCAGGACCCCTGGGGCAGTGAGGGAGGGAGTGTGGGCCTCAGTATCCCTAGGACCAGGAAGGAGGGAGTGTGGGCGTCAGTACCCGGAGAGGAAGAGGGTGTGTGAGCCTCAGAACCCCCAGGGCAGGGAGAGAGGGAATGTGGGCCTCAGTATCCCCAGGGCAGTGAGGGAAAGTGTGTGATCCTCAGTATCCCCAGTGCAGATAGCGAGGGAGTGTGGTCCTCAGTACCCCCACCGCAGTAAGTGAAAGTGTGTGGGTCTCAGGACTACTGGGGCAGGGAGGGAGGGAGTTTGGGCCTCAGTGCATCCAGTGTAGGTAGGAGGAAGTTTGCAACTCACTTCCCCCAGGGAGGGATTGAGATTGGGCCTCAGTATCCCCTGGGTATTGAGTGAGCGAGTCTGGGCCTCAGTACCCACAGTGCAGCGAGGGAGGGAGTGAGTGTGAGCCTCATTACCCCAGGTCAGTGTGTGAGGGAGTGAGGGCCATAGTACCCGTAGGGCAGGGAGGGAGGGCATGTGGGCCTCAGTACCCCCAGGGCAGGGAGTCAAGGAGTGTAGGCCTCCATACCCAGAGGGAGGGAGTGTGAGCCGTAGTACCACCAGGGCAGGGAGGGAGTGAGACCCTCTCTCCCCCAAAAGACAGGGAGGGAATGTGGGCCTCAGTAACCGCAGGGCAGATAACGAGGGAATGCCAGACTCAGCGCCCTCAGGACAGGGAGTGAGATTGGACATCAGGAGCGTCAGGGCATGGAGGGAGTGAGTGTGGGCCTCAGCACCTCTGGCCAGGTAGGGAGGGAGTTTGGCCCTCAGTACTTCCTGGGCAGGGAGGGAGAGAGTGTGGGACTCAGTGCCCACGAGGCAGGGAGCGAGTGAGGGAGTGTGGGTCTCAGTAGCCCCAGGGAGAGAGGGTGTGGGTGTGGTCCTTAGTACCCCAGGGCAGTGAGGGAGTGATTGCGAGCCTCAGTACTCCCAGGGCAGGGATGGAGGTCGTGAGTGTGAGCCTCAAGACCCCTCCGGCAGGGAAGGAGTGAGTGTGGGCCTCAGTACCACCAGGGCAGGGAGAGAGGGAGTATTGGCCTCAGGACTCACAGTGCAGGGAGGGTGGCAGTGTGGGCCTCAATACTCCCAGGGCAGGGATGGAGGGAATGTGGGCCTCGGTACCCCCAGGACTGGGAGGGAGTGAGTGCGGGCATCAGTACTCCCAGGGCAGGGATGGAGGTCGTGAGTGTGATCCTCAGGACCCCTCCGGCAGGGAGGGAGTGACTATGGGGCTCAGTACCACCAGGGCAGGGAGAGAGGGAGTATTGGCCTCAGGACTCAGTGCAGGGAGTGTGGCAGTGTGGGCCTCAGTACTCCCAGGGCAGGGATGGAGGGAATGTGGGCCTCAGTACCCCCAGGACAGGGAGAGAGTTATTGCGGGCCTCAGTAACCCCAAGTCAGGGAGGGAGGGAGTGTGGGCCTCAGAACCCCCAGATAGGAAGGGAGTGTGGGCCTCAGTACCCGCAGGGCAGGGAGGGAGGGAGTGTGGTCCTCAGAAACCCCAGGGCAGAGAGAGAGCGGGTGTGGGCCTCAGTACCTCCAGGGCAGTGAGCGAGGAAGGGACAGTAGGCCTCAGTACCCGAGGGCTGGGAAGGAGGGAGAGAGTTTGGGCCTCAGTACCCGAGGGCAGGGAGGGAGGGAGGGAATGTGGGCCTCACTACCCCCATGGCAGGGAGGGAGGGAGTCTGGTCCTCAGTACTCCCAGGGTAGGGAGGGAGTGTGAACCTCAGTAGCCCGAGAACAGGGAGGGAGGAAGTGAGAAAGGGCCTCAGGACCACGACGGCAGGGAGGGGGGGAGTGTCGGCCGCAGTACCTCCAGTGCAGGGACGGAATGAGTGTGGGCCTCAGGACCCCGAGGGCAGCGAGAGAGAGAGAGTGTGTGGGCCTCAGTAACCCAGGGCAGAGAGTGAGGGAGTGTGGGCCAAAGTACCTCCAGGGCGAGGATGGAATGAGTGTGGGCCTCAATACCTCCAGGGCAAGGAGGGAGGGTGTGTGGGCCTCAGTATTCCGACGACATGGAGGGAGGGAGTGTGAGCCTCTGTACACTGAGGGCTGGGAGCGAGGGAGTAAGTGCCTCCGTACCCCCAGGGCTGGGAGGGAGGGAGTTTGGGCCTCAGCACCTCCAGTGCTGGGAGGGAGGGAGTGTTGGCTCAGTACCCCAGGGCAAGGAGGATGGAGGGAGTGTGGGCTTCAGTACCCCCATGGCAGAGAGGGAGGGAGAGTGAGCCACAGTACCCCCTGGTCAGAGTGTGAGTGTTAAGGTCCTCAGTACCCCAGTGCTTAGAGCGTGGGAGTGTGGGTCTCATGACCTTCAGGACAGGGTGGTAGGGTGGGAGTGTGGGCCTCACTATCTCCAGAGCAGGGAGGGAGGGTGGGCTTTAGTACCCCCAGGGCAGGGAGGGAGGGATTGTGGGCCTCAATACCCCAAGGGCAGGGAGGGAGGGAGTGCGGGCCTCAGTGCACCCAGAGCATGGAGGGAGGGAGTGACTGCCTCAGTATCTCCAGGGCAGGGAGGGAGGGATTGTGGGCTTCAGTACCTCCAGGGCAGGGAGGGAGGGATGTTGGCCTCAGTTCACCCAGGGCTTGCAGGGAGAGAGTGTGGCCCTCAGGACACCCACGGCTTAGAGTGAGGGATTGTGGGCTTCAGGACCCGCAGGGCAATGAGCGAGGGAGTGTGGGCCTCAGTATACCCAGGGCGGGGAGGCTGGGAGACTCGGCCTCAGTACCTCCAGTGCTGGGAGGGAGGGAGTGTGGGCCTCAGATCCTCAGGGCAAGGAGGAAGGAGGGAGTGTGTGCCTCAGTACCCGAAGCACAGAAACTGAGGGATTGTGGGCCTCAGATCCACGAGGACAGGGACGGAGGAAGTGTGGGCCCCAACACCACCAGGAGTGAGGGAGTGTGGGCCTCAGTACCCCAGGGCAAGGAGGAAGGTGGGAGCGTGGGCCTCAGTACCCAGAGCGGGGTTCGAGGACAGGGAGGGAGTGCGGTCCTCAGTACCTCCAGGGAGGGTATAATGGAGTGTGAGCCTCAGGAGCCCCAAGGCATGGAGGGAGGGTGTGTGGACCTCAGTACTCCTAGGGCAGGGAGGGGGGAAGTGTGGGCCTCATTGCCTCCAGGGCATGGAGGGAGGGTGCGCCTCAATACACCCAGGGCAGGAAGGGAGTGTGGTCCTCAGTACCCACAGGGCAGGGAGGGAGGTAGTGTAGGCCTCAATACCCCAAGGGCAGGGAGTGAGGGACTGTGGGCATCAGTGCACCCAGTGCATGGAGGGAGGGAGTGTGGGCCTCAGTACCTCCAGGGCAGGGAGTGAGGGATTTGGGCCTCAGTACACCCAGGGCATCGAGGGAGGGAATGTGGATCTCAGTACACCGAGGGCATGGAGGGAGGGAGTGTGGGCCTCAGTTCTCCGAGGGCAGGGAGGGTGGGAGTATGGGCCTCAGTAGCTCCAGGGCAGGGAGGGTGGGAGACTCGGCCTGAGTACCTCCATGGCAGGGAGGGAGAGAGTGCGGGCCTCAGTACTCATGGCAGAGAGGGAGGGAGTGTGAGCCACAATACCCCCAGGTCAGAGTGTGAGGGATATGGTCCTCAGTACACCAGTGCTTAGAGCGTGGGAGTGTGGGCCTCATTACCTTCTGGACAAGGTGGGAGGGTGGGAGTGTGGGCCTCATTATCCCCAGGACAGGGAGCGAGGGTGGGCCTCAGTACACCCAGGGCAGGGAGGGAGTGTGGGCCTCAGTACCCCAAGGGCAGGGAGGGAGGGAGTGTTGGCCTCAATACCCCAAGGGCAGTGAGGGAGGGATGTGGGCCTCAGTACACCCAGGGCATGCAGGGAGGGAGTGTGGGCCTCAGAACACCCAGGGCAAGGAGGACGGAGGGAGTGTGGGCCTCAGTACAGAGAGGGGGGTTCGAGTGTGGGCCTCAGTGCCCGAAGGGCAGAGACGGAGGTATTGTGGGCCTCAGATCAACATGGACAGGGACGGAGTAAGTATGGGACCCAACACCACCAGGAGTGAGGGAGTGTGGGCCTCAGTACCCCAGGGCAGGGAGGAAGGTGGGAGTGTTGGCCTCAGTAGCCAGAGGGGGGTTCGAGGACAGGGAGGAAGTGAGGGCCTCAGTAGCTCCAGGGAGAGTATGATGGAGCGTGAGCCTCAGGAGCACCAAGTCATGGAGGGTGTGTGTGTGGACCTCAGTACTCCCAGGGCAGGGAGGGAGGGAGAGTGGGCCTCACTACCCCCAGGGCAGGGAGGGAGGGTGCGCCTCAATACATCCAGGGCAGGGAAGGAGTTTGGTCCTCAGTACCCCCGGGGCAGTGAGGGAGGGAGTGTGGGGCTCACTACCCCCAGGGCAAGGAGGGAGGGTGCACCTCAATACACCCAAGGCAGGGAAGGAGTTTGGTCCTCAGTACCCCCGGGGCAGTGAGGGAGGGAGTGTGGGCCTCACTACCCCCAGGGCAAGGAGGGAGGGTGCACCTCAATACACCTAAGGCAGGGAAGGAGTATGGTCCTCAGTACCCCCAGGGCAGGGAGGGAGGGAGTATGGGCCTCAGTAGCTCCAGGGCAGGGAGAGTGGGAGACTCGGCCTGAGTACCTCCATGGCAGGGAGGGAGAGAGTGCGGGCCTCAGTACTCATGGCAGAGAGGGAGGGAGTGTGAGCCACAATACCCCCAGGTCAGAGTGTGAGGGATATGGTCCTCAGTACACCAGTGCTTAGAGCGTGGGAGTGTGGGCCTCATTACCTTCTGGACAAGGTGGGAGGGTGGGAGTGTGGGCCTCACTATCCCCAGGGCAGGGAGCGAGGGTGGGCCTCAGTACACCCAGTGCATGGAGGGAGTGTGGGCCTCAGTACCCCCAGGGCAGGGAGGGAGGGAGTGTTGGCCTCAATACCCCAAGGGCAGGGAGGGAGGGAGTGTTGGCCTCAGTGCACCTAGTGCATGGAGGGAGGGAGTGTGGGCCGCAGTATCTCCAGGGCAGTGAGGGAGGGAGTGCGGGCCTCAATACCTCCAGTGCAGTGAGGGAGGGATGTGGGCCTCAGTATACCCAGGGCATGCAGGGAGGGAGTGTGGGCCTCAGAACACCCAGGGCAAGGAGGACGGAGGGAGTGTGGGCCTCAGTACAGAGAGGGGGGTTCGAGTGTGGGCCTCAGTGCCCTTAGGGCAGAGACGGAGGTATTGTGGGCCTCAGATCCACGAGGACAGGGACGGAGTAAGTATGGGACCCAACACCACCAGGAGTGAGGGAGTGTGGGCCTCAGTACCCCAGGGCAGGGAGGAAGGTGGGAGTGTTGGCCTCAGTAGCCAGAGGGGGGTTCGAGGACTGGGAGGAAGTGAGGGCCTCAGTACCTCCAGGGAGAGTATGATGGAGCGTTAGCTTCAGGAGCACCAAGGCATTGAGGGAGTGAGTGTGGACCTCAGTACTCCCAGGGCAGGGAGGGAGGGTGCGCCTCAATACATCCAGGGCAGAGAAGGAGTGTGGTCCTCAGTACCCCCGGGGCAGTGAGGGAGGGAGTGTGGGCCTCACTACACCCAGGGCAAGGAGGGAGGGTGCGCCTCAATACACCCAAGTCAGGGAAGGAGTGTGGTCCTCAGTACCCCCAGGGCAGCGAGGGAGGGAGTGTGTGCCTCAATACCCCAAGGGCAGGGAGTGAGGGACTGTGGGCATCAGTGCACCCAGTGCATGGAGGGAGTGAGTGTGAGCCTCAGTAACTCCAGGGCAGGGAGCGAGGGATGGGTGTCTCACTACACCCAGCGCATGGAGGGAGGGAATGTGGGCCTAAGTACACCGAGGGCATGGAGGGAGGGAGTGTGGGCCTCAGTACTCCGAGGGCAGGGAGGGAGGGAGTGTGGGCCTCAATACTCCAAGGGCAGGGAGGGAGGGAGTGTGGGCATCAATGCACCCAGTGCATGGAGGGATGGAGTGTGGGCCTCAGTATCTCCAGGGCAGTGAGGGAGGGAGTGTGGGCCTCAGTCCCTCCAGGGCAGGGAACGAGGGATGTGGGCCTCAGTACATCTAGGGCATGCAGGGAGGGAGTGTGGACCTCTGGACACCCAGGGCATGTAGTGAGGGATTGTGGGCTTCAGGACCCGCAGGGCAAGGAGCGAGGGAGTGTGGGCCTCAGTATCCCCAGGGCGGGGAGGCTGGGAGACACGGCCTCAGTACCTCCATGGCAGGGAGGGAGAGTCTGTGGGCTTCAGTACCCCCATGGCAGGGAGGGAGGGTGTGTGGGCCTCAGTACCTCCAGGGCAGTGAGTGAGCGAGTGTGGGCCTCAGTACTCCCAGGGCAGGGGGGAGTGAGTGTGGGCCTCAATACCCCCAGGGCAGGGAGGGATGGAGGGAGTGTGGGCCTCATTACTCCAAGGATAGGGAGGTAGGGAGGGAGAGTGGGCCTCAGTAACCCCAGGGCAGGGAGGGAGGGAGTAGGGGCCTCAGTACCCCCAGGGCAGGGAGGGAGGGATGGAGTGCGGGCCTCATAACCCCAGGGCAGGGAGGTAGGGCGTCTGGGCCTCAGTACCTCATGTGTAGGAAGCGAGTGTGGGCCTCAGTACACCCACGGCTGGGAGGGAGGGAGAGAGCGTGGGCCTCAGTATACCCAAGACAAGGAGGGAGGTTTTGTGTGCCTCATTATCCCCAAGGCAGGGAGGAAGAGAGGGCATGAGGCCTCAGTACTACCAGGGCAGGCAGTGTGGGCCTCAGTACCACCAGGGCAGGGAGGGAGTGAGTGTGGGCCTCAGTACCTCCTGCGCAGGGAGGGAGTGAGGGCCTCAGTACCTCCAGGAGGGAGGGAGTGAGTGTGGGCCTCCGCTCCCTCAGCGTCGGGAGGGAGTGAGGGCTTCAGTACCTCTAGAGAGGGAGTTAGGGCCTCAGTACCTCCAGGGAGGGAGGGAGGGAGAGAGTGTGGCCCTCCGTACCCTCAGGGCAGGGATGGAGGGAGAGAGTGTGGGCCTCAGTACCCCAAGGGCAGAGCGAGAGAGTTGGCCTCAGTACCACCAAGGCAGGGAGGGAGGGAGTGTGATCCACAGTATCGCCAGGGAGGGAGAAAGGGAGTATGGGCCTCAGTATGCCCAGATAGGGAGGGGGTGTGGGCCTATGTTCCCCCAGGGAGGGAGAGAGAGAGTGTGAGCCTCAATACCCACAGGGCAGGGAGGGAGTGTGGGCCTCAGTACCCCCAGGGCAGTGAGGGAGGAAGTCTAGGCCTCACTACCCGCAGGGCAGGGAGGGTGGGAGAATGGGCCTCAGTACCACCAGGGCAGCGAGTGAGAGAGTTTGGGACTCAATACGCTGAGGGCAGGGAGGGAGTGTGGACCTCAGTACACCCAGGGCAGTGAGTTGGAGAGTGTGTGCCTCAGTACCCCCAGGGCAGGGAGGGTGGGAGGGAGTGTGGGCCTCAGTACCTCCAGGGCAGGAAGGCAGTGAGCGTGAGCCTCAGGACCCCCAGTGCAGGGAGGGAGGGAGTGTGGGCCTCAGTTTCCCGAGGATAGGGAGGGTGGGATTGTGGGCCTCAGAACCCCCAGGGCAAGCAGGGAGGTAATTTGGGCCTCAGTCCCACGAGGGCAGCAGGCAGGATGTGTGGGATTCAGTACCCCGAGGGCAGGGAGCAACGGAGTTTGGGTCTCAGTACCTCCAGGGCAGGGAGGGAGCGAATGTGTGCCTCAGCACCTCCAGTACTGGGACGGAACGAATATGGGCCTCAGTACCTCCAGGGCAAGGGAGAGAGTGGGTGTGTGGTCCTCAGTACCCCCAGGGCAGGGAAGGAGGGAGTGTGAGCCTCAGTTCTCCGAGGGCAGGGAAGGAGGGAGAGTGGTCCTCAGTTCCCCAGGGCAGGGAGCGTGGGCCTCAGTTCCCCCAAGGCAGGGACGGAGCGAGTGTGGGCCTCAGTACACTCAGGGCAGGGAGGGAGTGGGGAAGTGTGGGCTTCAGTACCCACAGGGCAGGGAGAGTGGACCTCAATAGCCTTCGGGCAGGTAGGGAGGGAATGTGGGCCACAGTCCCCAGAGGTAGGGATTGTGGGCCTCAATACCCCCAAGGCAGGGAGAGAGGGAGTGTGGGCCTCTGTACCCACAGGGCAGTGAGGGAGGGAGGGTGTGCTGGCCTCAGTACCACAATTCCAGGGAGGGAGGGAGCGTGGGCCTCAGTCCTCCCAAGGTAGGGAGTGAAGGAGCTTGGGCCTCAGTACCCCCAGGGTATATAGGGAGGGAGTGTGGGCCTTAGTACCCCCAGGGCAGGGAGTGAGGGAGTGAGCATGGGCCTCAGTCCCCCAGGTCAGGGAGGGAGGGAGAGTGGGCCTCAGTACCCCCAGGGCAGGGAGTGAGGGTGTGTGGGCATCAGTACCCCCAGGACAGGGAGGGAGGGAGTGAGTGTTTGCCTCAGTACCCCCAGGACAGGGAGGGAGGCAGTGAATGTGGGCCTCAGTACCCCCACGGCAGCGAAGGAGGGAGTGTGGGCCTCAGTACCCCGAGGGCATGGTGGGAGGGAGTTTGGGTCTCAGTACCACCAGTGCAGGAAGTGAGGGTGTGTCTGCCTCAGCAACACCAGGACATTGAGGGAGGGAGTGTGGGCCTCAGTACCCCGAGGCAGGGAGGGAGGGAGTTTGTACTCAGTACCCCCAGGAAAGGGAAGGAATGAGTGTGGGTCTCAGTACTCCCAGGACAGCGAAGGAGGGAGGGATGGTGTGTGGGTCTCAGCACGCTGAGGGCAGGGAGGGTGTGCGGGCATCAGTACCTCCATGAGAGTGAAGGAGGGTGGGAGTGTGGGCTTCAGGTCCCCCAGGGCAGTGAGTGAGCGTGGGCCTCAGAAATCTCAGCGTAGGGAGAGATGGAGTGTGGGCCTCAGTACCACCAGGACAGGGAGACAGGGAGTGCAGGCCTCAGTAGCCCTTGGTCAGAGTGTGAGAGAGTATGGGCCTCAGTACCCCAGGGCAGTGAGGGATGGAGTGTGGGCCTCAGGACCCCCAAGGCAGAGAGGGAGTGAGGGGCTCCGTAGCCCCAGGTCAGAGTGTGAGGGAGTATGGGCCTCAGTACTCCAGGGCGGTGAGGGAGGGAGTGTGGGCCTCAGTATCCCCAGTGCAGGGAGGGAGTGAGTGATAGTGTGCCTCAGGACCCCCAGTGCAGAGAGAGAGTGAGTGTGGGCCTCAGTAGCTATACGGCAGGGTAGGAGTGAGAGTGGGCCTCAGGACCCCAAGTGCAGTGAGCGAGTGAGACTGGTCCTCTTGAACCCCAGGGCTGTGAGGGAGGGAGTAGGCGCCTCAGTACCCCCAGGGCAGTGGGGGCGGCAGTGAGTGTGGGCCTCTGGACCCCCAGGGATGGGAGGGAGGGTGATTGGGCCTCAGTACCCTGAGTGCACAGAGGGAGTGTGCGACTAGTACCCCTAGAGCAGGGAGGGAGAGAGTTTGGACCTCAGTATCACCAGGGCGGGGAGGGAGGGATGTGGGCCTCAATACCCGCGGGACAGGGAGAGAGTGTCGGCCTCAGCACACCCAGGACAGGGAGGGAGGGTGGGAGTGTGGGCCTCAGTACCCCCAGGGCATGGTGGGAGGATGTGTGGGCCTCAGTACCTCTAGGGCAGGGAGGGAATGAGTGTGGGCCTCAGTACCCGGAGAGAGGGAGGCAGTGTGGACCTCAGTACCCCCACAGCAATGAGGAGGGAGGGAGAGTGGGCCTCAAGACCCCGAGGGCAGGGCAGGAGGGAGTGTGTGCTTCAGTACCTCGAGGGCAGGGAGGGAGTGATTGCCTCAGTAACCCCAGGGCAGAGAGGTTGACGGTGTGGTCTTCAGTACATTCAGAGCAGGGAGGGAGGGAGGGTGTGTGGGCCTCAGTACATGTAGGGCAGTGAGGGAGTGAGTGCGGGCCTCAGTACCTCCAGGCTAGGGAGGGAGGGAGCGTGGGCCTCAATACCCCCAGGACCTGGAGGGAGGGAGGGAGTGTGGGCCTCAGAACGGCCAGGACAGGGATGGAGTGAGGGTGTGCGGACAGACCAATTGAATAAGTACGTTGGTTTGGTATTCACTAAGGAGGATACAAACAACCTTCCGGATATAAAAGGGGCAGAGGGTCTAGTAAGAAGGAGGTACTGAGGGAAATCCTTATTAGTCGGGAAATTGTGTTGGGGAAATTGATGGGGTTGAAGCCCGATAAATCAGCAGGGCCTGATGTACTGCATACCAGACTTCTGAAGGAGGTGGCCTTAGAAATAATGGATGCATTGACAGTTATTTTCCAACATTCCATTGACTGCATCAGTTCCTATCGAGTGGAGGGTAGCCAATGTAACCGCACTTTTTAAAAAAGGAGGGAGAGAGAAAACAGGGAATTATTGATCGGTCAGCCTGATATCGGTAGTGGGTAAAATGATGGAATCAATTATTAAAGATGTCACAGCAGCGCATTTGGAAAGAGGTGACATGATAGGTCCAAGTCAGCATCGATTTGTGAAAGGGAAATCATGCTTGACAAATATTCTGGAATTTTTTGAGGATGTTTCCAGTAGAGTGGACAAGAGGAAAACCAGTTGATGTGGTATATTTGGACTTTCAGAAGGCTTTCGACAAGTTCCCACACAAGAGATTAATGTGCAAAGTTTAAACACATGGGATTGGGGGTAGTGTGCTGACGTGGATTGAGAACTGGTTGTCAGACAGGAAGCAAAGAGTAGGAGTAAATGGGAACTTTTCAGAATGGCAGGAGATGACTAGTTGTGTACCGCAAGGTTCTGTGCTGGGGCCCCAGCTATTTACATTGTACATTAATGATTTGGATGGAGGGATTAAAAGTAGTATCTCCAAATTTGCGGATGACACTAAGCTGGGTGGCAGTGTGAGTTGTGAGGAGGATGCTATGAGGCTGCAGAGTGACTTGGATAGGTTAGGTGAGCAGGCAAATGCATGGCAGATGCAGTTACATAGAAACATACAAACATAGAAACATAGAAAATAGGTGCAGGAGCAGGACATTCAGCCCTTCTAGCCTGCAGCGCCATTCAATAAGTTCATGGCTGAACAGGAAACTTCAGTACCCCCTTCCTGCTTTCTCGCCATACCCCTTGATCCCCCGAGTAGGAAGGACTTCATCTAACTCCCTTTTGAATATATTTAGTGAATTGGCCTCAATTACTTTCTGTGGTAGAAAATTCCACAGGTTAACCACTCTCTGGGTGTAGACGTTTCTCCTCATCTCGGTCCTAAATGGCTTACCCCTTATCCTCAGACTGTGACCCCTGGTTCTGAATTTCCCCAACATTGGGAACATTCTTCTTGCATCTAACCTGTCTAACCCCGTCAGAATTTTAAACGTTCTATGAGGTCCCCTCTCATTTTTCTGAACTCCAGTGAATACAAGCCCTGTTGATCCAGTCATTCTTGATAGGTCAGTCCCAACATCCCGGGAATCAGTCTGGTGAATCTTCGCTGGACTCCCTCAATAGCAAGAATGTCCTTCCTCAAGTTAGGAGACCAAAACTTTACACAATACTCCAGGTGTGGCCTCACCAAGGTTCTGTACAACTGTAGCAAAACCTCCCTGCCCCTGTACTCAAATCACCTCGCTATAAAGGCCAACAAGCCATTTGCTTTCTTAACCGTCTGCTGTACCTGCATGCCAATCTTCAATGACTGATGTACCATTACACCCAATTCTCGTTGCACCTTCCCTTTTCCTAATCTGTCACCATTCAGATAATAGTCTGTCTCTCTGTTTTTATCACCAAATATAATGTGGATAAATGTGAGGTTATCCAATTTGGTGGTAAAAACAGCGAGACAGCCTATTATCTGAATGGAGACAGATTAGGAAAAGGGGAGGTGCAACGAGATCTGGGTGTCATGGTACATCAGTCATTGAAGGTTGGCTTGCAGGTACAGCAGTCGGTTAAAAAGGCAAATGGCATGTTGGCCTTCATAGCGAGGGGATTTGAGTACAGGGACAGGGATGTGTTACTACAGTTGTACAGGGCCTTAGTGTGGCCACACCCGGAGTATTGTTTACAGTTTTGGTCTCCTAACTTGAGGAAGGATATTCTTTCTATTGAGGGAGTGCAGCGAAGGTTCACCAGACTGATTCCCGTGATGGCGGGACTGTGATATCAAGAAAGACTGGATCAACTGGGCTTGTATTCACTGGAGTTCAGAAGAATGAGAGGAGATCTCAGAGAATCATATTAAATTCTGACGGTTCTAGACAGGTTAGATGCAGCAAGAATGTGCCGATGTTGGGGATGTCTAGAACCAGGGGTCACAGTCTAAGGATTAGGGGTAAGCCATTTAGGACCGAGATGAGGAGAAACTTCTTCACCCAGAGAGTGGTGAACCTGTGGAATTCTCTACCACAGGAATTTGTTGAGGTCAATTCACTAAATATATTCAACAAGGAATTAGATGTAGTCCTTACTACTCGGGGAATCAAGGGGTATGGTGAGAAAGCAGGAATGGGGTACTGAAGTTACATGTTCAGCCATGAACTCATTGAATGGCGGTGCAGGCTCGAAGTGCCAAATGGCCTAATCCTGCATCTATTTTCTATGTTTCTATGTTTCTCCCCATCTCTAACCCTTCCCCTCCTCGCTCCAAGCCGCCTTTTCCAGGAGCACCGCAGGCGATGCCTCAATTGGAGGGATGAAGGAAGAGCCGAGGGAAACAAAGTGGGAACATTCTCGTATCCAGGAACACGATCTTTCTACTGATGCGCATGTGTCATTGGGATTGGGGCGAGCTGCCGAAACTAGGAGTGGAGTGTCGCGTTCCGGGTCCAGGACCTCCGTCATCCAATTGATGTACCGGAGACTCTGGCCAGCTGTTGGGATATGCCCCCAATGCCTCTAGGAGCTGGTCACCTATGGTCTACAGTCATCCTGGACAAGCTTACCATCTCTCCATTCTCATCTGTCGCTGGTGTACGAGACCTGTGTCTGTTGCTGCCGGCCAGCGGACAAACGGGGTTGCCTTTTAGCGAGGTTCCTTTGTGTCCGATACCGCCACACTGGAGCTGGGAGTTGTTGGAAGGATCACGTGATAGTCAGAGTAGGAATCACAGGATAGCGCAGATGAATACGTGGCTTGAGCAGTGGTGCAGCAGGGATGGATTCAAATTCCTGGGGCATTGAAACCGGTTCTGGGGGAGGTGGGACCAGAACAAACCGGACGGTCTGCACCTGGGCAGGACCGGAACCAATGTCCTCGGAGGAGTGTTTGCTTGCGCTGTTGGGGAAGATTTAAACTAATATGGCAGGGGGATGGGAACCAATGCAGGGAGACAGAGGGAAACAAAAAGGAGGCAAAAGCAAAAGACAGAAAGTAGATGAGGAAAAGTGAGGGCAGAGAAACCCAAGGCAAAGAACGAAAAGGGCCACTGTACAGCAAAATCCTAAAAGGAAAAAGGCTTCGTGCCTCAATGCAAGGAGTATCCGCTATAAGGTGGATGAATTAACTGTGCAAATAGAGGTTAACAAATATGATGTGATTGGGATTACGGAGACGTGGCTCCAGGATGATCAGGGCTGGGAACTCAACATCCAGTGGTATTCAACATTCAGGAAAGATAGAATAAAAGGAAAAGGAGGTGGGGGAGCATTGCTGGTTAAGGAGGAAATTAAGGCAATAGTTCGGAAGGACATTAGCTTGGATCTATATGGGTAGAGCTGCAGAATATTAAAGGGCAAAAAACGTTAGTGGGAGTCGTGTACAGACCTCCAAACAGTAGTAGCGATGTTGGGGAGGGCATCAAACATGAAATTAGAGGTGCGTGCAATAAAGGTGCAGCAGTTATAATGGGTGACATTAATATGCACATAGATTGGGTTAACCAAACTGGAAGCAATACCGTGGAGGAGGATTTCCTGGAGTGCAAAAGGGATGGTTTTTTAGACCAATATGTCGAGGAACCAACTAGGGGGGAGGCCATGTTAGACTGGGTGTTGTGTAATGAGAGAGGATTAATTAGCAATCTCGTTGTGCGAGAACCCTTGGGGAAAAGTGACCATAATATGGTGGAATTCTGCATTAGGATGGAGAATGAAACAGTTAATTCAGAGACCATGATCCAGAACTTAAAGAAGGGTAACTTTGTAGGTATGAGGCGTGAATTGGCTAGGATAGATTGGCGAATGATACTGAAGGGGTTGACTGTGGATGGGCAATGGCAGACATTTAGAGACCGCATGGATGAACTACAACAATTGTACATTCCTGTCTGGTGTAAAAATAAAAAAGGGAAGGTGGCTCAACCGTGGCTATCAAGGGAAATCAGGGATAGTATTAAAGCCAAGGAAGTGGCATATAAATTGGGCAGAAAAAGCAGCGAACCCAGGGACTGGGAGAAATTTAGAACTCAGCAGAGGAGAATAAAGGGTTTGATTAGGGCAGGGAAAATGGAGTACGAGAAGATGCTTGCAGGGAACATTAAGACGGATTGCAAATGTTTCTATAGATATGTAAAGAGTAAAAGGTTAGTAAAGACAAACGTAGGTCCCCTCCAGTCAGAATCAGGAGACGTCATAACGTGAAACAAAGAAATGGCGGACCAATTGAACAGGTACTTTGGTTCGGTAGTCACTGAGGAGGACACAAACAACCTTTTGGATATAAAAGGGGTCGGAGGGTCGAGTAAAGAGGAGGAACTGAGGGAAATCATTATTAGTCGGGAAATTCTGTTGGAGAAATTGATGGGATTTAAGGCCGATAAATCTCCAGGGTCTGATGGACTGTATCCCAGAGTACTTAAGGAGGTGTCCTTGGAAATAGTGGATGCATTGACCGTCATTTTCCAACATTCCACTGACTCTGGATCAGTTCCTATGGAGTGGAGGTTAGGCAATGTAATCCCACCTTTAAAAAAAGGAGGGAGAGAGATAACAGGGAATTATAGACCAGTCAGCCTGACATCGGTATTGGGTAAAATGATGGAATCAATTATTAAGGATGTCATCGCAGTGCATTTGGAAAGAGGTGATATGATAGGTCCAAGTCAACATGGAATTGTGAAAGGGAAATCATGCTTGACAAATCTTCTGGAATTTTTTGAGGATGTTTCCAGTAGAGTGGACAAGAAAGAACCAGTTGATTTGGTATATTTGGACTTTCAGAAGGCTTTCGACAAGGTCCCACACAAGAGAATAATGTGCAAAGTTAAAGCACATGGGATTGGGGGTAGTGTGCTGACATGGATTGAGAACTGGTTGTCAGACAGGAAGCAAACAGTAGGAGTATATGCGGAATTTTCAGAATGGCAGGAGGTGACTAGTGGCGTACAGCAAGGTTCTGTGCTGGGGCCCCAACTGTTTACACTGTATATTCATGATTTAGACGAGGGGATTAAATGTAGTATCTCCAACTTTGCTGATGACACTAAGCTGGTTGGCAGTGTGAGCTGCGAGGAGGATGCTATGAGGCTGCAGAGCGACTTGGATAGGTTAGGTGAGTGGGCAAATGCATGGCAGATGAAGTATAATGTGGATAAATGTGAGTTGTCCACTTTGCTGGTAAAAACAGAGAGACAGACTATTATCTGAATGCTGACAGATTAGGAAAAGGGGAGGTGCAACGAGACCTGGGTATCATGGTACATCAGTCATTGAAGGTTGGCATGCAGGTACAGCAGGCGGTTAAGAAAGCGAATGGCATGTTGGCCTTCATAGCGAGGGGATTTGAGTACAGGGGCAGGGAGGTATTGCTACAGTTGTACAGGGCCTTGGTGAGGCCACACCTGGAATTTTGTGTACTGTTTTGGTCTTCTAACTTGAGGAAGGACATTCTTGCTATGGAGGGAGTGCACCGAAGATTCACCAGACTGATTCCCGAGATGGCGGGACTGAGATATCAAGAAAGACTGGATCAACTGGGCTTGTATTCACTGGAGTTCTGAAGATTGAGAGGGGATCTCACAGAAATGTTTCAAATTCTGATGGGTTGAGACAGGTTAGATGCAGGAAGAATGTTCCCGATGTTGGGGAAGTCCAGAACAAGGGGTCACAGTCTAAGGATAAGGGGTAAGCCATTTAGGACCGAGATTAGGAGAAACTTCTTCACCCAGAGAGTGGGGAACCTGTGGAATTCTCTACCACAGAATGTTGTTGAGGCCAATTCACTAAATATATTCAAAAAGGAGTTAGATGTACTCCTTACTACTAGGGGGATCAAGGGGTATGGCTAGAAAACAAGAATGGTGTTGCATGTTCCGCCATGCACTAATTGAATGGCGGTGCAGGCTCGAAGGGCGGAATGGCCTAATCCTGCACGTGTTTTCTATGTATCTATGTTTTCTATGTTACTCAGAGTCCGACCATTTAATGTGTATTACCTTTCCTTGTAAGCCCCACCCCCAAATGCATGACTGAGACGTGTGAATGCATGGGCCTTGCTCTAAAAATTCATTAGGCAGCGGTCCTCCACCAACCTCTCCTCGCCACACAGCACTGCCCACAATTATTAAGTTCCACGGCGCGGCCCTGGAAAACTTGGACCATTTCCCATACCTCGGGAGCTGCTATAAACCAGAATAGGCATTGACGACGAGATTCAATGCTGGCTCCAGTGCGCGAGTGCAGCCTTCGGCCGCCTGACGAAAAGAGCTTTTGAAGACCAGACCCTCAAACCTGCCACCAAGCTCGTGGTCTAAAGGGCTGTTTTAATTCCCGCCCTCCTGTTTGGATCAGAAATAAGGACCATGTACAGCACACACCATAATTCGCAGGAGAAATACTACCAACAATGTCTCCGCAAGATCCTACAATCGACTCGGAGGACAGGCCCACCAATATCACCTTTCCCGATCAGGACAACATCCCCAGCATTGAAGCACTGACCACACTTAATCCACTCCACTGGGCAGGCCACAAAGTTCGCATGCCAGAAACAAGACTCCCAATGCAAGCGCTCTACTCGGAGCTCCTTCATGGCAAACGAGCCAACGGTGGGCAGAGGAAACGTTGCAAGGGCACTTTCAACGGCTCCCTGAAAAATGCAACATCCTCACTGACACGTGGGAGTCCCTGGACAAAGACCACCCGAAATGGAGAAAGTGCATCCGGGATGGTACTGAGTACCTCGAGTCTCGTCGCCGAGAGCATTCAGAAATCAAGCGCAGGCAGCGGAAAGATCATATGATAAACCAGTCTCAGCCACTCCTTCCCTCACCGACTCTCAGTCCTACCTGTGACACAGGCTGTGGATCTCGTAATGGACTGTTCCGTCAGCTAAGGACTCATTTTTGGAGTGGAAGAAAGTTTTCCTCGAATCCGAGGGACTGCCTATGATGATGGCAGTGAGAAACCAACAGGGGAAGTGAGATCAAGATGAGACTGTTACTGTGATACAGAGACACACCAGCAGTGGGAGTGAGATAAATGTGACCTGATACTGTGATACGATTAATGTGCAAATTTAAAGCACATGGGATTGGGGGATAGTGTGCTGACGTGGATTGAGAACTGGTTGTCAGACAGGAAGCAAAGAGTAGGTGTAAATGGGTATTTTTCAGAATGGCAGGCAGTGACTAGTGGGGTAACGCAGGGATCAGTGCTGGGGCCCCAGCTGTTTACATTGCACATTAAAGATTTCGAAGAGGGGATTAAATGTAGTAACTCCAAATTTGCGGGTGACAGTGTGAGCTGCGAGGAGGATGATATGAGGCTGCGGAGTGACTTGGATAGGTTAGGTGAGTGGGCAAATGCATGGCAGATGAAGTATAATGTGGATAAATGTGAGGTTATCCACTTCGGTGGTAAAAACAGAGAGACAGACTATTATCTGAATGGCGACAGATTAGGAAAAGGGGAGGTGCAACGAGACCTGGGTGTCAGGGTTTTAGCAGTGGAACATTTGCAGATGGAAAGCTCAGAACCAAAAATCAGGTTAAGATCTTACAGACTTGCTCGATCCATCAGGACCTAATTATGACCAGCCTTTGCACATGGAAGGGGACAGCAGCGATTGCAGCATGAACAAACTGCACACGTGTTCCTGTGTGTACGTGGCTTCAGCCGATCGCCTGAACTGGTGACACACGTGCACCGGCACACTGGGCACGGTGGGAAGGGAATCAGGTTCTCGTCTGTGTCGGAGCATCATCCGCGCAGTCACATCAGGGACAGTCCGTTTTCCTGCTCCAGGTGTGGAATGGGCTTTGGTTATCCATCCCATTTCATGAGAGACCAGCGAGTTCGCACTGATGAGAGACCGTTTAACTGTTCTGACAGTGGGAAAGGCTTTCAACACTTGAGGAACCTAACTACACTACAGAGAGTTCATATTTTTCCCTGTGTGCGAAGGGATTCACTCTGTCTTCTACCCTGCTGATCCACCAATGAGTTCCCACTGATGAGAGAGCACTTACACGTTCCGACTTTGGGAAGAGATTTATATGCTCTGGGGAACTGAAGCACCGCCAGCTTGTTCATGCTGATAAGAGACCATTTACTTATTCTGACTGTGGGAAGCACTTTAAACACACTGGGGAATCTGACCACACACCAGCAACTTCATAGTGGGGAGTGGCCGTTCACCTGCACCGTGTGTAAGATCGTTTTGTTTATCCATCCCTCCTGCGGACCCACCAGGGAACTCACATTGATGAGAGTGCCTTCAAACTTTCTCACTATGGGAAGATCTTCAAAACCTGTAATAGCCTGCAGAGACTCGAGCCTGTGCACACTGTTCTGTGATTCTTTAGAATCAGAGGACGTGATTCAGTTCATTATGACTGCGCTGGCTCTTTGACTGAGCAGTCCTATTTAGTCCTTCAGCCCAGCTTTATTCCTATAAACCTGCAAATTAGTCCTCTTCAAGTACATGTCCTATAGCCTTTTGAAAGTTCCGATGGAATATGATTCAACGACCCTTTCAGATATTGCGTTACAGACCTTAACACACCTCTATGTGAAAACAATTCTCGTTTTCCTCTAATTCTTTTAGCAATTATTTTAAATATGTTCTCTGATTATTGGCCCATTTGCCAGAGGAAACAGATTCTCATTACTTGCTCCAACACGACCCGTCATAATTTTGAATAACTCTATTAGTTCTCCCTTTAAACTTCTCAGCTCTAAGAAAAACATTCCCAGCTTCTCCAATCTCTGCACATAACTGAAGTTCCTCATCCCTGGTAAACCTCCTTTGCAAACTCTCCAAGGCTGTTACATCCTTCCCCAAAGTATGATGCCCAGAAATATACACAATGCACAAGCCAAGGCCTAACCAGTGATTTGTAAATGTTTTGTCATAACTTGCTTGTTGTTGTATTGCATGGCCCTATTTACAAAGCCAAGGATTCCATCTCCTAAACCGCTTTATCAATTTGCCATGATACTATCAAGGATTTGTGAAATGCATCCACAGGTCCCTCTGCTCTTTCACTCCCGCTCAAAATAGTACAATTTAGATTAAACGGCCTCTCTATATTGTTACTCCCAAAGTGCATCATCTCACACTACTCTATACTAAACTGCATTTGCTATGTGTCTGCCCATTTCACAGACTGTCTACATCCTCCTGAATCTGCTGCATTCCTGCTCACTATTATTACATTGCCAAGTACTGTATAATCAATAAACATTGAAATTGTACACCCATATCCAAGTCCATGTCATTTATAGATATATAAAGAAAAGCAATGGCCCTAATACTGCAAAGTATTAATACAAATATTAATACAAGTATTGCTAATATGCTACGGGAACAACGACAATAGAGGGCACCGTGGAATCTGCCACCAGTTGGTGGCCACTTTATTGCCATTTTCTGATGGTCATGGGTGGCGTAAAGCCCGCAAATTTTTCGCCTTCAGTGTTAAATAAATTTTGAGCTCATTAAAATGCAAATTATTAAGCACAAATCAGTTTTGCATGAATTAGTTAGCTGGTAGTTAATAACTGGTCAACAGATTTCATCATTCACACACCACAGCATTCGGCGTTTGATTTTGCGATGCTTCTGCCATGTCTTGATCTGAGAATAATATCTTATCTCATGTAGTCTGTCACATCTACGCTGAACCTCCCCTTCAACAGGCCAAGCACCATGTGGTTTTCTACAAACTCTCACAACGCTTCAGTGGAACAGATATTCTGCTGCCTGATAGCCATTCTCCTCGGCAGTGAAATCAGGCCGTATTAGAGTACCTTCACTCCCATCAATTTACCCAACACAATTTCCCGACTAATAATGATTTCCCTCATTTCCTCCTTCTTACTAGAGCTTCTGACCCGTTTTATATCTGGAAGGTTGTTGTGTCCTCCTTAGTGAATAGCGAAGCAAAGTACTTGTTCAATTGGTCTGCATTTTGTTTGTTCCCAGTTATGACTTTCCCTGATTTTGACTGCAGGGGACCGACGTTTGTTTTTACTAAACTGAATTCCAATGAGTAAAGGCCCAGCCGACTCAAGGTTTCCTTATAATTCAAACCCGACATCCGCGGAATCAAACTAGTGAACCTTCTCTCAGCTGGCTACAAAGCAAGTATATCCTTTCCTAAATATGGAAACAAAAACTTCACGCACTATTACAGGTGTTGCCTCACCATAGCAAGACTTCCCTGCTGTTATACTGCATCCCGTTTGCAACAAAGGCCAAGAAGTCTGTTGCATTCCTGATCATTTCCTGCACCTGCACACTATCCTTTTCTGTGTCATGCACAAGTGCCCGCAGATCCCGCATGCAATCTTTCTCCATTTCAATAATAACTTGGTCTTTGATTCTTTTTTCTGCCAAAGTGCATGAGCTCATACTTTCCAGCATTATAGTCCATCTGCCAAATTTTCTTCACGGTCGAAGACAGTAAAATATTGCAATAGTGAATAATGAAGGGTCTATAGGTAGGGAGGAACTTAATACAATCACTGTCACTAAAGAAGTAGCACTCGGTAAAATGATGTGTCCAAAGGTAGACAAGTCCCCTGGAACTGATGCTTGCATCCTAGTGTCCTAAAAAAAAGAGGATGCAGAGATAGTTGATGGATTGTTTGTAATTTACAAAAATTCCCTGGATTCTGTGGAGGTCCAAGCGGATTGGAATATCGCAAATGTAATGCACCCCTATTTACAAAAGGAGGCAGATCGAAAGCAGGAAACTATAGACCAGTTGGCCTAACATCTGTCGTTGGGAATATTCTTGAGAATTCTATTAAGGAAGCAGTAGCTGGACATTTTGAAAATCAAGAATCAATCAAGCAGAGAAAGCATGGTTTTATGAAAGGGAACTCATGTTTGGCAAACTTGCTGGAGTTTTTTGAGGATGTAACAAGCAGGGTGGATAAAGGGGGACCAGTGGGTGCATTGTAATTGAACTTCCAGAAGGCATTTGACAAAGTGCTACATAAAAGGTTGCTGCTCACGATAAAAGTTCACGGGATTATGGCTAATATATTAACATGGATAGAGGATTGGCTAACTAACAGAAAAAAGAGGGTCGGGATAAATGAGTCATTATCCGGTTGGCAAACAGTAACGAGTGGGCTGCTGCATCGATTGTTTCTGGGGCCTCAACTATTCAAAATCTATATTAATGATTTCAATGAAGGGACCGAGTGTAATGTAGCCAAGTTTGCTGATGATACAAAGATGGTTGGGAAAGCAAATTGTGTGGAGGACACAAAAAAGCTGCAAAGCGATAGACATGCTAAGCGAATGGGCAAGAATTTTGCAGATGGATTATAAAGTCGGAAAAAGTGAGATTATCCACATTAGCAAAAACACATACAAAAGCAAATTATAATTTAAATCGAGAAAAATTACAAAGTGCTGTAGTACAAAGTGACAAGGAGTTCCTTGTGCATGAAACACAAAAAGATAGTATGCATGTACAACAAGTGATTAAGAAGGCAAATTGAATATTGTCCTTTATTGCAAGAGGGATAGAGTTTAAATGTACAGACGTCCTGCTACAACTATACAGGGTGTTGGTGAGAGCTGGGAAGGTCAGGGGAGCAAAGTGAGTACTTAAATAGAAATAGAGAGTGGGGGTAGCCGGGGGAACAGAGTGACTGTTTAATTTCAGGCAGAAGTCAAGTGCGATAAGGGGAACACAGTGATTGTTTAAATAAAAATAAAGAATGGGAAAATTCTTGGAACGCAGCAAAATTTAAGTAGAAATAAGGAGGGGCATTAGAGGAATGCTGCAGCTGGTTTGTTAGCAATAGGGACATGGTGTGGCAGATAAACCATTTATTTAGAAATAGAGGACTTGGAAAGAATTTCACTGTTTAATAACAAATCGAGGAAACGGGACTGTCAGGGCACGACATTAATTCATTCAGTAGAAATAGAGGAAGTCAAGGCAACACGTAAACTTTTAAGTACAAAGAGGGCTAATGAATGTATGGGACGCAGTGTGACATGATAATGTAAAGGTAAATTTAGATTTATATTATAACTGTACACATTGGATGATATTATCAATTGTACCTCGGCTTCTCATGATGGCAGCTGTGTGCAGATGCATCGCTGCCCGACGGAATTAAAACTGCCTGCAGCCAGTTGGGGTTAATTATTGTTGCACGTTCAATGAGAATGTACCTATAGCACAAAACTGCCCTGAACGCAATCGCACTTTTCCCCGGAGCTGGATGCCAGCCGGACTGGCAGAGCCTTAGATTCACGGAGGCCTGCAACCATGTGGATTTTGACTTTTGGAGAATCTCAGGATCAAGTGGGACGTTAAAGTGCGACGGGTCAAGTGTCCACTTAATCACAATTATTCAATGAACCCGATTGACATTTAAAGTACGAAGGCTATTGTTAGAGGAAGGTTTGCAACAACGTTGAAGTGAGGTGGTATAGGTATGTTGAGCAGGCAGTACATACAATGGTACTTAAACACAGACTTAAAAGGTGCAAAGAACATCCACTTTTGATGATTGTTGCTTGATGACTGAAATGTGTCACCGTTCTGAGCTGAATATCTTATGCTTTTAAAATGTCTAATAGTCATTACAAACAGCTATTTTCTTTAAATTGCGCTCACTTTCCCACCACACAATTCTTTATTACATAATTATATAATCGTTAAAATTCAACGCAACGTAAAGAGAATTAATTTACATATCTGTTATCAATCAAAATAGTTTTCTTGCTAAAAAAGCTGTTTTTCCCCATTGGCAGAGCAATATTATTAGAACATAAGAAATAGGAGCAGAGGTAGGCCATAAAGCCCAACGAGCCTACTGTGCCATTCAATAAGATCATGGCTGATCTGATCATGGACTCAGCTCCACTTCCCTGCCCACTCCTAATAACCCCTTACCTCCTTTTCATTTAAGAAACTGTCTATTTCTGTATCAAGTACATTTAATGTTCCAGCTTCCATAGCTCTCTGATGTACCGAATTCCACAGATTCACAACCCTCTGGGAGAAGAAATGTCTCCTCATCTCAGTTCTAAATGGGCGGATCCTTATTCTAAGATCATGCCCTCTCGTTCGAGTATCCCGCACGAGTGGAAACATCCTCGCTGGATACACCTTGTCAGGCCCCCTCATAATTTTATACGTTTCGATAAGATCACCTCTCATTCTTTTCGAATTCCAATGAGTCGAGGCCCAAGCTACTCAAACTTTCCTCATAAGTCAACAAAAGCATTCCCGGGATCAACCGAGTGAACTTCTCTGAACTTCCTCCACAGCAAGTATATCCTTTCGTAAATATGGAAACCAAATATGCACGCAGTATTCGAGATGTGACCTCACCAATACCCTGTACAGCTGTAACAAGACTTCCCCGCTTTTATACACCATCCCCTTTGCAATAAATGCCAAGATTCCATTGGACTTCCTTATCAATTGCTATACCTGCATATTATCCTTTTGTGTTTAATGCACTAGTACCCCCAGTTCCCGCTGTACTTTAGCATTTTGCAATCTTTCTCCATCTAAAAAATAACTTGCTCTTTGTTTTTTTTCTGCCAAATTGCATGAGCTCACACTTTCCAACATTATACGGCATCTGCAAATGTTTGCCCACTCACTTAGCCGGTCTATGTCCGTTTATATGTTTTAATGTTGCTTTTCCGCCCATTTTTGTATCGTCAGAAAACTTGGCTAAGTTACTCTCAGTCTCTTCTTGCAAGTCATTAATATAGATGTATAATAGTTGGTGTACCAGCACTGATCCCTGCGTCATCCAACTCATAACTGATTGCCAACCAGAGAATTAACAATTTTTCCCGACTCTCTGTTTTCTGTTGTGAGTCAATCTTCAATCATGCTAAAATATTACCCCCAACACTGTCAGCTTTTATCCTGTGCAGTAATCTTTTGTGTGGCACCTTGTCAAATGCCTTCTGGAAGTCCAAATGCATCACATCCACTGGTTCCCCTTTATCCACTCTGTTCCTTACATCCTCAAAAATTCCAGCAAATTTGTCAAACATGACTTCCCCTCCATAAATCCATGCTGACTCAGCCTGACCAAATTATACTTCTCCAAATGTGTTGCTACTGCTTCTTTATTAATGGATTCCAAAATGTTCCCAACCACAATTGTTAAGCTAACTCGTGTATGGCTTCCTGCTTTTTGGCTGCCTCCTTTTTTGAATAGGGGCGTTCCATTTGCAGTTATCCAATCTGCTGGAACTTCCCCAGAATCCAGGAAATTTTGCTAAATTACAATCAATGCATCCACATTCCCTGCCGCTACTTCTCTTAAAAACCTAGGATGCAAGCCATCAAGTCCAGGGGATTTTCCTGTCTTTCGTTCCATTATCTTACTGATTACCACCACTTTTGTGATTATGATTGTGTTAAGTTTCTCCCCACACTCAGACACTCGCCCTATAGACGCTTGAATATCCACTGATGGAATATTGTTATTGTTGCCTACCGTAAAAACTGCTACAAAATACTTGTTTAATGATTCTGCCATCTCCATATTCCCCGTTACTAATTCACCTCTCTTGCCCTCTAAGGGATGAACATTTACCTTAGCCATTCTTTTTCTTTTTATATACCAACGGAAACTCTTGTTATCTGTTTTTATATGTTGTCCCAGTTTACATTCATATTCTATCTTCACTTACTTAATCATTTTTAATCATTCTTTGCTCACTTTTAAAAGCTTCCAAATCTTCTGTCCTCGCAATATTTTGGCCGCTTTGTATGCCTTTGCTTTTAATCGGACACCGTCCTTTAGTTCTTTAGTTTCTCTTTAATCTTAGCTCGTTAGGTTATCGATAGTTTCACTCTTGATCAATATAATTACAATCCTACCAAGTAAAACATTGAACTATGAGTCTTGTTTTGTTTATGTATCATTAATATCTATTCAAATGATGATGTTTGCCCAGATGTTTTCGCTTGCAGACCAACTCCATCCCACACTTTCTCAAATGATTACCTTTCTCTGAGATTTATGAATCTGCTTTCAAAGACATGTCTTTTTTACAATCTCTTAGTCCTTCATCCTGCAGTCAGCCTTGACCCATCAGCCTCGTGGCATGTTAGAGGTAATTACACTTAACATGCAAAGGCTAAAGATTGACATCGCTGCAAGATAAAGAGAAACCAATACAATAAAACATTATCACAGTTCAGGGTAGTCTGTGCCTCCTCTGTTGACATTGGAATACTTTAGGCTATCACGAAACAACTTCTCATCCTAATCATATATCTCTCTCGACATTTACGCAGATCTTCACCTTTGGCTTTTACACATTCCTCACTCTCTCGAGAGGCTTTAACCATTTCCTGCAGTGATGTTATCAGCGTGATTGAACATGTATTGGAACCGTTCCTCAGGACAGATTCTTCATGAATATCACATGCTGGTTGCTTCAATCACCACACATTATTTCTGCACATACAGCAATGGACCGATAATTTCGGTCTCGTGGGGTCCATGCGAATTTTGCATGGACCCGAAGCGGCCTCGCAAAAGTCATATTTCGGGGTGCAATGTGCATGCGCCGAAAACCGGCTTTTTCGATCTGTCAAAATTTCTCTAACAGAGAGAACGCATCCAGGGAGAACGATATCTACGCGCCGGATGTTGGGCTGTTTGCACAATTCATGCCCAGCGAATCTCCTTCAAACTTTTACGTCTGGTAAAAGCAGGTGCACAACTTACTTTTACCAGCGTAACAATTTTAAAACATAGATAATTTAATCATTCATTTTTATGTTAAAATCCCTATCCATCAAGGTAAATTTATTTTAACCTTATTAAACCACGTTAAAAATCAAAAAATGTTTTTAAAACATTTAATTACATTTAATTGCAATGAATGTTAAGTCTGTTAATTTTAAAAAAAATGTCGTGCTGTGTTTCTTATTTTAGGGGTTATTCTCATTGATAGTAATGGGAACTCGCATGTTTTTCAATGAGAATACAAGATAGTTATTTTGGTGCATGACCACGTCATAGCGACATACATATATGTACGTGACAGTCATATCTGCATACACAGTGAATGAAGGCCATAGAAAGGTGTCATATGTTTCTCCTGGAGCAACAGTTTTGTAGATTTGTTTCGGGTTGGATGTGTTCGTCCGAAGGAAGCCTCGGACCGCAATACTCCCCCCCGCCCCCCCCGCGCCCCAATATCATAAGATCATGAAGCACCAAAGTTCTCATAGAAGCCAAAGCAGACCTTTTTGGCGACCTATCAATGGATCCGGGGTCTGGGCGTATTTGACTGGAATCTGACCTTGAATGTCCTGATTTTTTTGGGGGGATGAAGCTACCAAATACATTCTTCTCATTGTTCAGGATAAGCAAGGACACAACCATCTCCAAAAAGGAAAGTATGAATAAACAATTTTGGCTGCACTTTTCTAACTTTGACTAGATTGTGTGTTGATACCAGGCTGATATATTTTTTTCCCGTAGTACGAATGTGATTTTATTTAAGACAGGAATGGACAGGGCAGGTACAAGCAGTATGCTTCCATTCGTTGTGCCATCTGTAAACATATTCCATACATTACAGAATCATTGTAAGTAAGTGAAAGCTGATAGTAGGAGAACTCTCTTCACAGGGAGAGTTGTGGCATAGTGGCATTAACAGAGTCAGAAAATATATCAATATTCAAGATTAAATTGAGAATATCGATAAAGAAATGTAGGTTTAAGGGATGTTGAGACAGAGCCGATAAAGTGATTGAACATATTTTTAGTGTGTTTGGTAAACGCCGACGAGAACTTGTTGGGTGAATGGTTAATTCCTCTGTTCGAAATTTCAACATTGTGATGACCAGTTGAGATGTTTAGCAAATTGCTGTGTACAAAGATGTCTAAGGCTACATTGAGGAGTCAGGTTCCTACCTTCTCCATCAGTCGTTTTCGAACCTTGTAGAATGCTTGTATACCATTTTTTAAAGATGGAGACCATTGCTCGGCACAGTAATCCAAGTATGGTCTAAACACGTTTAGTGCATTTCAAGACAACTGCTCTGTTTTCCATTCTATCACCCTTAGAAATGAACCCCAGTGTTTAGTTTGTTTTATGTGGCTTTGATAATTAAGCAATTTGTGAATCTTGTTATAGCTGATAAAGCATCTTTTGACGAGTCATAGAAAGCACCATCTTATCACTTAGTCTAAAACATCAGCTTGCATTTATACAAAATCTCTTTGAATCTCGAACGGAAAGAAAGCTGCTTCAGCGGGAATCGATAATGTTCAGCCGGGGAAAGCAGCAGGCAACACAAATACGGCGCAACATGGGTGAAATGTTTTCTGATACATGATCATTATCACAAAAACAAACTATTTTCATCCGAAAAGAAAGAAGGCCATTCTCAACTGGAAAACAGATTACAATTTAGCTCTAGTTTAGATAGGATACTTTGTTTCCATTCTTTATTTTTTAACCAGTAGCAGAATCAATGTACAAGGAGATTTCACCACCTTTTTCAGCTCGTCCCTGAATTTAGTTTGAGTAACTGCATAGATACACGTGTTTGTGCATGAACTCAAATATATGAGCATATATCCGGTTTCTGTGGCGATGTAGGCAGGAGCTGTATAATCACCACGGTAATGCGCGGTATTTGTCAATCCGGTCGTTAAAAAACTAACCATAGCTGTTAGCCACAACACCATCAAACTGCCCGATACACTGAACAATAAAATAATAGATTTTCTGCGGTTCTCCATCTCGGGATCACTCTGATTCTCACTACTGTGACCCCGGAGTCTACTGCGGGCTCTACTGGCCACTAAAATACGTCTGACTGTCAAACAATTAAACAGCAATATCAGTGCAAACGGAATCCATGGCGCTAATGCACTTTGCAGCCATGAGAATCCGACGCCTGCAGGCGAAGTAAAGAAGTCAATTCTGGGGAGACATCCCCAATGAATATTGTGAATTATTCGTTCAAATTTATATGCAAACAAAAATGGAAGGCTCTGAAAATAGATCAGGACAGAGGCCGTTGTTATAACCGCGGCTGCCTTTCTCACTGTGCAATACTTCGTTTTAAACTTTTGACAACATATAGATACAAATCGGTCAACTGTGAACAAGACTGTATACCACACCGACAGATTCAGGCTGGTAGAATTAATGTAAATAATAAATTTACAAACGGCGGTGTAGGAAAGGAAGGAATGTGGAAAGTGATATGCACAAATGTGATGCATTATTACATTGAAGATCATGACCAGTAGATCTGCTGTTGCCATGGCCCCCATGTAGACAGAGACAGATTTGGAAAGGCCGCAGTTTCCTCGGAAGAGGATCACGATTGTCAGTAGGTTCGCTATAAGAGAGCGGGAAAAGAGGTCATAAGAACATAGAAAATAGGAGATAGGAACAGGAGTAGGCCGTACGGCCCTTCGAGCCTGCTCCGCAATTCAATAAGATTATGGGTGATCCGATCATGGACTCAGCTCCACTTCCCCTCTCGCTCCCCATAACCCATTAGCCCTTATGGTTTAAGAAACTGTTTAATTCTCTCTCAAATTTATTCAAAATTCCAGCTTCTACAGCTATCTGAGGAAGCGAATTCCGCAGATTTAGAACCAGCTGAGAAAAGACATTTCTCCGCATCTCTGTTTTAAATGGGCGACCCCTTATTCTAAGATTGTGCCCTCTACTTCTAGCCTCTCCCATCAGTGGAAACGTCCTTCTGCATCCACCTTGTCAAGCCCCCTCATAATCTTATACGTTTCGATTAGGTCACCTCTAATTCTTTTGAATTCCAATGAGTAGAGACTCAACATACTCAATCTTTCTCCTAAGTCAAACCCCCTCATCCCCGGAAACAACCTAATGAACCTTCTCCGAACTGCATCGAAAGAAGTATATCGATTCGGAAATATGGAAACCAAAACTGCACGCAGTATTCCAGGTGTGGCCTCATAGTACCTTATATAGCTGTAGTAAGACTTTCCTGCTTTTATACTCCATCCTCTTTGCAATAAAGGCCAATATACCATTTGTCTTCCTGATCACTTGCTCTTCCTGCATACTACCCTTTTGTGTTTCGTGCAAAGTACTCCTTGGTCCCGCTGTACTGCAGCACTTTGCAAACTTTCTCCATTTAAAAAATAACTTGCTCTTTGATTTGTTCGGCCAAAGTGCATGGCCTCACAATTTCCAACATTATATTCCATCTGCCAAATCTGTCGGCACAAAGGCACATATTGCATGATTATATGTCTACTAAGCTGTAGCGATCTATGTACTGTTACAGTGGCCGCGGCATCAGCCTCGCCCTCCCTCAGTGTACGGAGCAAGGTTGAGCTCCCGGCACCAACACGCCAGCAGCCAGAACAGCAACTCAGTGGCCGCGCGGACGGGGAGAATTCCATCTGATATTCACCGACTTCTCCCAGTGGATCAATGACTGCAATGAAGAAATTTTCGGAATCTGTTATATTCATTAACAGTGAAGTTGTCAAAAGCTATGAGGCAACAGGGCATATTGACTTACCGGGAACACCGAATGTTGCGAGGAAAGGATAGTAAATGTCCCTAAACTTCAGAATTGTTGGTCGTACCATTTTTGGAAGAATATATGACTGCTGTCCGGCTTCACGATTCTGACTGCAGTTCCTCTGAGATCCGTTAACGCTCGCCCTTTATAGGACAATCGCTGCCCCTGTGAGAAAACCAGTTTGTACAATAATTGCCATTAGATCCAGTCACTTAACAAACAAAACTAGATTTTCCACTCCATCGCAGCTGGATGCTAATCGGGAAATCGTACAACTCCGTAAGTGAAACTCCGTCCATTAAATCAATGAAAGGAAAATGAATCCAGAGGGAACTTCCCCTAGGGATGATCCCTCCCGGATTCAGCATTAGGTTCTTGCGGCCCCATATTACTTCAGTGAAAGTTGTACATAATTAACATTGTGAGCATGAGTGGGCTTGAACATTGCTGGTGAGTGCCTATACTAACATTAATGGAGATGAAACTATTCTAAAATTACTGGTTGTGATTCTAATATGACTGATGGCGACCGTACTGTAACATCACTGGTAGGTGTGGCTACCCTAACATTGCTTGTTGTGACCTTACTCTAACATTACTGGTGGTGACTCAACTGTAAAATTAATGAGAGTGACCCTGCGCTAACATTACGGGTATTGAACCTAATACAACATTACTGGTGATATAACTAGTCTAACATTACTGGTGTTAACCCTACTCTGACATTACTCGTGATGATTCTAAGCTAACATTACTAGTGGTGTCCCTAATCTAACATTAATGGTGATGATTCTTCATTTCCATTACTGGCGGAGATTTACTTTAACTTTAATGGTGTAGATTCTACACTGACAGGAAAGTTATTGCTCCTAATCTAACATTAGTGATATTTACGCTAGTCTAGCATTCTTCATGGTGACACAACTACAACATTATTGATGCTGACTCTACTCTGAGATTACTGGTGTTGAATCTACTCCAACATTAGAGGTAGTGAACCAAGTATTACATTCATGGTGGTGACCGGACTCTAGCATTATTGATGTTGCCCCTACGCTATCTTCATCATAGGCGGTACACCGAATGTGCATGACTTTCTTTCACGAGAGTTCACAGATGTTTCAGTGAAGGACACGATGTTCCCGTCCTCAACTCCAGTTGACGGGGTGGAAGATACATGTGCGTGGATTTTTTTAAGGTGTGGTGACCGTTGCACAACAGCCACCACGCGGGCATGACAGAGCTAGGCCTTTATCCAATAGCAAGGGTTTAACCAGGGCGACTGGAGACCTAATCTGCTGCACGGACCCAGTGCTTACACATGGAAGCATAGAAACATAGCAAGTAAGTGCAGGAGTTAGCCATACATCCTTCGAGCCTGCACCATCCTTCAATATGATCATGGCTGATCATGCAACTTCAGTACCCTATTCATGCTATCTCTCCATACCCCTTGATCCTTTAGCCGTAAGGGCCACATCTAACTCCCATTTGCATATATCTAACGAACTGGCCTCAACAACTTTCTGTCGTAGAAAATTCCACAGCTTCACAATTCTCTGATTGGAGAAGTTTCTCCTCATCTCGTTTCAAAATGGCTTACCACTTATGCTTCCACTGTGACCCCTGGTTCTGGACTTCCCCAAAATTAGCAACATACATCCTGTATCTAACCTGTCCAATCCCGTCTGCATTTTATATGTTTCTATGAGATTGCCTCTCATTCTTCTAAATTCCAGCGAATATAATCCCAGTCGATCTAATCTTTCTTTATATGTCAGACCTGCCATCCCAGGAATCAGTCTGGTGAACCTGCGCTGCACTGTCGCAATAGCAATAATGTCCTTCCTCAAAACTACACATCATATTCAAAGTATTTCTCACCAAGGCCCTGTTCAACTGCGGTAAAACCTCCTTGCACCTATACTAAAATCCCCTCGCTGTGAAGGCCAACAAGCCATTTGCTTTCTTTACTTACTGTTGTACCTGCATGCCTACCTTCAATGACTATGTACGAAGACACCCACCTCCAATTTTAATAATCTGCCTTCCTGTTTTTGCCAACAAAAAAGTGGATACCCTCACACTGCTCCACATTATACTGCAACTGCAATGCATTCGCCCATTCACTTAACCTGTGCAATTCCCCTGCAGCCTCCTAACTTCCTCCTCGCAGCTCGCACTGAAACCCAGCTTAGTGTCATCTGCAAACGAGGAGATATTACATTCAATTCCTTCGTCTAAATCATATTGCATTATGGCCAGGCCTGTGCTGTACCTGGGCCCTCGGATCCTCTGGGCTCCGTAAGCTCATTGGCTGCACCTTGGCCTACGTTGTTCGTACTCTAACATTGCTGGTGGTGACTCTGTTCCAAAGTTAAAGGTGATGACTGTGCTCTAACATTGCTGGTGATAATCCAAACATAACAATATTGACACTTGTATAACAGTAGTAGTAATGTGACTAATGCAACATTACTGGAGGTGACCCTACTCTAACATTAATGAGTATGATTCTACCTTAACATTACTGCTGATGACACTATTCCAAATTTAATGTTGGTGTCCCTACACTAAAACGATTGGTGGTGACCCTGTTCCATCATACTGGCTGTGGTGCTTTTCTAACATTCCTGGTGGTTTTCCTACTCTAAAGTACTGCGGGTTAATCTAAACAAACATTACTGATTTTGTCACTACTCGAACATTAATGGTGGTGATCCAACACCAACATGACAGGTGTTGATACTAATTTAACATAATTAGTAGTGACATTTCTCTAACATTACTGATGGTAACTCAACTCTATCATTTTGTTGTTAATGTTAGTGGTGTTGATCTTACTCTAACATGTCAGGTGGTCACATAGAAACATAGACATTTACAGCGCAGAAGCTGGCCATTTCCGCACATTGTGTCCTCGATGGCCGATAAACAACTGCACGGCACTTGATTAGAAGCCCTAAAGGCTATATATACACCTATGATTAATGATGGAAGGCAAAAAGCACCAAGCCGACCAAGGCCGCCTCACCAACTGCGACACTCCTGATACTGAAAAGTCTACACTCCATCCCAACCGGAACATTCTGATCTCCTGGGAGAGGCAAAAATCAGGTAAAAACCTCGGCTAATTTGGGGAGAGAAGATCTCGGAAAATTCCACTCCGACCCATCCAGACGATCAAAACTATTCGAGGAGATCACCCTGGCCGTATTCTATTACCTGCAGCACCTACCATTATATCTGCGCCGACCAACAAAAGGTCATCTGGTCTAATCCTAATACCAAAAGTAGGTCCATAATCCTGAAGGTTAGGGTACTTTTAAGTGACCATCCAACCATCTCTTAAAAGTGGTGGGGGTCTATTCATCCACCATTCATCAAGCAGCGAATTCCAGATCCTCACAACCTTCTGCCTAAAGAAACATTGGAACATAGAAACATAGAAAATAGGTGCAGGAGTCGGCCATTCGGCCCTTCGAGCCTGCATCACCATTCAATGAGTTCATGGCTGAAAAAGCAACTTCAGTCCCCCATTCCTGCTTTCTCGCCATACCACTTTCTCCCCCTAGTAGTAAGGACGACATCAAACTCCTTTTTGAATATATTTAACGAATTGTCCTCAACAACCTTCTGTGGAAGAGAATTCCACAGGTTCCCCACTCTCTTACGTGAAGAAGTTTCTCCTCATCTCGGACCTTTATGGCTTACCCCTTATCCTTAGGCTGTGACCACTACTTCTGGACTTCCCCAACATTGGGAACATTCTTCCTGCATCTAATCTGTCTAAATCCGTCAGAATTTTAAAGTTTCTATGAGATCCCTTCTCATTCTTCTGAACTCCAGTGAGTACAAGCCCAGTTGATCCAATCTTTGCTGATATCCTCTGCTCTTCTTCAAAATAATGTCTAGCTCCCGCTCAGAGACGAGACAAGACATCGGTTTAACGTCTTCCGAAAGAGAACACCTCAAACTGTGCAGAAATATGTCACCACTGCACTGGGGTGACAGCCTAGATTTTTTGTGCCCAACTACATGGAATGGGAATTGAAACCACAAGCGTCTGACCCACAGGCGTGTGTCACCCCACTGATCATTAGCTGAAACTGATTTAATCAGATTATCTTTCCAGTGGATCGTTGCGAATGACTCACATTCTGAAATTTGCGCAATTTCTAACCATGTTGAATCTTGCTCAGCTCAAAGCGTGAGCAAGGTAAACGGTAGTTGGATCAGTGAAATAAGGCACCGATCCAAAAACCTGTGTGGTTGAAGAATATATCACTGCAATTTCCCATTCCTGTTCGACGCAATCCTCCTACTTCACCGCAGTGAGACCAGCCTCAGTATTGGCTTGAGTGAAACAATTTCATAGCCAGTCAGTGTGTTTAGCAACTGTGTACCTGGAAGAAGTACACAAGTGTGCTTTCTCTCTTACTTCGGATGTAAAACGTGCGTTAGCGGATTTTCTGCAGAATATCAACTCTTGAGTAGAATAGCTTAGTTAACAACCATATTTAATATTTCGAAGTAAGCCAGATACAGTTGGCTTGCCTCATATTCCACACACTCCACCAAACATACATCTAGGTAACATTAGCACTGGGTGACGGTGGAAATTACAGGATATCGATTACCCGCCCTTCATAGCGAACGGTTTTCATTGGTCAACGTGTGGGGGAATCTGGATGCCAATTCAATATAGTCAACTTAACAATAAAACACAAAAATTAAATAATCCCATCAACTGAAGTGTGGATGCAACTAGCTGGTTCAGTCATGTCAATTAAAAAGTTCATAAAGATGTCCCACAAAGTCATTTAGCAGAAATACTATTTTAAAAAGAAACAAACATTTGACAGAAATTCAAGTTTGCACCTTCAAGAGAGGAGTGGACTTTCAGGTTAAGGGCTGAGGAACGTTCCATCGGCAGCAATAATTTCATATCAGCAAATATAGTCACGTGATGCAAATGCACGCTCACATTTCATGTAAATGAAATACATCTGTTACTTGGTCTGTTTCTACCCTGACCTTCTATGCTGAAGGCACTGACTCCTGCTGTTCAAATCACTGCAATCTGCCGTACAGTACCCCGGGTCAAGCAAGCAAGAGGACAGAGCGTAACATAACAATCGGACCCAGTCCTTCCAAACCCGCTGGCCATTGCAGACACGCTTTCCAACAGCAATCATTGGATTACAATCATGATTGTGCGCCCTACCCGTTCCACCCCATGCCTGGCCCTGGAGCACGTTTGCCGCCCCAATGCTACAGTTCAGCACAGAGCGAGAATAAATTATTCGCTGCCAACCAGACTCTTCTAACTCTATCACAAAACTTTGATGAAAACACTATACTTTTAGTGCACCCCGACCGACAATACTTTCATAATTTTAAACAAATAGGTTTGTACATATGCGGCGTTTAATTATTACACTCATTAATGTCACGATGATTAAACATAGACCAGCTGAGTAACATTTTGGAATAATGAACTATACAATGACAGAGCCAAAATGTCTAAACTATATTGATCACAGGAGGATTGCAACCACTAGCAAATCATGTAAGGCATATCGAAACATAGCCATGGAAATAGTGAATGCTTTGGTTGTCATCTTTCAAAATTCTATAGATTATGGAAAATTTCCTGCAGATTGTATGGTGGCACAGGTAAACCCACTATTTAAAAAAGAAGGGAGAGAGAATACAGGGAACCAGAAATGGGTTCGCCTAACATTAGTAGTACGGAAAATGGTAGAGTCTATTATAAAATATATGACAATGGGACACTTAGAAAATATTAACGGATGTAGACAAATTCAACATGGATTTATGAAAGGAAAATCGAGTTTGACAAACCTACTGGAGTTTAGGAGGATGTAACTGATCGACTAGATGAGGAGAACCAATTGCTGTAATGTATGTGGATTTTCAAAAGGTCTTTGGTAAAGTCCGATATAAGAGGGTATTCTGCAATATTAATGAACATCGGATTAGGGGTAACAATCTGCTAAGGATTGAAAATTGGTCAACTTGCAGGAAATAGGGAGTAGGAATAAATGGGTCTTTTTCATGGTGGCTGGCAGAGACTTGTTGTGGTACCAAAGGGATCGGTGCTTGGGCCCAAGCTATTCACAATGTATATAAATGATTTGGACCAGGGAACTAAAAGTAATATTGCCATCTTTGCTGCCGACACAGAGCTTGGTGAGATTTTCCAAACCTCTTAGGCTACACGTTAGATCCCAATGGGCTGGTAGACTCCTCATGTTGTACCTTGTTTAACAACGGGAGAAAGGGATAAACTGAGTATTTAGAGTCCAGAAATCCTCACGTCAGTGGGGGGAATTTCATTTGAAAGAAACCTGAGGGAGAGGATAAATCTTCATTTGTAAAGGCATGGAATAATCAAGTAAAGTCAGCACGCATTTGTTCAGCGAAGGTCGTGTCTCAATAAGTTGATCGAACATTTTCAGTTGGTAATCAGGAGGGTCGATGAGTGCAGTGCGAATGATGTACTTCATTGGATATTAGCAATGCTTTTGAGAAGCTCCCACATAACAGATTGATCACGACAGGACAGCCTGGCATCCAAGGAAAACTGGCAAGTTGGATCCAAAATTGTCTCAGAGGCAGAAAGTAAATAGTAATATTGATGGGTATGTATGTGACTGGAAGACTCTATCCAGTGGCTCCCACTGTAATGGGTCCATTCATTTTGTGCTATATATCAATGACCTGGATTTGAATGTTACGAATACGATTAAGAAGTTTTCAGATTACACTATAATAAGCTGTATGGTTGATAATGAAGAAGAAAGCTGTGGACCTCAGGAATATATCAATGTTTTGGTTAGGAGGGCAGAACAGTGGGAAGTGGAATTCAATTTGAACCTGTGTGGTAATGAATTTTGCAAAGGTCTAACAAGGCAAGGGAATACAAGCTAAATGCTTCGACACTGAAAAGTGTAGAGGAAATACGTGACCATGGGGTACAGGTCCACAGATCACTGAATGAAGGAGGCCAGGTTGATAAGGAGGTTCAGAAGGCTTATGGAATATTTGCCTTTTGTAGTCGAGGCATGGAATACAAATCATGGCGTTTATGCTGGAACGGTATAGAACAGTGGTAAGGCCGCAGCAAGATTAAATAAAGGAGAATACAAAGGTATGAGGGTAGAGTTGGCTAAATTTCACTGGGAATATAGATTAAGTTGTAATACTGTTGATGAACAGTGGCGTTCATTTAAGGAGATATTTCACAACTCTGAAGAAAAACATATTCCAGTGAGGAGGAGAGGGTGTAAAAGAAAAGTTAGCTCTCCATGACTAATGAAAGAAATAAAGGACGATATCCAATCCATGGCCATACAAACTGGCCAAAAGTAATGGGAGGACAGGAACATGGAAACATAGGAAATTGGTGCACGAGTAGGCCATTCGGCCCTTCGAGTCTGCACCACCATTCTATATGATCATGGCTGATCATGCAACCACCGTACACCACTCATGCCTTCTCTCCATACCCCCGGATCCATTTAGCCATAAGGGACACATCTAACACTCTTTTGATATATCCAACAAACTAGACTCAACAACTTTATGTGGTAGAGAATTCCATAGGTTCACAATTCTCTGGGTAAAACCGTTTCTCCCCAACTCGGTCCTAGATGGATTACCCCTTATCATTAGATTGTGTCCCCTGGCTCTTGGCGTCCCCAACGTCGGGAACATTCTTCCTGCATCGAACCTGTCCAATACCGTCAAAATGTGTATGTTTCTTTCAGATCCCCTTTCATTCTTCTAAATTCCCGTGAATATTAGCCTAGTCGATCGAATCTTTCTTCATATGTCAGTCCTGCTATCCCGGAAATCAGTCTGCTGTACCTTTTCTGCAGTCCGTCAATAGCAAGAATGCCCTTCCTCAGATTAGCATTACAAAACTGCACACAATACTCAAGGTCTGGTCTCACCAAGGCTATGTCCAAATGCTGTAAGACCTCCCTGTTCCTATACTGAAATCGTCTCGCTGTGAAGGCCAACGTGCAATATGCCTTATTCACCACCTGCTGTACCTGCCTGCAAACTTTCAATGGATAATGTGCCATGACACCCAGGTCTCGTTGCAGCTCCGTGTTTGCTAATCTGCCACCATACAGATAATGCTCTGCTATTCTGTTTTCTTTAAATTAAAGTGGATAACCTGACATTTATCTACATTATACTGCATCTGCCATGCATTTGCTCACTCACCTAACCTGTCCAAGTCACCCCGCAGCCTCTTAGCATCCTTCCCACAGCTCACACTGCCACCCAGCTTAGTGTCATCTTCAACCTTGAAGATATTATATTCAATTCCTTCGTTTAAATCATTAATCTATATTGTAAATAACTGGTGTCCCAGCAGGGATCATTGTGGTACCCCACTAGTTACTGCCTGCCAGTCTGAAAAGGATCCGTTTATTCCCACTCTTTGCTTCCTGTCTGCCAACCAGTTCTCTATCCACGTCAATACATTACCCCCAATCCCATGTGACGTCATTTGGCACCTTAATCTCTCGTGTGGGACCTTGTCAAAAGCCTTTTGAAAGTTCAAATACACCAACTCTATTGGTTCTCCCTTATCCCCTCCACAAGTTACAACCTGAAAAAATTCTAAAAGTCTTGTCAAGCATCATTCCTCTTTCATAAATGCATGCTGATTTATAATACTCACTTACTGCTGTCTAACTGCGCTGCTTTAAATCTTTAATAATTGCTTATATAATTTTCACCACGACCGATGTCAGGCTAACCGCTCTATAATTCCCTGTCGTTTCTCTCCGTCATTTTTTAAAATTCAGATGGAGGGTGAGAAATTTGGTTCTCAAAACAGCTTATTAAGATTAATACTGGAGAATACAAAGGTATGAAAACAGAGTTGGCTAAAGTGTACTGGGAAATTAGATTAAAATGCAGGAGGGTTGATAAACAGTGGCGTACAATCACGGAGATATTTCACAACTCTCAAGAAAAATATATTCCAGTGAGCAGGAAAGGGTTTAAAATAAATGATATCCACCAATGGCGAGCTAAAGAAATAAAGGACGGTGTCCAATTGAAGAGCAAACAAACTGGCCTCTGTTTCTGGAATTCTCATACATCTGGAGATTGGGAAGATTTAAAAAGCAACAAAAAATAATTTTAAAAATGATTAACAAAGCGAAGATTGGCTATGAAAGTAAACTAGCACGAAATACATAAACATATAGCAAGACTTTATACAAATATATCAAAGGGAAATTTTGGCTGAAATAAATGCTGCTCCCTTAGAGGACGAGACTGGGGAATTTGTACTGGGGAACATGGAAATGGCAGAAACTCTGAACAAATTTCTTGCATCAGTCTTTACGGTCGAAGACACTTACGATATCCCAACAGTGGATAGACAAGAGGCTTAAGGGGGAGGAACTTAACACAATCACAATCGCTAAGAAAGTGTTACTTAGTAAGATAATGGGACTAAATGCAGATAAATCCCTTGGAAAAGGTGGCTTGTATCCTGGTATTTAAGAGATGTCGTGGCCAGGATACTGAATGCTTTGGTTGCAATTTACCAACATTCACGAGATTCTGGGCAGGTCCATCAGATTGGAACACTGAAAATGTAACGCCCCAATTTAAAAAATGAGGCAGACAAAAAAGCAGGCATCTATAAACCAGTTGGCCGAACATCTGTGGTTGGGAAAATGTTGGAGTGCGTTATTAAAAGAGCAAGAGCAGGGCATTTGTAAAAACATAATTCAGTCATGAAGATTCAGCATGGATTTAAGAAAGGTAAGTCATGTATGTCAAATTTGCTGGAATTCATTAAGGATATAACAACAGGGTGGATGAAGTGGAACCAGTGCATGTGGTGTATTTGGACTGCCAGAAGGCCTTCGACAAGGTGCCTCATAAAAGATTACTGCATAATTTGACAAACATTTCTCTGACTGGAACTGCATAAAAGATTGTTCCTTTCAATGTCATTAAACTGTCCAATTTCCGCTATCACTCTCAATCTTCTGAATCAGGTGCCTCTTAATGTTCAACAAAAGTGACTCGCCCAACAAGGTGCTCGAGCTCAGGATCCTGAAATTAAGAACTTTATGCTCTGCCAACTGAGCAAGCCTAGCATGTTCCATTTATCTGTCGCTGTCGCTGATTGTAGTCAGAAATATGTTGGCTCCGCTCTATGGAGTTAACTTGTTCTACAAGGCATGACCCATATTCTCCTGAATTCCATGTTCTGTAAGGAAATCAACCATCAAAATCCTTTCATTAACCACAAGAGTTCCGACAATTTACTGATCGCAAGGCGATTTTAGTGCTTGTTAGTATCTCTTGTCCATTTCCAGCTGTTTCCCGATTCTGATTGTCACTCTAGGCCTGTTCAATCAGACTCTGGGGAAGCAATGAGACATATTTTATAGCAAGGGTCTCGTTATTGTGATGCAGCAAATACAATGTCAATACTGGAAGAACAATATCGAAAAGCAGTGGGACCCCGACGTGAATTAAACACACAGCTGTCTGATCTGGTATCAGAAGCGGTAACATTGCGCCACGAATTTGCGGATGTTTTGTAAAATGTAATAATTGAGGAAATTTTATCACCTACCCGCCTTTACACACTGTATTTTAGGAGACTGCTTTAAAATGACATGGTCACCAGGATTGCTTTTCTTCAATTATATTGCATAATCGTTTTTGTTTCAAAAATGAAGTTTCCACCCAGACTCAAACCAGGGACTTTTCACATGTGAGGCAAACGTGTTAACCACTTCACTATGGAAACCTCTGCTTAACGTCAGCCCCAGAGAAAACTGTTACATGAGAAGCTGAAATACTGAATTCCTCTTTCTGGTTAAAATGCCTTTCACAAACATGTCTCTCACCGAAACTGCACAAAACCAAACTGTTGCTTTCAAAGTCGTTGACCTCCCGAAATTCCGCGATTCCAATTTTCTGCACAATACACAGAGTGAAAGTGCTTTGCGCTCAGAAATTTGCAGGATCCACTGTGGTTAATGAAATGGCTTTTAATGATTGACTTCCTTACACACCTTAGAATTTTGGAGAACCTTAATTCGTGGTTTGAAATTCAAGGTAAACCCATGGGGTGGAACTAACATGCGCCTGGCTGAAATCAAATACAGGGATACAGAAATTCAGCAATCTCACCAAGCTGAATCGGTAGAGCTTGAGATTCTTAATCGCTGTGTCGTGGGTTGGAACTATTTTCGTTAAACGTTTAAATTTGTGTGTGGAGGCAGAAGACGTGGGTATGATTCTTAATGGATACTTTGGACTTTTTTCATAAAAGAGGGTCGAAGCAGACTTTGCATTTAGGGAGGAGGTCTGTGAAATATTAGACGAGATAAACATCGTGAATGAGCAAGTAATAAGGGATTCAGCAGCTTTGAATGCGCAGACATCTTCAAACAAGGAGGAAGTGTACCCAGGCTATTAAGAGAAAGGAAAGAGGTATAGCAGAGGCTCTGACCATCATTTTTCAATCCACACTGGCATATTAAATGAGGGATATGCTTGCATTGGAGGCATGTCAGAGAATGTTCACGGTGTTGGCTGATGCAAAAAGTTTGAGCAGATTGTTCCTCGACTTATTGGAATTTAGAAGAATGAGAGGTGATATTTTTGAAAATTATAAGATACTGAGGGGTTTTGACAGGGTAGATGCAGATACGATCTTTCCGCTCGTTGGGGAATCTATAACTAGAGGGCATAGTTTCAGAATAAGGAAAGACGCATTCAATAGGGAAATGAGGTGGAATTTCCTCTCAGTGGGTCATGAATCTTTGGAATTATTTACCACAGAGGCTGGGTCATTGAATATAATTAAGGTGGAGATGGACAGAACTTCGAACAATAACGGACGGAAGCATTATGGGGAACCTGTAGGGAAGTGGAGTAGCAGTCAAGATAACATCAGACATAATTTTTTTGGATGACGGATCAGGCTCCAGGGGCCAATTGGCCGACTTCTGCTCCTATTTCTTACGTTATTATAATATATTATCTGTCAAACCATTGTCTATTGCACAGACTATATTGAGGAATCTGATTCAGCATGTTGATTGTAACATGAACATGCCAGTGCGCAAACACTGGGACAGACTGTAGAGTAAAGTTCTGGTTATTGTGAAACACATAATAACTTACCAATTCCGGAAGAACAATATCAAAAAGGAATGCGATCCAGACGAGACCATGTAGCATTCTGATCTGTAATCAGGCGCGCTAGCATTGCGCCATGAGGTCGCGGATGTGTGCATATATAAAGGTTCCTCAAACACAGTTTGATTTATCCTGCATCCAGCAGTGAAAGGGCTTTAAAATACGCACCATCTCCCACCGACGGTCAGAAAGCTTCAGAGACAGCACTCACCTGTCAGTCACCATCACACGCGCACTTTCATCACCTGCTGCCAGCGGACTGCAGCAAATCCAGTTACTCACCTTTACGAGTTGTTTCGGCGTTTGAAATGCGATGTAGATCTGCTGATATTAGCCGATAGTGTTGTTTTTCAGAATAAAATAAATGCTACCATGGATTCTGAGAGCGAGTCGAAAGTTCAATAACTTTACTTTAATAATTTGTAAAACTTAATCATTGAGGAAGTTTTATCACCGATCTGAATTTACACACTCTGTATTGCAGGGGACTCGTTTTAAAGGTTCATTTATCATGTGACAATGCAGCCTCGAGTGCTTTTGTTCAACATAATTGCACGCAAGTTTTTTTTTCAAAAATATTCTTTCTGCCCGAGCTCGAACCACGGTCCTTTTGCATATAAGGCGAACGTGATAACCGTGAACGTGATATTACAGAAACCTCTGCTTTGCTCAGCGCCTGGAGAGAATTGTTACACGGAAAGTTGAAATACTGAATCCCCTTTCTGAGAAAATTTTATTTCACAACATTGTCTCTGACCGAAACGGCACAGAACAAAAATGTTTCTTTAAAATCATTAAACTCCAAATTTCCATGTCTGCAATTTTCTGTACATGGCTTCTCTCTCCATAGATGTTGCCTGGCGTGTTGAGTGTTCCCAGCATTTTCTTCATTTTACTAACAAAATACCTGAGGGCGACGGGGGGAAGGATTTATTTCTCATTTTGCTTCATTAATTCTTAAACGGCAGGTCTAAAATTTCTGTCATGGAGAGTTTGGGAAGGGCAGCATTTACCCGATGATTTATAGGATAAATAGGGAGAGATCTAAATGCTCGTTTGCCACCTGAACATTTCTGATGTTGTGCGAATGGCTGATATAGCGGCGTCTCATGTTTTAACATCTTTATAAGATTTCAACAACAAAAACAACTTGTAGTTATCTAGCGCCTTTAACGTAGCAAAGTGTCCCAAGGCAGTTCACAGGAATCTTCAAGATAAGAATGAGTTTGCAATGTAAATATCCGCTGAGGTTGATGAAAAGTGTGAGCTGGAAATCACAATCATAATAAATGTTTTTATAATCTACGTGTATGGGCAATGATATTTGAAATCATCTTACACTACTGATTAAATCTGGTATAGTTTTCCGGATGAGGAATCGAGATAGTGTGGATAGGAAGTTGATATTTCACCTATCAAAGAGGTCAACTGATTCAAAATATTTGGTAGAAGGATTAGAGAGGGGCTAATGAGAACATTCTTCACCCAGCCTCTGGGGGGTGGCTGAAATTACTGCTTGAAAGTGTGGCCGAGGCAGAAACCCTCTTCACATTTAAAAGGTGCAAGGTTATGCACATGCGGTGCACTAACCGACAGGAGTCGGGAGCAAGAGCTGCCTAGTAGTATTAGGCTGGATGACTCTTTTCGGTCGCGAATCACATGCTGGTCCGAATGGCCTCCTTCTGTGCAGTAACTTTCTATGACAAGGATTTAAAGCGGTTTTCTATCAGAAAATTGCTTGAATCCCTGTGGTTATTGAAATGACTTTCGATGCTTGCTTTCCTTACACTTGGAATTTGGAGAAAGTAGTTCGTTGTATTTATTTGGAGGTAAACCCATGGGGTGGAGCCAATAGGCGCCTGGCAGAAATCAATAAATCAATTACAAGGAAATGCAAATTTATCAGGCTCGCTCAGTCAGTGTAGCATTAATTTCAGCATCGTGGATTCGAGCCCCACGTTGGGTGAATTGTTTTCGTTAATATGTTGAATCTGTGCGTGGAGGTGGTAGATTTCGGGATGATTCTTCATCAATACTTCGCCTGTATTCACAAAAGAGAGGAACGATGCAGACTTTGTAATAATGGTGTAGGAGTGTGAAATAATGGACACGGAAAACGTTGTGAAACAGCAAGTATTAAGGGAATTACCAGATTAAAGTGGATAAATAAACAGACCCGAATGAAATTCATCCCAGGCTGTTACGAGAAGGAAATGATGAGAGAGCAGAGGCTGTGATCATCATTTTCCAACCCTCTCTGGCTACAAGCGTGGTGCCAGTGGACTGTAGGACTGCTAATGTTGTTCCTGTGTTTAAAAAACGAGGAAAGTATAGACCGAATAATTACAGGCCAGTCTGCCTCACGTCAGTGATGAATTTCTGACATGAAAGTGCTTTAACTTCCTCACCCACTCCAACTGATGGACATTATTTGAACAATTAAAGAAATGCTAACGAAAGGAGAATCTATAATTGAATAATTTGTTCTGTGCTCTGCAATATAACTGGTAAACCATAAATCACTTTACCAATTGTGGTTTAGGTGTCTTTTTCAAAATGTTCATTGTTGGTAACATCTGCATGAGACTGGGGAAAGTGTGAGGCACACTTTAGAGCAAGGGTCTGGTTATCGTGAAGCAGCAGAGAAAATATAAATTCTGGAAGTATCAGGTCGAAAAGGGATGTAACCCCTCCACTCAGAAAAAACATTAAATGCTGAATCCCTTTCTGCAAATGAATCCTTTGACAAACATTTCTCTGACCGAAAATGCACAAAACAAAAATGTTCGTTGCAAATTCATTTAACTCTCGAATTTCCGCGTCCCTCGAATTTTCAGAACAAGATGCCTCTCCTTGTGCCGACTCAATCCATCTCCCTTTGCATTGTTCTGCTTCCATCCACACTATTATATGTGTCACTAACTTATATTATCACAGAATAATGGAATTGTTACCGCAAGGAAAAAGGAAATTCCTCTAGTCGACCCCATGCCAACTATCAGATAGTCACCTTGCCCCGTCATTTACCAACAGTAGTGCAATTGCTTTTCCTTCAGATTCTTATTCATCTCCCTTTTTACAGATCGCATTGATGCTACATCCACAGCCCTTTCAAGCAGTGCATTCCAGTTTATAACCACTCGCTGCGAAATGGTCACCTCATGAGCAAAGTCTGGGAAAATAACGGGACATCTAAATTAGAATAGTGCAATCAAGCAGTCGCAACATGGATTCATGAAGGTGAAATCATGTTTAACTAATTTACTGGAATTCTTTGAGCATATGACGAGCATGGTGGATAGAGATGTACCAATGGATGTGGTGTATTTAGATTTCCAAAAGGCATTCGATAAGGTGCCACACAAAAGGTTACTGCAGAAGATAAAGGTACGCGGAGTCAGAGCAAATGTAATAGAATGGATCGAGAATTGGCTGGCTAAAAGAAAGCAGAGAGTCAGGATAATTGTGTCCTTTTCGGGTTGGAAATCGTTGGTAAGTGCTGTGCCGCAGGGATCAGTGCTGGGACAACAACTATTTACAATATACATCGATGACCTGGAAGAGGGGACAAAGTGTAGTGTAACATAATTTGCAGATAACACAAAGATTAGTGGGAAAGCGGGTTGTGTAGAGGACCCAGACAGGCTGCAACGAGAATTAGATAGGTAAAGCGAATGGGCTAATGTTTGGCAGATGGAATACTATGTCTGAAAATGTGAGGTCATCCACCTTGGGGAAAAAAAACAATAAAAGGGAATATTATTTGAATGGGGAAAAATTACAACATGCTGCGGTGCAGAGAGACCTGGGGTCCTTGTGCATGAATCCCAAAAAGTTAGTTCGCAAATGCAGCATATAATCAGGAATGCGAATGGATGTTGGCCTTCATTGCGAGAAGGATGGAGTACAAAAGCAGGGAGGTCCTGCTGCAACTGTACAGGGTATTGATGAGGCCGCACCTGGAGTACTGTTTGCAGTTTTCGTCACCATACTTTAGTAAGGATATACTAGTTTTGGAGGGGGTACAGAGACGATTCACTGGGCTGATTCCGGAGATGAGGGCTTTACTTTATGAAGATAGATAGAGTAGACTGGGTCTTTTTACTCGTTGGAGTTCAGAAGGATGAGGGATGATCTTATAGAAACATTTAGAATAATGAAAGGGATAGACAAGATAAAGGCAGAGAGGGTGTTTGCACTGGTCGGGGAGACGAGAACTAGGGGGCAAAGACTCAAAATACGGGGGAGCCAATTTAAAACCGAGTTAAGAAGGAATTTCTTCTCCCAGAGGATTGTGAATCTGTGGAATTCTCTTCCCAAGGAAGCTGTTGAGGCTAGCTCATTGAATGTATTCAAAGCACAGATAGATAGAATTTTAACCAATAAGGGAATAAAGGGTTATGGGGAGCGGACGGGTAAGTGGAGCTGACTCCACGGCCAGATCAGCTATGATCTTGTTGAATGGCGGAGCAGGCTCGAGGGGCTAGATGGCCGACTCCTATTCCTAATTCTTATGTTCTTATGTTCTTATGCAATAAGAAATCAATTCCTGCTAATCGGACAGCATTCCGAAAAAAAAGCACGGTGATGCTATTCTCGTAAAACAAGCTACTGAAGTATAGGTTAGCCTTGTAGGCTAAATCTCTGGTTATTTCCGAACGTTATTTCTACCGCAGCGTTTCTCTAGTTTCGTGATTGTTACGTTCGCCTACACGCGGGAGGGCCCTGGTTCAAAACCGTGCAGAAGCATTTTGCAAACTTGTTCGATTATATATTAGAAAAAATGGTATAAGTCACATTAGTGGTTCAATATTAACAAAGTGCAGTGTCTCAAAACCTTGTTACATTTGTTCATTTCTCTGTACAGTTCTCTACACACTCAGATGCTCCACTGTCTCCCTCAATCCTCCCATTTCCAGCCCTGATTGTACAGAATGCCCATCTCAAAGCTGTACAATCTTGTTCCTTTCAGGTGAGTAGTGGGCGAATATTAAATGATCCTGCAGTGCTGCCTCACCTCACAACAGTCTGGTTATTTGCTTAACGCAAACAAACCATTGACTAATATTTCCCAAGTATAGACTGAGTGGGGCCGGCACACACAGCAGATTGCAGCCCCACACACTTCAAACAGTCGCTGTAGAAATGCAGGTGCTCTTCTTTGAAAATATTCTGTGCAAATTCAAAATTCATGGGCTCATCTGAGATTTGAATAAGGTAACTCGCAAATTTCAAAGAAACAACCTCTCGACCAAGAAGCCGACTGCTTGATAATTTTTCAGATAAAGTATAACAATTATAAAAAAAAAAATTTGTGCAGCTATGGTTGAGAGGAGGAGCAATTGAGACCGGAACCAGTGACTTTCCCTTTTCGACCTATCTTCTGAAGTGCCGCACGGTCCCTCTCTGACATCCAGGCAGCGGTTGGCCACCCCAAGCGCAGCAGAGTAGTTTCTGCATTTCTTCTGGGCGGAGACAATATTTTTCCCCGACTCTCTTCCTCGTGTCTATATCCCTCTGCTTTGATTTCTATATTTAGTCCCCCCTCTCAGTTTCTAGTGTTGAAAAGGGAACAAAATCTGCAATGGGGCTTTTCTGTAGAACAATTTATCTCACTCAAAGTTAGACGCACTACGGTTGTGACATGAAATCTCGACAGCCAGGCATTGACATTAAGGTTTGGATATAACTATATATATGTAAACATATCCACAAGTGTCACATCTCTTTCTTGGTGGTCGAATGGTTAAGTGCGGTGCACTAACCTGGTTTCGATTCTCGATCAATTCATCGCATCAAAATAATTGAGCTCTGTTAGCCGATTAATAATTGCTGTAATCACCATGAATAAACACTTTATTGTCTATTACAGGCGGAGATTACAGATTCTCTTGCTGCTCCTACCATTTTGCCAGACACCTGTTCTGGGGTCAATTTTACAATGTGTAGTAGACGTTAGGAGCCTCTGCGGCCCCAGTGTGAGGATGTGGAAGTGAACACGATGGCTGGGGTAACGAGTGACATTTCAGTAAAGGGCAGCAGAGGAGAAGTATTGAGAACTTTCAGTGTGGGACCGAAGTTATTTAAGAGAGCCAACACATTCCCGATTCTCTTCTCTTCTCAGGCAATCCGCTGGATTCAAGGATACGTTGTTTTCACATCAAGCATCATTCCCGATCTGCACAGAGGGAGCTCACTGGTTGGTTCCCCTCTGGTGTGGCTACTGTGTCTGTGATTTCCGTAGTGTAGTGGTTATCACGTTTGGGTAGGAACATTATGTTGAAACTTGCTGTGGATGAACATTCGGAGGCGAGATTAGAGTCCTGGCAAAAAGGCAGAGGCTGCTCGAACTGCTGTGCTTTCCAGCATCTGCTGATTATATTTGCCATTTATTATGCTGCGAAAAAGGATCCATTATTCCTTAATATTTTTAAATTCACTTAAATAATTGGTTAACTTTCTTTGAGAGAAACAGATTTTGCGTGTGAGGCCAACGTGATATCCGTTGCACTGCAGGCCATTAATGGGCGGGAGGCCACTAAATTTAAAGGATGAGCTCACAAATAACAGGGGCAGTGGAGTCTGGTCAAAGTCAAACCCATTCTTTCTTATTCAGCAGAGGCATGGACGGGAGTCAGACAACAACATGTTTAATTAATGACACAAATACAGATAGCACTTACTTCTAAATCTTTTCACTGTAAAATGCTTTCACTTCATTTGAAATCGTATTGCGCTGAATCTGAAAGTGATCACCATGGCACTTTATCTTAACGACTAATTATACTGAACGTGCACGGTAGGAATAACCGGTCCTGTTCAATTTGACCAAATTGCCTCAGATTGCTGGTGTCATCAGCAATGAAGGTTTTGAACCATACTCCTAAAATACAGTGTATAAAATGCGATGTGGTTTAGCAGTTAACATGCAAAGCATAGAAAAAAATGATTAAAGTACCGACTCTCCTTCAGTTAGCAATGCTTTCATTGTGCAAAAGATGTCGATGGATTAATTAATGATGTTTTCACTTAAAAGCCACACAAAAGTTTAACTTACAAACTGGCAGGTGAGTGCTGCTTCTGACAGCCGGTGAGAGTTGGCGGGGATTTCAAAGCCCTTGTACTGAGGAACGTTCAGATAGACAAACATTTCATGATCACTTGGTGCACCTCGTGCCACAACGGTAGCGCGAATGACTCCGCGTGAAAAGGCTGCCTGACCAAATGATGTCGGAGAAACTGCTCTTTTGTATAATTCTGGAATTAATTTTTTTAATGCTGTTGCGCAGTAACCAGACCATCGCTCCAAGGTTCTCTTAAAACAAGCGCTTGAAGGATAGGCCAGCTGTGTAGCGTGAAGCTCTGGTGATGTTCCAAACACTGCTGCCACAATGTTTCTGTCGTGTACTGGATATCACGTTTGCTTGACGCGCGAAACTTCCATGTTTCAAGACCGGGACAGAAACTTTTGAAAACTTGTTCAATTAAATATTAGAAAAAATTGAGCAAATCACATTAGTGTTTCAATATTAACAAAATGCAGAATGTCACAAACTTCTTACATTTGCTGATTTCCCTGCACAGTTCCGTGGACACTGTCTATCAGTCCCTCCCATTTCCACCACTGATGGAGCAGAAATGCGCTCACAAAGCTACACATTCCATCGGCTTTTAGTTGAGTTGTGAGAGATTATTAAGTGATTCTGCAGCATCGCCTTACTTCACAACAGCTGATCAAACCCGAAAACAAACCCATGGATTATTCTTCTTCACCAGCTCCAGAGTGTGTGAGGCTGGAACAAGCATCAACTCTCCAACCCCGCACCCCCAATCAGCCGCTGCAGATATGCAAGTCCTTCTTCGCAAAAGTTCTATACCTGTTCGAAATTCACGGGCTCTATGAACCCGGGACTTCTCACAAAATTCAATGAACAACTCCTCAGCGAGAATCATACCTCGACCCCAACGTGCCGAATCATTGACAAATGTGCAGATAAGGTGTACCATTGTAAAAGCATATTTTCCGTTTAGCTATTCTTGATCGATGGAGCATTTGAGACTGAATAAATGACTTTGCCTCTTCGCCCAATCTTCTGGAGTGCTGCACGGTCTCACTCCGACTGCCAATGAGCTTTTGGGAGCTCAGTGTATACAGGCTGCAGGTGACCACCCCGAGCGCAGCAGTGGAGTTTCTGCATTAGTTCTGGATTTGGACAGTAAATTTCCCCTGCTCTCTTCCTCTTGTCTATATCCCTGTGCTTTGATTTCACTATCTCTTCCAACTGTCTCAGTTTCTAGTGTTTAAAACTGAACACACGATGAAGTGGGCATCATTGTAGAACACTTGCTCTCACTCAAAGTTAGACACGCTACCGTTGCGCGATAGGCAGCTAGCCGTTTATATACACGTGCATATATAAATATATATAAATATATCTACAAATTGCTTGCTTTTTCCTGGTGGTCATATTGTTAAGTCCGGCGCACTAACCTGTTTGGCTTCTCTATCAATTCATTGCAATAAAATAATTGAGGTCTGTGAGAGGATTAAAACGTGCTGTAAATAACATGAATAACACAATGACGTTCTGTTATAGTCTCAGCTTAGAGCTGTTCTTTCTTCTTCAGCCGTTTCCCCGACACATGTTCCGTGCTTAATTTTATAACCTATATCAGTTCACTGATCGCGGGGAGATGGAAGCAGCCTCTGCGGCACAACGGTGAGCTTGTGGAAGCGAACACGGTGTGGGGTAACCCATTGCATTGCTGAAAAGGGCAGAGGAGGAAAAGAACTGAGAGATTTAATTGTCGGACCAAAGTTGTTCAAGGCGTGTCAAGACATTCCGTGTCCTCCTCTCTTCTGAGACAATCCCTCGGAATCGAGGCTGACTTGCTTCTCCTTCAAAAATCCGTCCCGATCAGCACAGTGCGAGCACACTGGTCAGATCACCTTTGTTGTACGTCTTGTGACAGAGTATTCCATAGTGTAACGTGTATCACGTTCGTTTAGAAGTGAAAGTTCAGCAGTTGGACCACGGGCGTGTATATGAACAATCGGAGGCCAGTTTAACCACCTGGGAAAAAAGGCAGTGCATTCTGTTCAACATCAAACACCTACTTTCTTGTTGAGCAGAGACACGGACGCGAGTCAAACGCCGCAAAGTTATTTAAAACACAAATACAAGTAACACTTACAAATCTTTACCGTGTAAAACGCTGTCACTCTATTTGAAATAATACTGCGTTGATTCTGAAAATGAGCACCAGGGGATGTTATATGCACGACTGATTCTGTCTTCTGTGCACGATGTGAATAATTGGTCCTGATAAATTTGACAAAGTTGCCCCAGATTCCTGGTGTCATCAGGAATGATGATTTTGAACCAGTCTCCTAAAATACAATGTGTAAATTGGGATATCGTTGAGCATTTTACATGCAGAGCAATGAAACATGATTGAAGTTTCGACTCTCCCTCAGTTACCTTTTTTTATTGTGCAAAAGAAGGCGAGGTGTAAATTATGTATGATTTCCCGTTAAAGAACACAAATGGTTAACAAAAAAACATACGTGGCTGGCATGTGAGCGCGGCTTCTGAAACCTGCTGGGAGTGAGCGGGGATTTGAAAGCCCTTGTATTGAGAAACGTTCATATTGACAAACATCTAATTTTTAATATGTAGACGTCGAGGCGCAACGGTAGCGTGTTTGACTCCAAATCAAAACCTTGCGTGAACAAATCATGACTGGGTCACTGGTCTTTTGGATAATTCCAGAATTAATATTTTATTTGCTGTTTTGAACGAAGCAGACATTTGCTCCAATGTCTTTCTCACTGCTTTCCTTGTTTCGGGCAGAGAGACGTCAGATGCAATAATTTGTTTGATTTGACAAGACACAAAAGTTCAAAATCAACATGCAGGCGGCCACGAATGTCAGTGAGTAGGCAGCATGGCCGAGCGGTCTAAGGTCTTCGATTTCGGTTGTGATGTTCTCTGCAGGCCTGGGTTCGAATTTCATTTCTGGCACTTACTATTTTTAATCATAAAATGAAACTTCTCTGTTTGGCGCCATGAATACACCATAAAATAGGATTCAGCAGTACACCTGCTCCCTTAACACTTTCATCTGACCTGGTGCTGAAAGTGGAGATGTTCCGCAGTGTCGCCTTTAATATTTTCGCCACACAGGCGAAAGCACGCCGGTCGGAAATATTTTCTGGAGTTTTAGCCTCATGCATGCTCAGGGGTGAATTTGTTCTCCTGTGAAAGATCATAAGATCAAAAGAAAGTAATACTTACGAGCAGGAGTAGGCCATTTTCCCCAACACTCATGAAGATCCTGGAGGTTCTTCGACAGCAATTTAAACAGCTGGGGCGGAGCCTATAGGCGCCTGGCCGCAATCAGTGAAAAAACGTAGCTTTAGCAGAGGAACGCTAGCTCCATCGGTAGAGCATAAGACTCTTAATCTCAGGATGTTGCTTTCGAACCCCAAGTTGATCGATTATTTTCAATAGAATCAGAATTTTACAGGACAGAAGCAGAGCATTTCGGCACATCGTGTCCACGCCGGCCAACAAGCTTAATCCCGCTTTCCAGCTCGAGGTCTGTAACCCTGCATGTTACGGCACTGAAGTGCACATCCAATTACTCTTGATATGCGGTGCGGGTCCCTTGCTTCACCAGTCTTTCAGATAGTGAGTTCCCGACCACCACCAAACTCTGCATGAAAAACTTTCCCTTCAAATCCCCTCTAAACCTTCTACCAATTGCTATAAATTCATGCGCCCTTGTTGTTCAACCCTCTGCAAAAGGAAAAAGGCCATTTATATTTGCTCTATCTACGCTCTCTTAATTGTATACATCAAATGATGTCCCCCTTCAAACTCTGTCCCAAGGGAAAAAAAAACAGCCTATGTAATCTGTTCTCATAGCTAAGATAGTCATTACCAGCAACATCCTCGTAAAATATCCAATGCAACGTATCCAGTGCAATCATGTCCTCCCTGTAATGCACTGTGCAGAACTGCATGCAGTACTCCAACTGTGGCCTAACCAGTGTTTTATACACTTCAAGCATAAATCACTTGCTTTTCTATTCCATGCCTCGGCAAATAAAGGCAAGCAGGCTGTATGCCTTCTTAACCTGGCCTGCCACTTTCAGGGATCTGTGGATATGCAATCCCTGGTCCTTTTGTCCCTCTTTACCTCTCAATGTCCTACTATTTAATATGTATTCATTTACGTGTTCGTCCGAACCAAATGTAGTATCTCACACTTCTTTGGAATAAATTCCATTAGCCACTGTTATGCCCACCAGAGAAGTTGACTTATATATTCCTGCAGTCCGCAGCTTTGCTTCCTTTCGCTGAGCCAATTTTGGATCCAATTTGCCATTTTGTCCTGTGGCTTTTACTTCATGACCAGTGTGTCCTGTGGGACCATATGGAAAGCATTGCTAAAATCCTTATGCACTACAACATATGCACTGCACTCATCGAAACTCCTGGTGACCTCCTCAAAAAATTCACTTAAGTTAGTCAGACACGACCTTTCGTGAACAAATCCGTGCTGACTGTTCCTGACTAACCCGTCTTGTTCTAAATTTAGAAATTATCTGATCGATAAATGTTATCCTGCTTTCAAGGGAAAAACGTAATTAATTAAGCGATGAACTTCATTTACACAATTAAATAAATGCTAACTGATGGAATGTGCATAATTGAATAATTTGTTCTGTGCTCTGCAAATTAACTCAGCCATAAACCATTTTACACATTGAGCTTTAATATTCTAGTGGTCTGGTTCAAAATGTTCAAGTTGATAACAGCTACATTAGACGGGGGAAACAGTGAGATATACTTTAGAGCAAGGGACTGATTATTTGTAAACAGCAAACGAAATATACAACTCGATGAATAAATCTAAATGAAATGTGCCCCTGACGCACAGAAAGAAGTATTAAGGCAGAGGATTAAATGCTGAATGCTTTTCTGCGAAAAATTCATTTCACATATATTTATCTGAGCGAAACGGCACTTAAATAAAATTTTACTTTCACAGTTATTAAACTCCCGAATGTGCGCGTGCTCTGAAGCATCTGAATCAGATAACTCTCGGCCTGTCAACTCAATCAGTGTTCCTTTGCAATGTTCTCCTTCCATCCTCCCTAGTCAATGTGGCACTTACTTATAAAATTATGAAATCACGGAATGGTAACAGCAGAGAAGTAGGCCATTCGGTCCGTCGAGCATCTGCCCACTCTCTGCATGTCACATTCACCCCCGCCCTATCCCCATATCCGTGCAATCGTTTTTCCTTCAGACTCTTACCCAATTCTCTTTTGAAGGATGAGATTAAGACTGTCTCCACCGCCCTTTCAAACAATGCATTCCAGATTGTAATCACTCAGTGCTAAATGGCCAGCTCCTGTTCCGATGTGTAAAGTCTCAGAAAAACTCGATCAATTTCTGTCACACTCACAGCCTTCATAAATATAGCACCGTCACTCTATTCTCGTAAAACAAAATCCTGTTGTTATAGGCTAGCTGTGTAGGCTAACCCTGTCGTTATGTCCTCTTCAATGGCGTTTCCGCAGTGCAGCGGTGATTACGCTCATCTTACACACAAAAATTCTCTGGTTTGAAACTGCGAGGGATCATTTTGAAAACCTGATTAATTAATATGAGGAAAAAATGGAATAATTCACAGCAGTGGTTCAATATTAACAAAGTGTGGTGTATCACAGCGTTATTGTATTTGCTGATTTATCGGTACAGTTGTATATACACACACACACAGTGTCTCTCACTCTGTCCCGATTCAAGGCCTGACAGTACAGAAATCGCCTCTCGAAACTGCACAGTCCGGCTGCTTTCAGTTGAACTGTGAAAGACTATTAAAGAATCTTGCTTCACAACAGCAGACCAAAGCCACAAACAAATCGTTCGAAAAATCGCTCTTCCGAAGCTCCAAAAGAGTAATGATGTGACCAGGAGCAACATTCCAGCCCCGCACTCTCCAATCAGCTGCTGCCAGTGGTAAGCGGAGAAAGTAGCCTCAATCAACGGGTTACTTCCTTTCGTTGGGAGGTAACATGCCACTGCCTGGCTAAACTTGCTCATACACCAAACACAAGCTGATTAAACTCTTAATCTCAAAGTCATGGATTCGAGCCCCAACTCACATAAACATTATGTCACCGCAAAACAGCATTTATTTACCGATCGGCTCATTTTGCACAATACAAGTTATGCACACTGATGAGGAGTAAATACTTTAATACTTTGTTCTATGCTTTGCATGTTAACTGAAACAACATATCCCATTTTACCAACTGTATTTTAGGTGTCTGGTTCAAAAAAGTAATCGCAGTTCACACCATTAATCTGGCGCAGATGCAGAAGCAGACTGATGACATGCATCAACAATGAACAACGCTTTTTATGGTAAAGCAAAACGGAGAGGGGATACGTCCCCTCCTGGTCGGAGCAATCAGAAGCTTTACTTCACTCACAGCTTTGTTAAAGATGTCTCGTAAGATGTGACTGCATCAGACTCTGTTGCACAATCTGTTCGTGCGTTCGGCTGCTCACCAAAATGTTGGAAGTTAGAATCCTCCAAGTGGCGAAGCATTTAACAATTAATTCTTCCTCTGAAGGTGCAGTGCCCCACAGTTCCAGGTTGTCATCGAAACATAGAAAATAGGTGCAGGAGTAGGCCATTCGGCTCGTCGAGCCTGCACTGCCATTCAATGAGTTCATGGCTGAGCATGCAACTTCACAACCACATTCCTGCTTTCTCGCCATACCCCTTGATCCCTCTAATAGTTAGGACTACATCTAACTCCTTTTTGAATATGTTGGCCTCAAGAATTTTCTTTGGAAGAGAATTACACAAGTTCACCACTCTCTGGGTGAAGAAGTTTCTCCTCATCTCGGTCATAAATGCCTTACCCCTTATCCATCGACTGTGGCCCCAACATTGGGAACATTCTTCCAGCATCGAACCTGTCTAAACCCGTCAGAATGTGATACGTTTCTATGAGATCCCATCTTATTCTTGTCATGTGCGTTTTGGCTGCACGAATAAATTCCGCATATATTGCCAGTTGTGCTGTATTCCCGTGAGTTCCCACTCATATACGTTTATGAGAACACAGTTCAAGTAAAATTATTCAACAAAATAAACGAATCATGTTCCTGTAGCAAACCCATTGCAAATAAATTAAGTCATTATGGTTGAAGGTACTGCTGGACCTTGATTCTATGGATACATATGTAGAATTGGAACACGCCATTGCACCTTGTGATACTATATTTAATTTCTGGCTGTTCTACATATGGTATTAGGGGAAGCAATTCAGAACACATTGGATAAATTTAATGATATTTTACCTGTATCGAATATTTGTTGAAACGAAATGCACCATGAACCGTTTTGCCATTTGATCTCTCCTGCCTTCGACCCTGCACTTCCATTTCCGTACCTTACAATTGCTTAAAACCTGTTGCATCTCCAACATTTCCCGGTTCTGGAAGGAAACGCTGGACTTTCATCGGCAGCTTAAAGACTTTGTACTGGATATTTGTTCTCCACCTGACTTCTGCCGTTTCCAAAGGTGAAATGAGTGCTAAAGTGAATCAGTGCAGAAGATTCCACATTTCACCCTATTTCTGAACACTGCCTTCTTACCCGAGGCCAAAAAGTTTAAAATAATGCATTCCAGATTGCAATACTTCGCTGAGTAAAAATACATCTCGTCTCCACACATCTCCGCCCCGGATATCGCTTTTTACAAATTATCTTCTGTCATTGTCCTCTGGTTACCGACACTCCTGCCAGTGGAAATATTTTCACTATAATTTTTGAAACCACTATTAATTTGCCCCTTTCGCATGATTATTGGCGTTCAATGTGGTGAAGTTGAAGGGTAAGTTCATCCATTTTGCAAATAAAATGCTCGGCCAGTGCATGATCTAAAAGCATTACATTAGAGAATATATTAGCTGTGAAATAGCGGATCCGGTTAATTTTAACAAAATTTGCACCGGATTCCTGGTGCCATATGAAATTAGAGTTTAAACCATTCTCATAAAATACAATGAGTAAATTAGATGGTGATAACACTTCATCATATGCAAACAGAAAATAAAGGAGTGAAACATTTCACCGTCCCTCAGTAATCATATTATCATTTCTTTCATTCTGAAAAATAAAGTTATCGGTTAATTAATGGTGATTAAATTATTTATTATTTTTAACATTAGCTGCACGTCCTCAATGTTGTGCGGGTTTTATATTAAAAACCGTGTTGTCAATATTATTTCCCTGACCAAGAATCTAAACTGTTTTGCATTGGTATAAGGAGTGGATTCAGCAAGTCATTTAAATGTGATCTCAAAATGGCGTTAATTTATGATGACGGTTACAATTTGTTTCGGTGTGAAACAAGTGGATTGTAATGGACAATAATATCATTAACCTTGAGGATGCCGCAATGCCGCAATGTTGGTTTCCTTCGTGGTTCAGATTCAGCATTCTCACTGCCGAAGTGCATCGATGTTACACATCTATATGCATCTTGTGCGTGTAATAAAAAGAATAATTGATTGAAACATTATTAATTAATCCTTAACTTTATTTTGTAGAACAGGAATTAATTATTTTGCCGTGATCATGTGAGGAACTTTTATCCCTATCTCATTGTGTTTAATTTTTCAACAAATGTCGAATGAGCACATTGTTTATGCGAAGCTTTCCTTATGTAGTGATCACATCAGATGCGATAAGTCCCTGCTTCGAGCCCTGGCAGAAACATTACATTGGAACAAAAAATTGCATGCAATATAATTGAATAAAAACAACCCTCGGTACCTTTTCGCACGAGCAATTAACATTTTAAACCAGTCCCCTAAAATACAGAGTGTGTAAGGTCAGATAGCGGATAAGACTTCCTCAAAGATTAAAATTTCATAAATTATTAATGTTCAGTTCTTGAAGTTTAGACTTCCCTCAGTGACCATATTCGCATTTCTTTCATTCAGTTAAACAGGTCCATCAGTTAATACCAGCAGATCTAAGCCGCATTTCAAACCCAGAAAGAAGTCATCAATTATTTGCCCTTCTCCAGTTCCAGAGCGCAGACAGTTGTTTTCCATCCCTGAAAGATACCAAGGAGCAGGGCCAAACCTCCTCATCGACCGAGCACAGGCTCAAGGAAACCATGGGGCGTTGATTCACTGGTAACTGAGCATTCAACAGGCATTGAACAAGCTGGACTGAAACGTTCTAAACTAATAACGTGCATACTGAGAATTTAAGAGAAGGATGGCTGAGAAGTCAAAATTAGTGCATTCCGATCGCAGTAAGTTCTGAAGGGGTGAGTTCGAATTTCACTGTTGACATTCATTATTATTCTCATTACGAACTCATTTGTTTTGACCCCACTCAGATGCTTTGGGACATCCATCCAACTCAGTAAAATTACATCACTTCAATTAAAAACGGTGATATCAAAGTTACTTTCCAAATCAGAAATCGTTCGCAGGTGGCTGTAAAGAAAGGAATGGGTTTGTCAAGCATTGAAAGGTGCCATCTGAAAATCTCACACGACCAATTTATAAACACGGTTATAATTTGTTTCCGTGTAAAAGAAGGCTTGCTCGAATGGTCAAATGGACTACTGCTGCTCCTGGTTCCTATGTTCTTAAGCAAATCACATAAAAAAATATTAAAATATAAACTGTCCCTCAGTTTATATTTTTCCATTGTGCAATAGAAGATTATCTGTGAATTAATTATGTTTTCCCGATCCTGGCATGAAGAGCCTCGTACTGACGGAGCTAGATGGGCCTGAATTAATAGCGCAAAATCTGTCACTGACTGCAGCCAGGCGCTTTAACTTAAACTGCAAACCACCAACCAGTTTCTCCTGAATTCGAAGATCTATAAGGAAATGAACCATCCAAACCCCTTTCATTAACCACAGGGGTTCTGGCAATTCTTTTATCTAAAAGCGGTTTTAGTCCTTGTCAATATCTATTGTATATATCCCGATGTTTCACGATTGTATCAGTCTCTCTGGCTTTGTTCAATTGTTGTGCAGCCACCTGCATTTTGTTTTTCAACGAATGCCTCTGTTTCTGTCTTAAATAAAAACAGACAATGTTTCTTATATATTTCTTATGTTCTTCCAAGTGCCTTTGATATCCTTCCGAAATTTTGGTGCCAAGAACTGGAATCAGTACTCCAAGTGAGACCGAAGCAGGGATTTATAAAGATATGGAGTAACTTCCTCGCTGGTGTATCTATTCATAAAGCCAAGGGTCATGTCTTCTTTTTTAATAGCACTATCAAATTGTAGACCTACCTTCAACGATTTCTGTGTAAATCTTCCAGTTCCTCTTTTTCTGAATACCATTCAAAACAAAACCATTTTGATTATGTTTCTTCATATCACCTCCCTTTGTTTCCTTTACAATGACCAGTGGAACATAGATGAGCAGGAGGATGCCATTTAGCCCTCGAGCCTGTTTCGCCATTCCACGAGATCATGGCTGATCTGATTATGGCCTCAACGCTACATTCCTGGCCATTCCTCATAATCCTGGACTCCCCTAAAGTTCACAAATCTCTCTATCTCCACCTTTAATTTATTAAATGACACAGTCTCCACAGCTCTCTGAGGTACAAATTCAAAGATTCACGACCCTCTGAAAGAAGAAATTCTTCCTCATCCCCGTTTTAAATGGGCACACCCTTATTCTGAAACTATGTCCCATAGATCCAGATTCCTCCACGAGGGGAAACATCCTTCTTCATCTATCATGGAAAACCCCTTAGAATCTTACATATTCCAGACTTATCATCTCTCACTCTTCTAAACTCTAATAAGTAGAGTCCCATTCTGCTCGACCATTCTTCATAAGACATCCTTGTGAACCTTCTCTGAAATGTCCCCAATGCAAGGATATTTCTCCTTAAATAAGGAAAGCAAAACGGTACGCAATACTCCAGGTGTGGACTCACCTACGCCCTGTACAGTTGTAGCAGGAATTCCGTACGTTTATACTCCATCCCCCTTGAAATAAAGGCCAACGTTCCATTTGTCTTCCTAATTAATTCATGTATCTGCATGCTAAATATTTGTATTTCATGTGTAAGGACCCTCGGATCCCTCTGCACTGCAATATTTTGTAATCTCTCCCCAATTAAATATTAATTTGCTTTTTTACATTTCCTTCCAAATTGCACAACCTCACATTTTCTCACATTATCCGCTATCAGCAAAATTTTTGCCTATTCACATAGCCTACCTATATTGCTTTGCCGGTTGTTTGCGTCCTCTTTGCAACGTTCTTTCCCAGCTATCTTTGTAACATCAGTAAATTTGCCTATATTATAAACTTGCATAGCACAGAACAAATAATTCAAGTATGGGTTCTGCCTGCTTTAACATTTCTTTCGTTGTGCAATCGATGATTATTAGTTAATTAATTGTTCTTTCCTATAAAGAAACATACATGTTTAATACAATTTTTCGACTGATCTCCCTATCCGTTGATTCCCCTTAATTCAAAAAACTATCGATCTCAAAGTGGAATATATTCAGAGATGTGGCATCCACATCTCTCTGGGTCAAATAATTCCAAAAATTAATAACCCAATGACTGAAAAAATGTGGCTTCATCTCTCACTTAATTTGCCGTCTCCTTATCCTGAGATTTTGATCCCCAGTTCTAGACACACCAGCCACGGAAAACAACATCTCACCATCTACCCTGTGAATACCCTCCAGAATATAGTATGTTTCATAAGAATATAAGAATTCGGAACAGGAATAGGCCATCTCGCCCCTCGAGCCTGCTCCGCCATTGAACAAGATCATGGCTGATCTGGCCGTGAACACAGCTCCATTTACCCATCCGCTCCTCATATCCCTTAATTCCCTTGTTGCTTAAAAATCTATCTATCTGAGATTTGAATACATTTAATGAGCTAGCATCAACTGCATCCTTTGGCAGAGAATTCCACAGATTCACATCATTCTGGGAGAATGAATTCCGGCTCATCTCTGTTTTAAATTGGCTCTCCCGTATTTTGAGGCTGTGCCCCCTAGTTCTAGTCTCCCCGACCAGTGGAAACAACGTCTCTTCCTCTATTTTGTCTGTACCATTCATTATTTTAAATGTTTCTATAAGATCACCCCTCATCCTTCTGAACTCCAATGAGTAAAGGCCCAGTGTACTCAATCGATCACCATAAGAAACCCCCTCTTCTCCGGAATTAGCCGAGTGAATCGTCTCTGTACCGCCTCCAAAGCTAGTATATCCTTCCTTTAGTAAGGTGACCAAATCTGCACGCAGTACTCCAGGTGCGGCCTCACCAATACCCTGTACAGTGGCAGCAGGACCTCACTGATTTTGGTCTCCATACCTCACGCAATGAAGGCCAACAGTCCATTTGCATTCCTGATTACCTGCTGCACCTGCAAACTAACATTTTGGGATTCATGCATAAGGACCCCCTGGAACCTCTGCACCGCAGCATGTTGTAATTTCTCTCCATTCAAATAATATTCCCTTTTATTGTTTTTTTTTTCCAATGTGGATCACCTCATATTTTCCGATGTTGAATTCCATCTGCCAAACCTTAGCCCAATTCGCTTAATCTATCTAAATCTCTTTGAAGCCTCTCTGTTTCCTCTACATAACCCGCTTTCCCACTAATCTTTGTGTCATCTGCAAATTTTGTTACACGATACTCTGTCCCCTCCTCCAGGTCATCTTTGCATATTGCAAACAGTTATGGTCCCATCACCGATCCTTGTGGCACAACACTAACCACCGATTGCCAACCTGAAAAAGACCCATTTATCCAGACTCTCTGCTTTCTGTTTGTAAGCCAATTCTCTATCCATGCTCATACATTTCCTTTGACTCCGCGTGCCTTTATCTTCTGCAGTAACCTTTTGTGTGGCACCTTATCGAATGCCTTTTGTAAATCCAAATACAACACATGCATCGGTACACCACTATCCACCATGCTCGTTATATCCTCAACGAATTCCAGTAAATTAGTTAAACATGATTTCCCCTTCATGAATTCATGTTGCGTCGGCTTGATAGCATTATTCCTATCTAGATGTCCCACTATTTCTTCCTTAATGATAGCTTCAAACATTTTCTCCAATACAGATGTTAAACTAATCGGCCTATGGGTACCTGCCTTTTGTCTGCTCCCTTTTTTAAACAGAGGCATTACATTATCTGTTTTCCAATCCGCTTGTACCTCCCCAGAGTCCAGAGAATTTTGGTAGATTATAACGAATGCATCTGCTGTAACTTCCGGCATCTCTTTTAATACCCTGGGATGCATTTCATCAGGACCAGGGGACTTGTTTGCCTTGAGTCCCATTAGCCTGTCCAACACTACCCCCCTAGTGATAGTGATTGTCTCAAGGTCCTCCCTTCCCACATTCCCGTGACAAGCAATTTTTGGCATGGTTTTTGTGTCTTCCGCTGTGAAGACCGAAGCAAAATAATTGTTTAAGGTCTCAGACATTTCCACATTTCGCATTATTAAATCCCTTTTCTCATCTTCTAAGGGACCAACATTTACCTTAGTCACTCTTTTCCGTTTTATATATCGGTAAAAGCTTTTACTATATGTTTTTATGTTTTACGCAAGTTTATTTTCATATTCTATCTTTCCTTTCTTTATTGCTTTCTTATTCATTCTTTGCTGTTGTTTAAAATGTTCCCAATCTTCTAGTTTCCCACTAACCTTGGCCACCTTATAGGCATTGGTTTTTAATTTGATTCTTTCCTTTACCTCCTTGGTTATCCGCGGCTGGTTATCCCTTCTCTTAGCGCCCTTCTTTTTCAATGTTATATATTTTTGTTGAGAACTATGAAAGACCGCCTTAAAAGTCCTCCACTGTTCCTCAATTGTGCCACCGTTTAGTCTGTCTTCCCAGTCTACTTTAGCCAACGCTGCGCTCATCCCACTGTAGTCCCCTTTGTTTAAGCATATTATGCTCGTTTGAGACACTACTTCCTCATCCTAAATCTGTATTGCAAATTCAACCACATTGTGATCACACATTCCGAGAGGATCTTTTACGAGGAGATCGTTTATTATTCCTTTCTCATTACACAGGAGCAGATCTAACATAGCTTGCTCCCTTGTAATTTCTGTAACATACTTTTCTAAGAAACAATCCCGTATGCATTTTATGAATTCCTCCTCAAGGCTACCCCGTGCGATTTGATTTGACCAATCGATCTGTAGGTTAAAATCCCCCATGATTATTGCCGTTCCTTTTTCACATGCCTCCACCATTCCCTAGATTATTGTCAGCGTCACTGTGAAATTATTACTTGGGGGCCTTAAACTACGCCCACCAGTGACTTTTTCTGCTTACTATCTCTAATCTCCAACCACAATGATTAAACACTTTGTTCATTACAGCCGATATCGTTTTCCACAACCAATCTGATATCATCCTTTATTAACAGAGCTACCCCACCTCCATTCCCTTCTTGTCTATCTTTCCGAATTGTCAGATACCCCTGTCTGTTTAATTGCCAGTCTTGGCCACCCTGCAACCACGTTTCTGTAATGGCCACCAAATCATACCCATTTGTAATGATTTGTGCAGTCAACTCATTTACGTTGTTTCGAATGCTGCGTGCGTTTATGTAGAGTCTTTTAATACTTGCTATTAAACCATGATTTTTAGTTTTGACCCCTCCTGCAGCCCCTTTATATTCATTAACGAGATCAGATTTTATTCTTCTAAATCCAGAGAGTATAGTCACATTCTGCAAAACTCTCATCATAAGACAGTTGTCACATCCCAGGAATCAATTTTGTGAAGTTCCTTGCATCCCATCGTAGGCAAGCATATAATTTCGTGGATAAGGAGACAAAAACTGTGCGCAATATTCCAGGTTGTTTTCTCCGTGGCCCTTTAAATTTGTAGCAAGATTTCCTTACTCTTATAGTATGTGCTATATTTTAGGTACTATGGGACGAATGCCCTGTGTTTCTGCTGATTCTACGGTCGTATGAAAAACTATTAAAATTGGACAATCTCGCGACAAACACGTTCGTTTTTTCCTTCAGTGTGCAACACTTTTGTGAGTGAATTAATGATCATTGAAACAATTATTAAGTAATTCACAGTGTTGAATTATTTTTGTCAATTGCTCAATGAAAATGACTTTTCTGACTGGGAATCGAACACGGGCCACAACAATGAAAGCACCTAATCCTAGCTCGTAGACTACCATGCAACACTAGCTACAGCCTCAGTGATAATTGTAAATATAGTTTGCTTTGATTCACACATGGAAATGGTGCAGTTATACAGAGTGTACCGAGATTTGCTGCAGTCCGCTGGCAGCAGTTGAAGAAAGAGAACGTGAGAGTTTGAGTGAGAGATGAGTATTGTTTCTGATGTTGTCTGACACCGTTGGTTGCGGCCGCGGATGTCAAATCCCGATCATTGCACCAATGCAGACTAAGCAAGACCGTGTTGCAGGAATCATTATATAGGCAAATATCATCGACCTTGTGGTGCAATAGTAATCCCATCTAACTTCTGATCAGAATTTCTGTTCAAATCATGTCTGCGTCACATTTTTTATTGACATTTTTTTCCGCAAATGCTATTTGATTTGCTGTATCACAATGACAGCGCCCATGCTCCAAAGTCTGTCGCACTGTTTCTCCAGTGTCTGCATGAACATGGTAAATTTTCTGATCGCAAATTGTTTTTTAGTTCTTCTCGATATCTCTTGCCTATTTCTCGGTGGGTCAAAATCTCTGTCTATCTGTCTCTGTTTAATCAGTGTGTGGCCACCTGCAGGTTAATTTTGAAAGTATGCCTGCAAATTATCTTCAATAAATACAGGAAATGCTAGAAACATTCCGCAAATCAGGCAGCATCTGTGGAGCTAAAGAAGAGCGATTAGTCGATGGGTCTGTTTGCTGCTTTGATCTGCTGTTGTGAAGCGAGGCTTCGCTGCAGGATCCTTAACTAAACTCTCACGATAAAATAGAAACCATCTGGAATGTGCAGCTTGGAGAGGGGATTTGTGCACCGTCAGGGCTGGAAATGTCAGAGAATGAGATACATGGGTAGATATTGAGTGTGCATAGTACTGTCCAGAGAAACATAAAAAATGACAGGGTCATAATTATCTACAATAATTTCACTGTTAAATTCTGTAATTTTACTTGAAAGCAACATGAAAGTTTAGCAAAAACAATTGGCCGAACGTGTGCTGGTCGGGCCTGCTTAAGATCTATGTCCCTGACCCGGATTGCAGGCAGGCGCCTGTTGGTCCGGAACAGGTTTTTTAATTCCGACTGTTTTCCAATTTCTACCCGATTTCTAAGCAGGGACGTTTTGCGTATTAGGCGAATGTTATAACAACTACAATACGCAAATGCTGTTGTAAGATTCTTGTCTTTTTAGTAGAGGCGTGGACTACAAATCACATCGGGGTCACTGTTAGTTTCCTTGTTGTTCTTCCGGAATCGGTATTTTTTTTGCTGTTTCACAATTACCATAACTTTCCTGTCAAGTCTGTCTCACTGTTTTCCCAGTGTCAGGTAAAGAAGCGCCTCATGTCCTAATTTATTTAATGTGACAAGACACAGACGCAGGTATTCGTTCAAAATCAAACTGCAGGTGGCCAAACATTGATTGGATAGAGGCAGATAGAGGGACACAATTGGAAAACAGTCGGAATTAAAAAACCTGTTCCGGACCAACAGGCGCCTGCCTGCAATCCGGGTCAGGGACATAGATCTTAAGCAGGCCCGACCAGCTCACGTTCGGCCAATTGTTTTTGCTAAACTTTCATGTTGCTTTCAAGTAAAATTACAGAATTTAACAGTGAAATTATTGTAGATAATTATGAATTGTACTTGTGCATTTTATTATACCTTGTACCGTCTGAATCCCGTTCATGTCTCTTCTTCCTCTGTTTAACAAGAACGGAGGGGGTTGACATACACTAAACTGTTCTTCCCAGATAATTTCAGGCTGTGTGTTCATATCACGTCGGGATCACAATTCTTTCGATATTGCTCTCACGAAACCGATATTTTCTTTGTTGTTTCACTATAACCAGTTCCGTGCTCTACAATCGCTCTCATTGTTCACACCATGTTTACTATGCTTTGCGCGTTCACATGCATATAATATGAGGTGTAATTTCTTCTCTCAGAAGTTCGTGTTCTCAGAAATTCTCCACCCCAGAAAGCTGTGGAAGTAGAGTCATGGAATATATTCAAGAATGGGATAGACAGATACTTGAACTACAGAGGAATCCGGCGTATGGGGAACAGGCAGGAAAGTGGAGATGTGGCCAAGATCTGATCAGCCATGATCTTATTGAATGGCGGACTCGGGACGTGGGGGAAATGCCCTAATCATTATGTTCTTAACCCTCCAAATTCCTAGTTGGTATAATCTCTCTTGCTAATTTAACCCGTGGATTCCAAGTATCACTCTGGTAAATCTTTCCCATGTTACAAATGTGACTACACTCCAAAAAGTACTTTATTGTCTGCAAAGCGCTTTGAGACGTCCTGTGGTCGTGGAAGGCGCGATATAAATCCAAGTCTTACTTTTGTTAAATCTATGCAGCACTTGCTCCAAGGCAAATATCTCCTTCCGAAGGCAAGGAAAGGCGAAAACTAATAAACAGGAGGGTTCTAACTAGATTTAACATAATGATTTCCAGCAGGCGTTTGATGAGGTTCCACATCAGAGCGTGTTGGACAAAAACAAATCTGAGACAATTTGTGAACATGGACAGGGCATTGAGAGTAGCCATACTGGGGATGTTCTCTAATTGGCAGGAAATGAATACTGGTCTCCAGCAGAGATCTTTATGAGTGCCTCAGATTTTTACGATAGTTAAAATGATTTACATGAAGGAATAATTAACGATATTGCCAAGGTCACACACATCAAAATAGTGTGAAAGGTAACAGATAATATCAAAGGTACAATGATTCAGTCGGAAAACTATAGGCAGCTGGTAAAGAAGATTGGAAGCGGACAAAGAAATTCGGGATTTGAATGACATCTTGAACACTTGTTCAATTAAATGTTTGTTTTGAGCATTTTCGTTCACAGTAATGTATGTGAAAGCAATTTTTTGCAGCAAGAGCGATTGAGCATTTCAGCTTGCTGCTGAACTCTTCACTCTGGGCGCTGAACTCAGCACATGTTTCTGTCGTGTAACGATTATCACTTCAGCCTCATACCCGGTCAAACAGAGTAATCTAGAGAATACTTTTGCTGTGAATTAAAAATTGTTATAAGTAGACCCAGGTTCCTTGTCGATTGAGCAATGACCATTTATATTAGTTTCCTCAAATACAGCGTGTGTAATATCAGAGAGTGGATAAATCTTTATCTATGATTATGTTTTCCCAAATTATTAAAGTACAGTCATTGAAGTTTCGAGTGTCCCTCAGTAACCATGTTAGCAGTTATTTCAGACTGCTAAACAATGGTATTAATTAATGAGTGGTGGTTAATCTGCCCCTCCCCCCGCACAGTTTAATGTATTGCATGTCATTATTTTTAAAGATTTTGGATTTAAAAGAGTTACTTTCCGAATCCGCGCTCCCTCTGTTTGCGCCGAACCATTAAACGACAAGCAATAACATTAAAAAGTTTATCACAGTTGATTACATTTCTTGTCTTTGTTGTTTGTGTTTTTTAATCTCGATGTCGTTTTCAGGTCATAACTGCAGATATTCCTGTGATTAAACATGAATAAAATGCAATGTCTCGCAGCACCGCCTCGGCTAATACCGGCACATCCAAGCCAATCTTCCCCAGCCTTGGGATGCAAGTTGTGCGCACCCAGGACAAAACCCTCCATAATCCAAACACAGGCTCAGCGAAATCTCGGTGAAGAGGATATCCCATCATGGGGCCTTCCAGCAGCATTGAATAAGTGCACGGACTGAAATGTTCTACATGTGCAAGTGATAAATTCCATTTATCGCCCTTTTCAGTCAGGATTGCCCGAGCGGTGTAAGGCAGTGCGTTCACAAAGCAGTCTTCTCTGGAGGCGAGGGGGCGAATCCCGATTCAGACTTTCCTTAGTTTTAATTAGATCCGTGTATTGTGCGAAATCAATTGCAGATGTTTCTCTGATTGCTCTCGTTTATAAGAGAACTCTTGCTGATTGATCCCTTTGGACGACAAATCACACCTTGAAGTTTCTCCGGAATATGAACATGGACATACTTAGCTGAACTTTGCACTTTATGACATGATCCATTTGGGCATCTGAAGTCAGAAATTACACATACCTCACCCAGCCCGAATTCCCTCCTTTCCACAATGCAAGTTCTTCCCTCACCTGTCAACATTGAAACATAGAAACATAGGAAACCGTTGCAGGATTAGGCCATTCGGCCTTTCGAGTCTGCACCGCCATTTAGTAAGATCATGGCTGATCAATCCCTCAGTACCCCTTTCATGCTTTCTCTCCATACCCTTTGATCCCCTTAGCCGTAAGCTACATATCAAACTCCCTCTTAAATATATCAAATGAACTGGGATAAAAAAAACTCTGTGTGGCAGGGAATTCCACAGGTTAACAACACTCTGAGTGAAGAAATTTCTCTTCACCGCAGTCCTAAATGACACACCCCTTATCCTAAGACAATGTCCCCTGGTTCTGGACTTCCCCAACAGCGGGAACATTCTTCCCGCATCTAACCTCTCCAGATACGTCAGAATCTTATACGTTTCTATGAGATCCCCTCTCATCCTTCTAAACTCCAGTGAATAAAGGCCCAGTTGATCCAGTCTCTCCTCATATGACCCGCCAGCCATCCCTGGATTCAGTCTGGTGAACCTTCGCTGCAGTCCCTCAATAGCAAAAACGTCCTTCCTCAGATTCGGTGACCAAAACGGAACACAATATTCCTGGTGAGGCCTCACTAAGGCCCTGTCCAACTGCAGTAAGACCTCCCTGCTCCTATACTCAAATCCCCTAGCTATGAAGGCCAACATACAACTTGCCTTCTTCACCGCCTGCTGTACCTGCATGTCAACTTTCAATGACTGATGAACCATGACACCCAGGTCTCGTTGCACCTCCCCTTTTCCTAATCTGCCGTCATTCAGATAATATTCTGCCTTCAAATGGATAACCTCACATTTATCCACATTATACTGCATCTGCTATGCAGTTGCCCACTCACCTAACATGTCCACGTTACGTTGCAGCCTATTCACCTCATCCTCACAGCTCACACTGCTACCAGTTTAGTGTCATCTGCAAACTTGGAGATATTATACTCAATTCCTTCATCTAAATCGTTGATGTATATTGTAAAGAGAAGGGGTCCCAGTGCCGAGCCCTGCGACACTCCAGCAATCACTGCCTGCCGTTCCAAAACGACTCTTACCCAAGAGCAAGTGCATGATCTTAACATTCTCCGCCCACCATAGAAGGTGAATTGTGTGCAGATTGTGAACGGATTTTGTGGTATCAAGTATTGTGAACTCTGGATTTCATCCACTCCAAATATGTTCGTTTCGGTATAAGCTGGGTTCGAAGATTTGTCTTCCCCGAGTTCCCTCTCTCCTCACCCAACGCCTTTCTTTCTACCCAGCAAAATAATCTCCCTCTCTCTCTTCCCCCAAAAACTCGCTGTCTCTAAATCTCTCTCCCCCACCGCCAGAAAACAGTCTCTAGCGCTCCCCTACAAATCAGGCTAACTCTACAAACCACCCACAACAACCAGGATCTTTCTCTCTCCACCACCGCCCCCTAACAAGCATCATTATCATAGGCAGACTCGCTAAAGTGAGCAAGACTTTTTTCCACTCAGAAGTGAGTTCGTAGGTGACTGGACAGTCTTATACGGGAATTACAGTCTCTGTCTCTGGTGGGACAGAGTAGTTGGCCGAAAGGGTGGGTGGAGAATCAGGTTTGCATAACGCTTCCTGCTCTGCCTACGCTTGCTTTCTGCATGCTCTCGGTCATGAGATTCGAGGTATTAAACGCTCTCCCGGATGCTCTTCCAGTCTCTCCCAGGTGTCCTTGGGGATCATGCATTTGATCAAACTGGCGTTGAGGGTGTCCTTGAAAATTTTCCTCTGGCCACCTGGCGCTTGCTTGCCATGTATGAGATCGGAGTCGATCACCAGCTTTGGGAGTTTTTGGTCAGACATGCGAACAATGTGGCCCACCCAACGGAGCTGGTCGAGAGTGCTCAGTGCTTCGATGCTGCGGATATTGGCCTGATCATTCAGCGCTGGTGGAATTTCTCCATCGATTTGAAGTGTCTACTGTATATGGTCCACGTCTCTGAGTGATATAGGAAGGCAGGTAACACTACAACCCTGTTGACCATAAGCTTGATGCGAGACTTGAGGGCCTGAACTTCGAACACTCTCTGCCTCCGGCGGCCGTAGGCTGCGCTGGCGACAGAAGGATGTGTTGAATCTCGTCGTCGATGACTGCCCTTGCTGATAATAGGTATGCAAATTGATCCACGTTTTCCAGGACCATACCTTGGATCTTGATGACTGAGGGGCAGTGCTGTGTGGCGGGGTCCGATTGCTGGAGGACCTTTGTCCTACTGACGTTTACTCTAAGGCGCATGCTTTTGCATGCCTCGTTGGAGATGCTGACCATGGCTTGGAGTTCAGCCTCTTAATGTGCGAAGATACAGCCATTGTCCACTTTTGTAGCTCGAAGACAGAGGATGGGACGGTCTTCTATTTGGTCTGAAAGCGTCGAAGGTTGAACAGGTTAACACTTGTTCCACAGTTTACATCCAGTACATCAGGGAGCTTGTTGAGTGTGAGGTGGAGCCTTGGAGCGAGGAAGATCAAGAACAGATTTGGCGCGATGACGCTGGCCTGCTTGACACTGAACGGGATGTTGTTTGGGTCTGTGTTGGATCCGTTGGTCAGGATCACGGCTATTATGTAGTGGAGCACGGAGACGATGCCGACAAAATTTTGGGGGCAGCCGAAACGGAAGAGGACGCTCCACAGTCCTTGGTTAGCCGTGCAAATGCCATTGTAACATCAAAAAAGGTCATGTACAAGGGTTGCTGCTTTTCCCTGCTTTATCCTGCAATTGGCATGCCGTGCAGGCCATGTCTGTTGTACCCCGTCGTGGACGGAATCCGCACTGTGACTCAGGGAGGAGCTCAACAGCCACAGTGAGAAGGCGGTTGAGGAGGATTCTAGCGCTAACATTCCCAGTGGCTGATAACAGGGAGATTCAGCTGTATTTTCTGCTTTCGGACTTGTCTACTTCTTTCTCTCCCCACCCAAGAACCTGCTCTCTATCTCCCATCCAAACTCGCTCTCTCTCTACCAGTCAAAAACTGTCTCTGTCTCCACCCTTCCGCCCACAAACAGGCTCTGTCGCTCCCCCCCAAACCAGGCACGCTCTTCCACCGACTCTCCCATTAACCAGGCACCCTCTCTCCCCCTCCCCCAACAAACAGGCATTACTGCCACCCCACCAACAAACAGGCTGTCCCTTCTGAACAACCAGGCTCTCTCCACAAACTCTTGAACAACGTCGCTCTCTCTCTACCCACCACAAAACAGGCTCGCTCGCTCACCGACCCCCCACCCTCCAACGCTCTCTCTCCTGCACCCGCCCCGAACAACCAGTCTCTCCCGCATTCCACATCCATGCTCGCTCTTCCCCGCCCACCCCTCCAACAACCCCCCCCGCAAAAACCAGTCTCTCTCTCTCACACACCCTACATCCAGTCCCTCTCTTTGCCACCCTCAACAACAAGACTCTTTCTCCAATCCCACTCAACAACCAGGCTCTCTCCTCGTCCTGGTCCAACAACCAGGTTCTCACCCGGCAACAATAGGCCTTTTTATTACCGATTTTTTCTATTAGCAGTGAGATATTTTTACAGGGCACATTTAAATAATTCACACAGCACATTCTATCGCTACTGCCACTCGACATCGATTATGATTTTGAAGTATTGACTGTCACTCAGCGATACCACCGTTTTTAATGAAAGTGAAGTAATTTTCCATAAGTGACATAGATGACCCAAAGCACGTCGAGTCGTGTCAAAATAAATAAGTTCGTAGTTAGAACTAAAGGATGTCAGAAGTGCGAAGCGAACCCAGCCTCCAAAGAAGACCCTTTAGCTGTCCTGACTGTTGAATGCTCCAGTTGGACGTTATTACGTGAAAACGATTCAGTCTAGGTGTTTGTTCAATGCTGCTAGAAGGCCCAATTGAAGGCAAATCATCTCCTCTGGAGTTTTCCAGAACCTGTGTTCGGTGTTTGTGGAGCTTGACGGGGAAACGGGGTATCTTGAATCCCAGAGTTGGACAATAGCCCTATGAGCTCTGGAACTGGGTAAGAGCAAATAATTATTGATTGTTTCCGGATTTGAATTGCGCCTTAATTCTGCTTGTATAAGCCGAAAAAGTTGTTTAGCAGAATGAAAAAAAATGCTAAAATCGTCACTGATGGACAGTGAAAGGTTAATCAACTGAATTTTAATATTTTATGAAACTTTACTCATGGAGGAAATGTTATCGTCTGTCTGACTTTACACAGTTTGTATTTTAGGAGACGGGTTTAAAATTTTCACTGCTGATGACAATTAGATCAGCACGCAGAGAGAAATGTTCAGCGAGCAGATGAAATGCTGAATCCCGCTTTCTGCAAACATTCCTTTGACAAACGTTTCTCTGCCTGCAGCTGCAGAAAACAAAAATATTCCTTTCCAAGTCATTAAACTCACAATTTCGCGACCATTCCCAATCTTCTTAATCAGAGTCCTCGATATGGTCAACAAAAATTTATCACCCAAAGTAGACCTCGTAGCCACGAACCTGAAATTAACAGTCTCTTGCACCATCAACTGAGCTCGCCAAGCCTCCTTATATTCATTGCAGCCAGGCGCCCGTTCGCTGCGCCACAGGTGTTTAGCTTGCTCGACAGAACACGACCATGTTTCGCCTGATTTCCAAGTTGTATAAGGAAATCATCCTTTCATTAAACACAAGGTTCCGACAATTTACTTATCACAAAACGCTTTTATTCCTTGTCAGTTTCTCTTGTCCATTTCCAGCTGTTTCCCCATTCTATCTGTCTCCCTGGCTTTGTCCAATCAGACACTGAGGAACAAGTGAGCCAGACTTGAGAGCAAGGGTCTGGTTAATGTGATTCAGTCGAGGAGGCGGGAGCTCGGAGCAGCGCGAGTCCGGGGTCGGCGAGAGGCCGATAAAGGCCAGCGGGAGTCGGGCAGTTCGAGCAGTCGGTCGAGCAGGCGGGAACCGGAGCAGCTGGGATGAGGGCAGCGGGATGAGGGCAGAGTTGGCCAAAGGAGACTGGGAATACAGACTAAACGGTGGCACAATTGAGCAACAGTGGAGGACTTTTAAGGAGCTCTTTCATCGTGCTCAACAAAATATATTCCTGTGAAAAAGAAGGGCGGCAGGAGAAGTGATAACAGCCGTGGATAACCAAGGAAATAAAGGGGAGTATCAAATTAAAAACCAATGCGTATAAGGTGGCCAAGGTTAGAACTAGAAGATTGGGAACATTTTAAACGACAGCAAAGTATAAGTAAGAAAGCAATAAAGAAAGGAAAGTAAACTTGCGCAAAGCATAAAAACAGATAGTAAAAGCTTTTACCGATATATAAAACGGAAGCGAGTGACTAAAGTAAATGTTGGTCACTTAGAAGATGAGAAGGGGATTTAATAATGGGAAATGTGGAAATGGCTGGGACCTTAACCGATTATTTTGCTTCGGTCTTCACAGTGGAAGACACAAAAACCATGCCAAAAATTGCTGGTCACGGGAAAGTGGGAAGGGAGGACCTTGAGACAATCACTATCACTAGGAGTGTAGTGCTGGACAGGCTAATGGGATTCAATGTAAACAAGTCCCATGGCCGTGATGAATTGCATCCCAGCGTATTAAAAGGGATGGCGGAAGTTGTAGGAGATGCATTCGTTATAATCTACAAAAATGCTCTGGACTCTGGGGTGGTACCAGCAGATTGGAAAGCATCTAATGTAACGCCTCTGTATAAAAAATGGGGCAGACAAAAGGCAGGTAACTATAGGCCGGTTATTTTAACATCTGTAATGGGGAAAATGCTTTAAGCTATCATTAAGGAAGAAATAGCGGGACATCAAGTTAGGAATAGTCCAATCAAGCAGACGCAACATAGATTTATGAAGGGGAAATCATGTTCAACTAATTTACTGGAATTCTTTGAGGATATAACGAGCATGGTAGATAGAGGTGTACCGATGGATATGGTTACTCGCCCTCGATCTCCATTTGAAATTGAACCATTCCAATTGGAGATTGTTGATTAATCTTGTCTCATTACACAGGATCAGAACTAAGATATAACGTAGAGGCATCTGAGTCAGAAGATTGCGAGCAGTAGCAGAAATTGGGGAGTGTGTAGCACGGAAAGTAACATTTTTGTGCTGTACAGTCAGATAAATGTTTGTGAAAGGAATTTTATATAGAAAGAGGGATTCAGCTTTTGAGCTGCTCGCTGACCACTTCTCTCTGGGTGTGGATATAATAAGCATGAGCAATGAACGTTTTAAACGAGTCTCCTGAAACATAGAATGTGTAAAGTCAGACAGGGGATAAAACGTCCTCAAGGATTCTATTTTCACGAATTATTAAAGTACATGTGTTGAAGTTTTGACGTTCTATCTGTAGCCATGTTATCATTTCTTTCATTCTGCTAAACAATGCTCTCGGCTAATACCAGCAGATCTAAGCCACATTTAAACCCGGATGCAAATCATTAGTTATTCGCTCTTCCCCAGTTGCAGAGGTTATTGTCCCCCCCTGGGATGCAAATTACCACGGATACGGGACAACCCTCTGCATACATCGAGCACGGGCCCAGGAAACCCGCGGGGGAGATGATATTCCGGTCAGTGGGCCTTACAGCTGCAATGAACTCGAGCCTGTTGTCAACATCACTAAAGTAATAATTTGCAACTGCATATTCACCAGTCAGGATTGCCGAGATTTCAATAGCTCTGTATTCAGTTAGCAGTCTACTGCAGAGGCTTTGGTTCGAATCCCACTTTTGAAATTCATTATATTTAATTATGAACTCATTTGTTTTGACACAACTGTGAATTGCTCATTTACCTCTATGTAATTTAATAAAATTACTTCACTCAAATTAAAAACGGTGATATCAAAGTTATTTTCCAAACCGGGAATCGATCCCGGGTAGCTGTAATGATAGGAATGATTTTTTGAATCATTAAAATGCCCCTTAAAAAACTCGCACTGCTATTTTAAACACAATTTATTTCGGTGTCAAAGAAGGGGATTCGAAATGACAATAAAAACGCCAAGCAGCGCCTACAGTAAGACAGATTCAAAATTCACAGGAAGCTGGTGCTACGAAGTAATCGCTCAGCTAAAGTTGGCGCATATCAAAGGGCGAGAAACAACTCAATATCTCAAATCAGCTCACAAATATCAGGAGCAGTGCAGTCCAGTCAACGTCATACCCTGTCTTTCTTATACAACAGAGGAAGAATAGAGACGAACGGGAGTCAGACGCCACACATTTAATGAAAGGCACAAATATAAGTCACACTTATTTTCCAAACCGTTTCATTGTAACATTTTTCCATGTTATTTCCAATCTTACTGCATTGAATCTTAAAATTGGCACGATGAGATTTTGTCTTCATTACTGATTTTAATTTCTGTGCATGATAGCATTTACTTGCCCAGTTAAATTTGTCAAAAATAGCCATGATTCCTGGTTTCAACAGCAATGAACATTTTGAGCCATACTCCTAAAGTACAGATTTTTAAACATATTAGTTCATGGGATGTGGGCGACACTGGCACAGCCAGCATTTATTGCCCAACGCTAATTGCCTTTGATAATGTGCTGCTGAGACACCTTCTTGAAGCGCTTCAGTTTGCGTGGTGAAGGTGCTCCTACAATGCTGATAGGGAGGGAGTTCCAGGATTTATGAGCCATTCTTGATGAAGGAACGGCGATATATTTACAAGTCATGATGGCGTATTACGTGGGGGCGGCGCGCCCTCTAGCTCGTGTTGTTCCCATGCAACTGCTGCCCTTGTCCATCGAAGAGGTAGAGGTCGCGGTTTTGGGAGGTGCAGCCGAACAAACCTTCGTGAGTTCCCGCAGTGCAACTTTTAGATGGCAAACACCGCTGCCAATTTATGCCGGTGATAGAGGGAGTGAAAGTTTAAGGTGCTGGATGTTGCACCAATCACGCGGCTGCATTGCCGCAAATGGTGTCGAGCCTCTTGAGTGGAATGGAGCTGCACTCATCTAGGCAAGTGGAGAATATTCCGCCCACCTCCAGACTTGTGGCTTGCAGATTGTGGAAAGACTTTGGAGAGTCAGAAGGTGAGACACTCGCCGCAGAATACCCAGTCTCTGACGTGGTCTTGTTGCCACAGTATTTATATGGCTGCTCCATTTAAGATGCTGGACAATGGTGAACTTTAGGATCTTGATGGTGGGGGAATTGAGTGATGGTAATGCATTACAATGCCCAGGGGCGGTGGTTATACTCTTGGTTGTTATAGATAGCCGTTGCCTGGCACTTGTGTGGCGCAAATGTTACATGCCACTTATCGGACCAAGCATAAATATCGTGCAAGTCTTGCTGCACTTGTGCATGGACTGCTTCATAATCTTGGAATGTGTGAGTGGAACTGAGCACTGTGCAATCATCAGCGAGCATCCGAATTCTGACCTTATGAGGTAGGGAAGATCATCGATAAAGCGGCTGTAAAGGGATGTGCCAAGGGAACTGCCCTGACGAACTCCTGCAGCGATGCCCTGAGCCTGGAATGATTGACTTCCAACAGCCGCCACCTTCTTCCTCTGTGTTAGGTAGGACTGCAGCCAATGGAAACTTTCTCCCCAGATTCCCATTTACTTAATTGTGATAGTCATTCTTTCTTTTGAATATATTCGATGACTGCTTCAGCCTTACAACCCCCTGAGTTGTCTACGCTCCTCAAATACTGCCTCTTGAGCATCAATGATTATAACTGCTCAACCATTAGTCGACATGCCATCAGCTGCCTGGGCCTGAAGCTCTGGAACTCCATCCGTAAATCTCTCCGCCTCTTTAAATTTCATGTTTTGCTGCAGTTCGCTGGCAGCACGTGATGAAAGTGGGAGTGAGAGGGTGACTGACAGGTGAGCGCTGCTTCTCATGCTGTGTGACACCCGATGGGAGTGGGCGGCGATTTTTCTGTCTTTTCTCACTCCAACGTAGGATAAATACAACTGAGTTTGAGGAACTTTCAGTGAACAAACATCCACTGCCAACACTGTGGACCTCGTGTGCAACGGTAGCATGTCTGACTCCAGATCAGACGGCTGCGTGTTCAAAGCACGTCGGGTTCACGTTTCTTTTCGATATTGTCCTTCAAGAATTGTTATTTTCTTTGCTGTTTCAGAGAAACCAGCCCTTGTTCTCAAGTTCGTCTCAATTTTTCCCCAATGGCGTATTCATGTTACAATGAACATTCTGAATTAGATGCCTCAATTAAAGTGCGTGCAATTTGAAATGATTTGCAAGTTACCCTAACAGATGAACGCAGCAATAATTGCAGGAGTCGGCCATTTGCCACCTGGAGATTGGTCCTCCATTCAATAAGTTCATGATTGAACTGATCTTGGTCTCAACTCCACTTCTCACAATGCTCCCCATAATGCTTGAGTCCTTTATCGTTCAAAAATCTTTCTATCGCCTCCTTAAATATATTCAATGACCCAGCATCCACAGCTATCCGGGTTGGAGAATTCCAATAATTCTCGACCCTCTGAGAGGAGAAATTCCTCCTCATTTCCGTTTTAAATGGGCAACCCTTTATTCTGAAACTATGCCCCCTAGTTCTGGATAAACTCACCAGAGGAAACAACCTGTTTGCATCTACCCTGTCAAGCCCCCTCAGATTCGTAGGAGATTCCAAAAGATAATCTCTCATTCTTCTAAACTCCAATAAGTATATGCCTAATCTGCTCAAGCTTTCTTCATAAGACAACCTCGTGTACCTTATCTGACTTGCCTCCAATGCAAGTATATCATTATAAGGATACCAAAACTGCATGCTGTGTTCCACGTGTGGTCATAAAATCATAGAAATTTACAGCAAAGAAATACGCCATTTTGGCCAATCGTGTGTGCACCAGGCAACCAAGAGCTTTCCAGCCTAATTACTGTTTCCAACTCTTGATTAGTAGCTCTGTAGATTATGGAACTTTAAGTGCAAATCCAAATATTTTTTTAAATGTGGTGAGGCTTTCTGCCTCCACCCTCCTTTCAGACAGTGAGCTCCAGCTACCCACCACCCAATAGATGACGGTATTTAACCTCATATCTCAACTAATCCGCCCCCAATTACTTTAAATCTGTGACGCTGCTTTTTGGCCCCCCTGCAAATGGAAACAGGTGCTTCCAATCCAAACTAGCCAGGATCCCCGTGATTTTATACAACCAAACAGATATCCGCACAGCCACCTCTGTTCCAACGAAAACAGGCCCAGCACTCCAATCTTTCCTCATCGGAAAAATTCTCCCGCGCAGGCAACATTTTTGTGAATCTCCTCTCCACTCTTTCTCGTGCAATCACATCATTCCTGAATGCAGTGACTAGCAACGGAAGCAGTACTCCACCTGCGGCCTAATCACTGTTCATACAGTTCAAGCATAAGCACCTTTATTTATATTCCATGCCTCGAATATTAAAAGCAAATATTCCAAATGCCTTCTTAACCATCTTATCCAGCTGGCCTGCTAGCTTCAGTGATCTATGGACCTTCACCCCAAGATCCCTTAGTTCCCCTACTCTTTTCAGTATCGTACCATGTATTGCTTATTCCCTTGCTTTGTGAGACCTCACAAAATACATTTCCTCACAGTTTTCCGAATTGAGTTCCACGTGACTGTGTTCTGCCCACCTGATCAGGACATTGATATCGTTCTGCAGTACGCAGCTTTCCTTATCATTACCAACCCCACAGCCTATTATGATGTAATCTGCAAATTCTTAATCATACCTGCAACATTCAAGTCCAGGTCATTGATTTATACCAGAAAAAGCAAGGGACCCAGTACTGCGGGACACACTGGATAGAGCCTTCCATTCACAAAAGGTACAATCAACCATTACCATTTGCTTCCTGACTCTGAGTCAATTTTGGATACAACTTGCAATGTTTCCTTCGATGCCATGGGTTTTCCTTTCATGACCAATCTGCCATGTACGACCTTATCAGATGCATGGCTAAATCCAATAGACTACACCCTATGCACAGCCCTCATCGATCGTCCTGGTTACAACCTGCAAAAATTCGCTCAAATTATTCAGACACGACCTTGCCTTAAAACAAATCCGTGCAGACTGTACTTCATTAATCCATGCCTTTCCAAATGAAGATTTTTCCTCTCGCTCCGGATTTATACCACTAATATTCACACCACTGATGTCAGGCTGACTGGACTGTAACTACTCGGTCTATCCCTTTGTCCCTTTTTTCACAAAGGTACAACTTTAGCAGTCTTCCAGTCCACGGGCACCAAACCTCTAGCGATAGAGGATTGGATAATCTCACCTAGTCTGTGTCTTCAGCAAACATGGACATTTTACTTTTGGTTCCCTCATCCAAATCATTTATACACATTGTGATTAGGTGGGGCCCAAGCATTGATCCCTTTGCTACCCCATTAGCTACTGTCGCAATATTCCCTATGCCATTTTTCAATTTTCCATTCCATTTTCGATCTATTCCATTACACATTCCATTGCCGATTCCATTCCCTTCCCCATTTCATGTTACATTCCATTCCCCATTCCATTCTCTCCCCATTTCATATTCCATTCCAATCCCCATTCCACGTTGCATTTCCATTCCATTTTCCATATTCCTTCCATTTAATGTTCAATTCCATTCTATAACCCATTCCATTCCACGTTCCATTCTCTATTCCCATTCCATTCCATTCCATATCCAGCTCCATATCCCGTTACATTCGCCATTCCATTTCGTATTTCATTCCATTGCATATTCCATTCCATTCTCCATTACCTATTCCATTTTCCATTCAATTTTTCACTCTGTATTCCATTCCATGTTCTATTCCATTCCATATATCATTCTATTCCATATTCTATTCCATTCGCCATTCAATTTTCCATTCTATTTACACTCCATATTCCACTCCATTTTCCATTCCATATCCCATTCCATTCCCCAATCCATTCCATTCTCCATTCCGCATTTATTCTATTCCCCGTTCCATTCCTTTCCCTCACTCGATTTCATTCCATTTCATTCCATTCCCTATTCCATTCAATTCCGCATTCCATTCCGTTGCATTTCATTCCCTATTCCATTCTCCATTGCATTCCGCATTCCATTCTGCATTCCATTTTCCTTCCATTCCATTCCATTTATCAATCATAGAAACATAGAAACATATAAAATAGGTGCAGGAGTAGTCCATTCGGCGACTCGAGCTGGTCCACCATTCAATATGATCATGGCTGATCATGCAATTTCAGTAACCGTTTCTGCTTGTTCTCCATACCCCTTGTTCGCTTTAGCAATAAGGGTCACATCTAACTCCCTTTTGAATATATCTAAAAACTGGCAACAACAACTTTCTGTGGAAGAGAATACTACAAGTTCAATATTCTCTTAGTGAAGAAGTTTCTCCTCATCTCAATCCTAACTGGACTATCACGTATCCTAAGACTATGACCACTGGTTCTGGACTTCCCCAACATCGGGAACATTCTTCCTGCATCTTACCTGTGCAATCCCGTCAGAATTGTATATGTTTCTATGAGATCCCTCTCATTCTTCTTTCATTCCACCTTTCCTTCCCCATTCCATTCCAATGACCATTCCATATTCCATTGTTTATTCCATCAATTCTGTTCCATTTCATTCTATCCCCCTTTGAATATTCGACTCTATTCCATATTACATTTCATTCTCCATTACAATCCATTCACAATTTCATTCCCTATTCCATTTTGTATTCCATTAAAACCCCCATTCCCCATTCCATATTCAGTGACATTCCATATTGCATATTGCATTTCATTCCAGGTGCCATATTCTATTCCATATTCCATACCATATTCCATTCCATTTCCATTCGGTTCCATATTCCCTATTCCATATTTTCAATCCCATTCCATATTCCATTCCATGCCTTATTCCATTCCATCCCATATTCCATATCCCATATTCAATATTCCATTCCATATCCCTTATTCCATTTTCCATTGCATTTCGCGTTCCATTCCCCATTTATTTCCCGATTCCATTTTCCATACCATTCCATTCTCCATTCCTTATTACATTACTTTGCATAACGCATTCAACACATTCCCCATTCTATTCCATATGACATAACCCATTCCATATTCCAATCTTTGCCATGTACAATATTAAATTCCACGTTAAATATTCCATTCCATATTCCATACTCGATTACATGCAATATTCCATTCCATTCTCCATTCCCCATTATATTGCCCACTTCATTTCCGATTCCCCATGCCATTGAATATTAAATTCCGAAGTTGCGTTCCGCATTCCATATTCCATTGCATTTCATTCTATTTCATTCGATTCCATTTCATTGCCCATTACCTATTCCTTTCCCTATTCCAATCCACATTCAATTCCATTCCATATTCCTAATTCCATGCACGACTACATTTTCCATTCTATTCCTTTTTCCATTCCGTTCCATATTCCACATTACATTCTATTTTCCATTCCATTCCATTCTTCATTGCATTCCATTTTCCATTCCATTCCATTGCATTTCATTGCATTAGACAAGGTTACTCTCCAGTAGGAGGCAATTAGCAGCGATTTAAAACCAGTTCTGTAAACGACTGACCAGTAGTGAGTCTTCTGACATAGATACATTTTAAAAAGAGGCAGCTCGTGCAGAGCACTGAGTGCAACAGCATAGAGTGGCATTTGTGAGTTTGGTAAATGGGTGAATTCGGGCAAGCGGGGGTGGCAGATGCTGTGTTGTCTTGTTTTTCCTACCAGTGCTGACACTAGAGCAGCTGATAAAGAGAGCGAGAGTCGGATACGGAGGCCCAGAGACCAGCCCAACCAGTTGCAGACAAAGATAGAGTGCTGCGAAATCGAGAGGTGACGTCACAGCCAAGCTGGTAAGTGGTTGGCTGTTCGACTGGTATGTCTAACTCTCCTAAATGGCTTACCCCTTATCCTAAGACCTGTCTCCTGTTTCTGGACTTCTCCAACATTGGGAACATTCTTCCTGCATCTAACCTGTCTAACCCCGTCAGAATTTTAAACGTTTCTATGAGGTCCCCTCTCATTCTTCTGAACTCCAGTGAATACAAGCCCAGTGGATTCAGTCTTTCTTGATAGGTCAGTCCCGCCATCCCGGGAATCAGTCTGCTGAATCTTCGCTGCACTCCCTCAATAGCAAGAATGTCCTTCCTCAGGTTAGGAGATCAAAACTGTACACAATACTCTAGGTGTGGCCTCACCAAGGCCCTGTACAACTGTAGCAACACCTCCCTGCCCCTGTACTCAAATACCCTCGCTATGAAGGCCAACATGACATTTGCTTTCTTAACCGCCTGCTGTACCTGCATGGCAACCTTCAATGACTGATGTACCATGACACCCAGGTCTCGTTGCACCTCCCCTTTTCCTAATCTGTCACCATTCAGATAATAGTCTGTCTCTCTGTTTTTACCACCAAAGTGGATAACCTCACATTTATCCACATTATACTTCATCTGCCATGCATTTGCCCACTGACCTAACCTATCCAAGTCGCTCTGCAGCCCCATAGCATCCTCCTCGCAGCTCACACTGCCACCCAACTAAGTGCCATCCGCAAATTTGGAGATACTACATTTAATCCCCTCGTATAAATCATTAATGTACAGTGTAAACAGCTGGGTCCCCAGCACAGAACCTTGCGGTACACCACGAGTCACTGCTTGCCATTCTGAAAATTCCCCATTTACTCCTACTCTTTGCTTCCTGTCTGACAACCAGTTCTCAGTCCATGTCAGCACACTACCCCCAATCCCATGTGCCTTAACTTTGCACATTAATCTCTTGTCTGGGACCTTGTCGAAAGCCTTCTGAAATCCAAATATACCACATCAACTGGTTCTCCCTTGTCCACTCTACTGGAAACATCCTCAAAAAATTCCAGAAGATTTGTCAAGCTTGATTTCCCTTTCACAAATCCATGCTGACTTGGACCTATCATATCACCTCTTTCAAAATGCGCTGCAATGACATCCTTAATAATTGATTCCATCATTTTACCCACTACCGATGCCAGGCTGACCGGTATATAATTCCCTGTTATTTCTCTCCCTCCTTTTTTAAAAAGTGTGTTTACATTGGCTATCCTCCACTCCATAGGAACGGATCCAGAGTCAACGGAATGTTGGAAAATGACTGTCAATGCATCCACTATTTCCAAGTCCACCTCCTTAAGTACTCTGGGATGCAGTCCATCAGGCCCTGGGGATTTATCGGCCTTCAATCCCATCAATTTTCCCAACACAATGTCCCGAGTTATAAGGATTTCCCTCAGTTCCTCCTCCTTACTAGATACTCCGACCCCTTTGATATCCGGAAGGTTGTTTGTGTCCTCCTCAGTGAATACCGAACCAAAGTACTTGTTAAATTGGTCCGCCATTGCTTTGTTCCCCGTTATGACTTCCACTGATTCTGACTGCAGGGGACCTACGATTGTCTTTACTAACCTTTTTCTCTTTACATATCCACAGATACTTTTGCAATCCTTCTTAATGTTTCCTGCAAGCTTCTTCTCGTACTCCATTTTCTCTGTTACGTACCTGGAAACGAAAAACTGAGCAACTGACCACAGTCTGACCTCGAAATCTGAAACTGAGCAACTGACCACATTGTGACCTAGAAACCAGAAACTGAGTAACTTAACACATTCTGACCTACCAAACAGAAACTGAAGAAATGACCACAGTCTGACCAGGCAACGAAAAACTGAGCAACTGACCACAGTCTGACCTAGAAACCCGAAACTGACCAACTGACCACAGACCGACCTAGGAACCAGAAACAGACCAACTGACGAAACAGACCAACTGACCACAGACAGACCTAGAAACCTGAAAATGACCAGCTGACCACGGTCTGACTGAGAATACCAGAAACTGAACAACTGACCACAGTCTGACATCGCAACTATTAACTGACCAACAGAACACAGTCTGACCTAGAAACCAGAAACTGACCAACTGACCACAGTCTGACATAGAAACCAGAAGGTGACCAAATGACCACATTCTGACTGAGAAACCAGGACCTGATCAACTGACCAGAGTCTGATTTAGAAACCAGAAACTGACAATCTGATCTCAGACTGAGCTAGGAACCAGAAACTGACCAACTGACCACAGACTGAACTATCAACCGGAAACTGACCAACTCACCACAGTCTGACCTTGGAACCAGAAACTGACCAAAAACCACAGTATGACCTAGAAACCAGAAATTGACCAATTGACCACATTCTGAACTGGAAACCAGAAACTGACCAACTGACCACAGTCTGACTTCGGAACCAAAGACTGACCAACTGACCACAGTCTGATCTAGCGACCCGAAACTGACCAACTGATCACAGTCTGAACTAGGAACCAGAAACTGACCAAATGACCACAGCATGACCTAGAAAACAAAAATTGGCCAACTGACTACAGTCTTAACAAGAAAGCAGAAACTGACCAAATGACCACAGTCTGACCTAGAAACCAGAAAGTGACCAACTGACCACATTCAGACCTAGAAACCAGAAAATGACCAACTGATCACAGTCTGACCGAGAAACCAGAAACTGACCAACTGAACACAGTCAAACTTAGAAACCAGAAACTGACCAACTGACCACAGTCCGATCTAGAAAGCAGAAACTGACCAACTGACCACATTCATACCTAGAAAACAGAAACTGACCAACTGATCACAGTCTGACCTAGAAACCAGAAACTGACCAACTGACCACAGACAAACCTAGAAACCAGAAACTGACCAACTGACCACAGTCCGACCTAGAAACCAGAAACTGACTAACTGACCTCAGACTGACCTAGAAATCAGCAACTAACCAACTGGGCACTTTCTGACTTCGCAACCAGAACCTAACACACTGACCTCAGACTTACCTAGAAACCCAGAAACTGACCAACTGACCACAGCCTGCCCTGGGAACCACAAACTGACCAAATGACCACAGTATGACCTAGAAACCAGAAATTGATCAACTGACCATATTCTGAACTGGAAACCAGAAACTGACCAACTGAACACAGTCTGACCAAGGAACCAGAAACTGACCAACTGACCACAGTCTGATGTCGGAACTAGAAACTGACCAACTGACCGCAGTCTCATCTAGCAACCCGAAACTGATTGACTGATCACAGTCTGACCTTGGAACCAGAAACTGACCAAATGACCACTGCATGACCTAGAAACCAGAAATTGACCAACTGACCACAGTCTGAACTAGAAAGCAGAAACTTACCAACTGACCACAGTCTGACCTAGAAACCAGAAAGTGACCAACTGACCACATTCAGACCTAGAAACCAGAAACTGACCAACTGATCACAGTCTGACCTAGAAACCAGAAACTGACCAACTGACCAGAATCTGACCTAGAAACCAGAAACTGACCAATTGACCACAGTCTGACCTCGGAACCAGAAACTGACCAGATGACCACAGTCTGGTCGTGCAACCCGAAACTGACCAACTGACCACAGTCTGAACTAGCAACCGGAAACTGACCAACTGACCACAGTCTGACCTTGGAACCAGAAACTGACCAAATGACCACAGTATGACCTAGAAACCAGAAATTGACCAACTGACCACATTCTGAACTGGAAACCAGAAACTGACCAACTGAACACTCTCTGACCAAGGAACCAGAAACTGACCAACTGACCACAGTCTGATGTCGGAACTAGAAACTGACCAACTGACCGCAGTCTCATCTAGCAACCCGAAACTGATTGACTGATCACAGTCTGACCTTGGAACCAGAAACTGACCAAATGACCACAGCATGACCTAGAAACCATAAATTGACCAACTGACCACAGTCTGAACTAGAAAGCAGAAACTTACCAACTGACCACAGTCTGACCTAGAAACCAGAAAGTGACCAACTGACCACATTCAGACCTAGAAACCAGAAACTGACCAACTGATCACAGTCTGACCTAGAAACCAGAAACTGACCAACTGACCAGAATCTGACATAGAAACCAGAAACTGACCAACTGACCAGAGTCTGACCTCAGAACCAGAAACTGACTAGATGACCACAGTCTGGTCGTGCAACCCGAAACTGACCAACTGACCACAGTCTGAACTAGCAACCGGAAACTGACCAACTGACCACAGTCTGACCTTGGAACCAGAAACTGACCAAATGACCACAGTATGACCTAGAAACCAGAAATTGACCAACTGACCACATTCTGAACTGGAAACCAGAAACTGACCAACTGAACACTCTCTGACCAAGGAACCAGAAACTGACCAACTGACCACAGTCTGATGTCGGAACTAGAAACTGACCAACTGACCGCAGTCTCATCTAGCAACCCGAAACTGATTGACTGATCACAGTCTGACCTTGGAACCAGAAACTGACCAAATGACCACAGCATGACCTAGAAACCAGAAATTGACCAACTGACTACAGTCTGAACTAGAAAGCAGAAACTTACCAACTGACCACAGTCTGACCTAGAAATCAGAAAGTGACCAACTGACCACATTCAGACCTAGAAACCAGAAACTGACCAACTGATCACAGTCTGACCTAGAAACCAGAAACTGACCAACTGACCAGAGTCTGACCTAGAAACCAGAAACTGACCAATTGACCACAGTTTGACCTCGGAACCAGAAACTGACTAGATGACCACAGTCTGGTCGTGCAACCCGAAACTGACCAACTGACCACAGTCTGAACTAGCAACTGGAAACTGACCAACTGACCACAGTCTGACCTTGGAACCAGAAACTGACCAAATGACCACAGTATGACCTAGAAACCAGAAATTGACCAACTGACCACATTCTGAACTGGAAACCAGAAACTGACCAACTGAACACTCTCTGACCAAGGAACCAGAAACTGACCAACTGACCACAGTCTGACCTCGGAACCAGAATCTGACCAAATGACCACAGCATGACCTAGAAAACAAAATTTGACCAACTGACCAAAGTCTTAACATGAAAGCAGAAACTGATCAACTGACCACAGTCTGACCTGGAAACCAGAAAGTGACCAACTGACCACATTCAGACCTAGAAACCGGAAACTGACCAACTGATCACAGTCTGACCTAGAAACCAGAAATTGACCAACTGACCACAGTCAAACTTACAAACCAGAAACTGACCAACTGACCACAGTCCGACCTAGAAACCAGAAACTGACAAACTGACCTCAGAGTGACCAAGAAATCAGCAACTAACCAACTGGGCATATTCTGACCTCGCAACCAGAACCTGACAAACTGACCTCAGGATTACCTAGAAACCAGAACTGACCAACTGACCACAGTCTGCCCTAGGAACCAGAAAGTGACCAAATGACCACATTCTGAACTGGAAACCAGAACCTGACCAACTGAACACAGTCTGACCAAGAAACCAGAAACTGATCAACTGACCACAGTCTGATCGCGGGACTAGAAACTGACCAACTGAACACAGTCTGACTTAGCAACCCGAAACTGATTAACTGATCACAGTCTGACCTTGGAACCAGAAACTGACCAAATGACCACAGCATGACCTACAAACCAGAAATTGACCAACTGACTAAATTCTGAACTGGAAACCAGAAACTGACTAACTGAACACAGTCTGACCAAGGAACCAGAAAATGACCAGCTGACCACAGTCTGACCTCGGAACCAGAAACTGACCAAATGACCACAGTCTGATCTTGCAACCCAAAACTGACCAACTGATCACTGTCTGACCTAGGAACCAGAAATGGGTCAAATGATCACAGCATGGCCAAGAAACCAGAAAGTGTCCAACTGACCACAGTCTGAACTAGAAAGCAGAAACTGACCAACTGACCACAGTCTGACCTAGAAACCAGAAAGTGACCAACTGACCACAGTCTGACCTGGAAACAAGAAAGTGACCAACTGACCACATTCAGATCTAGAAACCAGAAACTGACCAACTGATCACAGTCTGACCGAGAAACCAGAAACTGACTAACTGACCACAGTCCGACATAGAAACCAGAAACTGACCAACTGACACAGTCTGAGCTAGGAACCAGAAACTGACCAAATGACCACAGTGTGAACTAGAAACAAGAAATTGACCAACTGACCACAGTCTCAACTAGAAACCAGAAACTGACCAACTGAACACAGTCTGAACTAGCAACCAGAAACTTAAGAACTGACCACAGTCTGACCTAGAAACCAGAAACTGACCAACTGTCCATAGTCTGACCGAGAAACCAGAAACTGACCAACTGACCATAGTCTGACTTAGAAATCAGAAACTGACCAACTGGCCACAGTCTGACCTACACAACAGAAACTGACCAACTGACCACATTCTGACCGAGCAACCAGAAACTGACAAACTGACCTCAGACTGACCTAGCATCCCGAAGCTGACCACATTCTGACATAGGAACCAGAAACTGACAAACTGACCTAAGTCTGACCTCGGAACCAGAAACTGACCAACAGACCACTGTCAGACCTAGCAACCCTAAACTTACCAACTGACCACAGTCTGTGCTAGGAACAAGAAACTGATCAAATGACCACAGTATGACCTAGAAACAGAAATCGTCCAACTTAACACAGTCTGAACTAGAAACCAGAAACTGACCAACTGACCACATACTAGCCTTGGAACCAGAAACTGAAACATAGAAACATAGAAACATGGAAAATAGGTGCAGGAGCAGGCCATTCAACCCTTCAAGCCTGCACCGCCATTCAATGAATTCATGGCTGAACATGAAACGTCAGTACCTCCGTCCTGCTTTCTCGCCATACCCCTTGATCCCCCGAGTATTAAGGAGTTAATCTAACTCCCGTTTGAAAAGATTTGAAGAAATGATCACAGTCTGATCTATGAACAAGAAACTGAGCAACTGACTACAGCCTGACCCAGAAATCAGAAACTGACCGACTGACCACAGTCTGACCTATGAAGCAGAAACTGACCAACTGACCACAGTCTGACCTAGAAACCAGTAACTGACCAACTGACCAACTGACCACATTTAGACCGAGAAACCTGAAATTGACCAGTTGACCACAGTCTGACCTCGGAACCAGAAACTGACTAACTGACGACAGTCTGACCTAGCAACCCGAAACTGACCAACTGACACAGTCTGAGCTAGGAACTAGAAACTGACCAAATGACCTAGAAACAAGAAATTGACCAACTGACCACAGTCTGAACTAGAAACCAGAAACTGACCAACTGAACATTGTCTGAACTAGCAACCAGAAACTGAAGACCTGACCACAGTCTGACCTAGAAACCAGAAACTGACCAACTGTCCATAGTCTGACCGAGAAACCAGAAACTGTCCAACTGACCATAGTCTGACTTAGAAAACAGAAACTGACCAACTGACCACAGTTTGACCTACACACCAGAAACTGACCAACTGACCACAGTCTGACCTAGGAACCAGTAACTGACCAACTGACCTCAGTCTGACCTAGGAACCGGAAACTGACCAACTGACCACAGATTGACCTCGAAACCAGAAACTAAAGAACTGAACACAGTCAAACAAAGACAACGCGAAACTGACCAACTGACCACAATGTGACCTAGAAACCAGAAACTGACAACTGACCACAGACTGACCTCGTAAACAGAAACTGAAGAAATGACCAGTCTTACCTGGCAACCAGAAACTGAGCAACTGACCACACTCTGACCTAGAAACCCGAAACTGACCAACTGACCACAGTCTGACCTTGAACACCGAAACTGACCAACTGACCAAAAACTGATCTAGGAACAAGAAACTGACCAACTGACCATATTCTGACTTAGAAAACAGAAACTGACCAACTGACCACAGTCTGACCTAGCAACCAGTGTCTGACCAACTGATCACCGTCTGACCTGGAAAGTAGAAACTGACCAACTGACCACAGTCTGACCTAGAAACCAGAAACTGACCAACTGAACACAGTCTGACCTCGAAACCAGAAACTGACCAACTGACCACAGTCTGACTTAGAAAACAGAAACTGACCAACTCACCACAGTCTGACATGCTAACCAGCAACTGACCGACTGACCACAGTCTGACGGGGAAAACCAGAAACTGACCAACTGGCCACAGTCTGACCTAGGAACTAGAAACTGAACAACTGACCACAGACTGACCTATACACCAGAAAATGGAGAAGTGATCAAAGACGAGCCGAGACAACCCGAAACTGACCACAGTGTGACCTAGAAACCAGAAACTGACCAACTGATCACAGTCTGACCTACAAAACAGAAACTGATGAAATGAGCACAGTCATAGAAACATAGAAACATAGAAACATAGAAACATAGAAAATAGGTGCAGGAGTAGGCTATTCGACCCTTCTAGCCTGCACCGCCATTCAATGAGTTCATGGCTGAACATGCAACTTCATACCCCAAACCTGCTTTCTCGCCATACCCCTTGATTCCACTCATAGTAAGGACTCCATCTAACTCCTTTTTGAATATATTTAGTGGATTGGCCTCAACAACTTTCTGTGGTAGAGAATTCCACAGGTTCATCACTCTCTGGGTTAAGAAATTCCTCCTCATCTCGGTCCTAAATGGCTTACCCCTTATCCTAAGACTGTGTCCCCTGTTTCTGGACTTCTCCAACATTGGGAACATTCTTCCTGAATCTCACTGTCTAACCCCGTCTGAATTTTAAACGTTTCTATGAGGTCCCCTCTCATTCTTCTGAACTCCAGTGAATACAAGCCCAGTTGATCCAGTCTTTCTTGATAGGTCAGTCCCGCCATCCCGGGAATCAGTCTGGTGAATCTTAGCTGCACTCCCTCAATAACAAGAATGTCCTTCCTCAGGTTAGGAGACCAAAACTGTACACAATACTCCAGGTGTGGCCTCACCAAGGCCCTGTACAACTGTAGCAACACCTCCCTACCCCTGTACTCAAATCCCCTCGCTATGAAGGCTAACATGCCATTTGCTTTCTTAACCGCCTGCTGTACCTGCATGGCAACCTTCAATGACTGAAGTACCATGATACCCAGGTCTCGTTGCACCTCCCCTTTTCCTAATCTGTCACCATTCAGATAATAGTCTGCCTCTCTGTTTTTACCACCAAAGTGGATAACCTCACATTTATCCACATTATACTTCAACTGCCATGCATTTGCCCACTGACCTAACCTATCCAAGTCGCTCTGCAGCCCCATAGCATCCTCCTCGCAGCTCACACTGCCACCCAACTTAGTGTCATCCGCAAATTTGGAGATACTACATTTAATCCCCTCGTCTAAATCATTAATGTACAGTGTAAACAGCTGGGTCCCCAGCACAGAACCTTGCGGTACACCACTAGTCACTGCCTGCCATTCTGAATATTGCCCATTTACTCCTACTCTTTGCTTCCTGTCTGACAACCAGTTCTCAATTCATGTCAGCACACTACCCCCAAACCCAGGTGCTTTAACTTTGCATATTAATCTCTTGTGTGGGACCTTGTCGAAAGTCTTCTGAAAGTCCAAATATACCACATCAACTGGTTTTCCCTTGTCCACTCTACTGGAAACATCCTCAAAAAATTCCAGAAGATTTGTCAAGCATGATTTCCCTTTCACAAATCCATGCTGACTTGGACCTATCATATCACTTCTTTCCAAATGCGCTGCTATGACTTTTTACCCACTACCGATATCAGGCTGACTGGTCTATAAGTCCCTGTTACTTCTCTCCCACCTTTTTCAAAAAGTGGGGTTACATTGGCTATTCTCCACTCCATAGGAACTGATCCAGAGTCAATGGAATGTTGGAAAATGACTGTCAATGCAACCACTATTTCCAAAGCCACCTCCTTCAGTACTCTGTGATGCAGTCCATCAGGCCCTGGGGATTTATCGGCCTTCAATTCCATCAATTTCCCCAACACAATGTCCCGACTAATAAGGATTTCCCTCAGTTCCTCCTCCTTACTAGACCCTCCGACCCCCTTTTATATCCGGAAGGTTATTTGTGTCCTCCTCAGTGAATACCGAACCAAAGTACTTGTTCAATTGGTCCGTCATTTCTTTGTACCCCGTCATGACTTCCCCTGATTCGGACTGCAGGGGACCTACGTTTGTCTTTACTAACCTTTGTATCTTTACATATCTATAGATACTTTTGCAATCCTTCTTAATGTTTCCTGCAAGTTTCTTCTCGTACTCCATTTTCCCTGTTACTGACCTAGAAACGGAAAACTTAGCAACTGACCGCAGTCTGACCTCGAAACCTGAAACTGACCAACTGACCACATTGTGACCTAGAAACCAGAAACTGAGTAACTGAACACATTCTGACCTAGAAAACAGAAACTGAAGAAATGACCACAGTCTGACCAGGAAACCCGAAACTGACCAACTGACCACAGACTAACCTAGGAACCAGAAACAGACCAACTGACGAAACAGACCAACTGACCACAGACAGACCTAGAAACCTGAAAATGACCAGCTGACCACAGTCTGACTGAGAATACCAGAAACTGACCAACTGACCACAGTCTGACCTCGCAACTAGTAACTGACCAACTGACCACAGTCTGACTTAGAAACCAGAATCTGACCAAATGACCACATTCTGACCTGGAAACCAGGACCTGATCAACTGACCAGAGTCTGACTTAGAAACCAGAAACTGACAATCTGATCTCAGACTGACCTAGGAACCAGAATCTGACCAACTGATCACAATCTGCACTAGCATCCAGAAACTGAGCAACTGACCACAGTCTGACCTTGGAACCAGAAACTGAGCAAATGACCACAATATGACCTAGAAACCAGAAATTGACCAACTGACCACATTCTGAACTGGAAACCAGAAACTGACCAACTGAACACTCTCTGAACAAGAAACCAGAAACTGACCAACTGACCACAGTCTGACCTCGGAACCAGAAACTGACCAACTGACCACAGTCTTATCTAGCGACCCGAAACTGACCAACTGACTACAGTCTTAACAAGAAAGCAGAAACTGACCAAGTGACCACAGTCTGACCTAGAAACCAGAAAGTGACCAACTGACCACATTCAGACCTAGAAACCAGAAACTGACCAACTGATCACAGTCTGACCTAGAAACCAGAAACTGACCACCTGACCACAGTCAAACTTAGAAACCAGAAACTGACCAACTGACCACAGTCCGACCTAGAAACCAGAAACTGACCAACTAACCACATTCATACCTAGAAACCAGAAACTGACCAATTGATCACAGTCTGCCCTAGAAACCAGAAACTGACCAACTGACCACAGACAAACCTAGAAACCAGAAACTGACCAACTGGGCACATTCTGACTTCGCAACCAGAACCTGGCAAACTGACCTCAGACTTGCCTAGAAACCGGAAACTGACCAACTGACCACAGTCTGCCCTAGGAACCAGAAACTAACCAAATGACCACAGTATAACCTAGAAACCAGAAATTGATCCACTGACCACATTCTGAACTGGATACCAGAAACTAAAAACTGAACACAGTCTGAGCAAGGAATCAGAAACTGACCAACTGACCACAGTCTGATGTCGGAACTAGAAACTGATCAACTGACCGCAGTCTCATCTAGCAACCAGGAACTGACCAGATGACCACAGTCTGGTCGTGCAACCCGAAACTGACCAACTGATCACAGTCTGACCTAGGAACCAGAAACTGACCAAATGATCACAGCATGACCTAGAAACCAGAAATTGACCAACTGACCACAGTCTGAACCAGAATGCAGAAACTGACCAATTGACCACAGTCTGACCTAGAAACCAGAAAGTGACCAACTGACCACATTCAGATCTATAAACCAGAAAGTGACCAACTGATCACAGTCTCACCTAGAAACCAGAACTTGACAAACTGACCACAGTCCGACCTAGAAACCAGAAACTGACAAACTGACCTCAGACTGAACTAGGAACCAGAAACTGATCAACTGACCAGAGTCTGAACCTAGCAACCACCAACTGACCAACAGGCCACATTCTGACCTCGCAACCAGAACCTGACAAACTGACCTCAGACTTACCTCGAAACCGGAAACTGACCAACTGACCACAGTCTGCCCTAGGAACCAGAAACGGACCAAATGACCATAGTATGACCTAGAAACCAGAAATTGACCAACTGACCACATTCTGAACTGGAAACCAGAACCTGGCCAACTGAACACAGTCTGACCAAGGAACCAGAAACTGACCAACTGACCACAGTCTGATGTCGGAACTAGAAACTGACCAAACTGACAGCAGTCTCATCTAGCAACCCGAAACTGATTAACTGATCACAGTCTGACCTAGAAACCAGAAACTGACCAAATGACCACAGCATGACCTAGAAACCAGAAATTGACCAACTTACCACAGTCTGAACTAGAATGCAGAAACTTACCAACTGACCACAGTCTGACCTAAAAACAAGAAAGTGACCAATTGACCACATTCAGACGTAGAAACAAGAAACTCACCAACTGATCACAGTCTGACCTAGAAACCAGAAACTGACCAAATGACCACAGCATGACCTAGAAACCAGAAATTGACCAACTCACCACAGTCTAACTTAGAAACCAGAAACTGACCAACTGACCATAGTCTGACCTAGGAACCAGAAACTGAAGTAATGATCGCAGTCTAACCGAGACAACCCTAAACTGACAAACTGACCACAGTGTGACCTAGAAATCAGAAAATGACCAAGAGACCACAGTCTGACCGATCAGCCAGTAAGTGAGTTAGTAACCACAGTCTGGTCGTGCAATCTGAAACTGACCAACTGATCACAGTCTGACCTCGGAACCAGAAACTGACCAAATGATCACAGCATGACCTAGAAACCAGAAATTGACCAACTGACCACATTCTGAACTAGAAAGCAGAAACTGACCAACTGACCACAGTCTGACCTAGCAAACACCAACTGACCAACAGGCCACATTCTGACCTCGCAACCAGAACCTGACAAACTGACCTCAGACTTACCTTGAAACCGGAAACTGACCAACTGACCACAGTCTGCCCTAGGAACGAGAAACTGACCAAATGACCACAGCATGACCTAGAAACCAGAAAGTGACCAACTGACCACATTCTGAACTGGAAACCAGAAACTGACCAACTGAACACAGTCTGACCAAGGAACCAGAAAATGACCAACTGACCACAGTCTGACCTCGGAACCAGAAACTGACCAATTGACCACAGTCTGATCTTGCAACCCAAAACTGACCAACTGATCACAGTCTGACCTAGGAACCAGAAATGGACCAAATGATCACAGCATGGCCTAGAAACCAGAAAGTGTCCAACTGACCACAGTCTGAACTAGAAACCAGAAACTGACCAACTGACCACAGTCTGACCTAGAAACCAGAAACTGACCAACTGAACACAATCTGACCAAGGAACCATAAACTGACCAACTGACCACAGTCTGATGTCGGAACTAGAAACTGACCAACTGACCGCAGTCTCATCTAGCAACCCGAAACTGATTAACTGACCAGAGTCCGACCTAGAAACCAGAAACTGACCAACTGACACAGTCTGAGCTAGGAACCAGAAACTGACCAAATGACCACAGTGTGACCTAGAAACAAGAAATTGACCAACTGACCACAGTCTCAACTAGAAACCAGAAACTGACCAACTGAACACAGTCTGAACTAGCAACCAGAAACTGAAGAACTGACCACAGTCTGACCTAGAAACCAGAAACCGACCAACTGTCCATAGTCTGACCGAGAAACCAGAAACTGTCCAACTGCCCATATTCTGACTTAGAAAACAGATACTGACCAACTGACCACAGTCTGACCTACAAATCAGAAACTGACCAACTGACCACAGTCTGACCTACACACCAGAAACTCACCAACTGACCACATTCTGACCTAGCAACCAGAAACTGACAAACTGACCTCAGACTGACCTAGCATCCCGAAGCTGACCACAGTCTGACATAGGAACCAGAAACTGACTAACTGACCTCAGTCTGACCTCGGAACCAGAAACTGACCAACAGACCACAGTCAGATCTAGAAACCAAAAACTGACAAACTGACCTCAGACTGACCTAGAAATCAGCAACTAACCAACTGGGCATATTCTGACCCGCAACCAGAACCTGACAAACTGACCTCAGACTTACCTAGAAACCGGAAACTGACCAACTGACCACAGTCTGCCCTAGGAACCAGAAACTGACCAAATGACCATAGTATGACCTAGAAACCAGAAATTGACCAACTGACCACATTCTGAACTGGAAACCAGAACCTGACCAACTGAACACAGTCTGACCAAGGAACCAGAAACTGACCAACTGACCACAGTCTGATGACGGAACTAGAAAGTGACCAACTGACAGCAGTCTCATTTAGCAACCCGAAACTGATTAACTGATCACAGTCTGACCTAGAAACCAGAAACTGACCAAATGACCACAGCATGAGCTAGAAACCAGAAATTGACCAACTGACCACAGTCTGAACTAGAAAGCAGAAACTTACCAACTGACCACAGTCTGACCTAAAAACCAGAAAGTGACCAACTGACTACATTCAGACGTAGAAACAAGCAACTCACCAACTGATCACAGTCTGACCTAGCAACCAGAAACTGACCAACTGACCACAGTCTGACCTAGAAACCAGAAACTGACCAACTGACCACATTCTGAACTGGAAACCAGAAACTGACTAACTGAAAACAGTCTGAGCAAGGAATCAGAAACTGACCAACTGACCACAGTCTGATGTCGGAACTAGAAACTGACCAACTGACCGCAGTCTCATCTAGCAACCAGGAACTGACCAGATGACCACAGTCTGGTCGTGCAACCCGAAACTGACCAACTGATCACAGTCTGACCTAGGAACCAGAAACTGACCAAATGATCACAGCATGACCTAGAAACCAGAAATTGACAAACTGACCACATTCTGAACTAGAAAGCAGAAACTGACCAACTGACCTCGGTCTGACCTAGAAACCAGAAAGTGACCAACTGACCACATTCAGATCTATAAACCAGAAAGTGACCAACTGATCAAAATCTCACCTAGAAACCAGAAACTGACAAACTGACCACAGTCCGACCTAGAAACCAGACACTGACAAACTGACCTCAGACTGAACTAGGAACCAGAAACTGATCAACTGACCAGAGTCTGAACCTAGCAACCACCAACTGACCAACAGTTCACATTCTGACCTCGCAACCAGAACCTAACATACTGACCTCAGACTTACCTAGAAAGCAGAAACTGACCAACTGACCACAGTCTGCCCGAGGAACCAGAAACTGACCAAATGACAACAGTATGACCTAGAAACCAGAAATTGACCAACTGACCACATTCTGAACTGGAAACCAGAAACTGACCAACTGGACACAGTCTGACCAAGAAACAAGAAACTGACCAACTGCCCACAGTCTGATCGCGGAACTAGAAACTGACCAACTGAACACAGTCTGATTTAGCAACCCGAAACTGACCAAGTGACCACAGTCTGACCTAGAAACCAGAAAGTGTCCAACTGACCACAGTCTGACCTAGAACCCAGAAAGTGACCAACTGACCACATTCTGAACTGGAAACCAGAAACTGACCAACTGAACACAATCTGACCAAGGAACCATAAACTGACCAACTGACCACAGTCTGATGTCGGAACTAGAAACTGACCAACTGACCGCAGTCTCATCTTGCAACCCGAAACTGATTAACTGACCACAGTCTGACCTAGAAACCAGAGAGTGACCAACTGACCACATTCAGATCTAGAAACCAGAAACTGACCAACTGATCACAGTCTGACCTAGAAACCAGAAACTGACTAACTGACCACAGTCCGACATAGAAACCAGAAACTGACCAACTGACACAGTCTGAGCTAGGAACCAGAAACTGACCAAATGACCACAGTGTGACCGAGAAACAAGAAATTGACCAACTGACCACAGTCTCAACTAGAAACCAGAAACTGACCAACTGAACACAGTCTGAACTAGCAACCAGAAACTGAAGAACTGACCACAGTCTGACCTAGAAACCAGAAACTGACCAACTGTCCATAGTCTGACCGAGAAACCAGAAACTGACCATCTGACCATAGTCTGACTTAGAAAATAGATACTGACCAACTGACCACAGTCTGACCTACAAATCAGAAACTGACCAACTGGCCACAGTCTGACCTACACAACAGAAAGTGACCAACTGACCACAGTCTGACCTAGCAACCAGAAACTGACAAACTGACCTCAGACTGACCTAGCATCCCGAAGCTGACCACAGGCTGACATAGGAACCAGAAACTGACTAACTCACCTAAGTCTGACCTCGGAACCAGAAACTGACCAACAGACCACAGTTAGACCTAGCAACCCTAAACTAACCAACTGACCACAGTCTGTGCTAGGAACAAGAAACTGACCAAATGACCACAGTATGACCTAGAAACAGAAATCGTCCAACTTACCACAGTCTGAACTAGAAACCAGAAACTGACCAACTGACCACATACTAGCCTTGGAACCAGAAACTGAAACATAGAAACATAGAAACATAGAAAATAGGTGCAGGAGCAGGCCATTCAGCCCTTCAAGCCTGCACCGCCATTCAATGAGTTTATGGCTGAACATGAAACGTCAGTACCTCCGTCCTGCTTTCTCGCCATACCCCTTGATCCCCCGAGTAGTAAGGACTTCATCTAACTCCCTTTTGAATATATTTGAAGAAATGATCACAGGCTGATCTAGGAACAAGAAACTGAGCAACTGACTACAGCCTGACCCAGAAACCAGAAACTGACCAACTGACCACAGTCTGACCTATGAAGCAGAAACTGACCAACTGACCACAGTCTGACCTAGCAATCAGTAACTGACCAACTGACCTCAGTCTGAACTAGCAACCCGAAACTGACCAACTGACACAGTCTGAGCTAGGAACTAGAAACTGACCAAATGACCACAGTATGACCGAGAAACAAGAAATTGACCAACTGACCACAGTCTGAACTAGCAACCAGAAACTGAAGACCTGACCACAGTCTGACCTAGAAACCAGAAACTGACCAACTGTCCATAGTCTGACCTACAAATCAGAAACTGACCAACTGACCACAGTCTGACCTACACACCAGAAACTGAACAACTGACCACAGTCTGACCTAGGAACCAGTAACTGACCAACTGACCTCAGTCTGACCATGGAACCAGAAACTGACCAACTGACCTCATTTAGACCTGGAAACCTGAAATTGACCAGTTGACCACAGTCTGACCTCGGAACCAGAAACTGACTAACTGACCACAGTCTTACCTAACAACCCGAAACTGACCAACTGACACAGTCTGAGCAAGGAACTAGAAACTGACCAAATGACCACAATATGACCTAGAAACAAGAAATTGACCAACTGACCACAGTCTGAACTAGAAACCAGAAACTGAGCAACTGAACACAGTCTGAACTTGCAACCAGAAACTGAAGACCTGACCACAGTCTGACCTAGAAACCAGAAACTGACCAACTGTCCATTGTCTGACCGAGAAACCAGAAACTGTCCAACTGACCATAGTCTGACTTAGAAAACAGAAACTGACCAACTGACCACAGTCTGACCTACAAATCAGAAACTGACCAACTAACCACAGTCTGACCTACACACCAGAAACTGACCAACTGACCACAGTCTGACCTAGGAACCAGAAACTGACCAACTGACCACAGACTGACCTCGAAACCAGAAACTAAAGAACTGAACACAGTCAAACAAAGACAACGCGAAACTGACCAACTGACCACAATATGACCTAGAAAACAGAAACTGACTACTGACCACAGACTGACCTCGTAAACAGAAACTGAAGAAATGACCAGTCTTACCTGGCAACCAGAAACTGAGCAACTGACCACACTCTGACCTAGAAACCCGAAACTGACCAACTGACCACAGTCTGACCTAGAACACCGAAACTGGACAACTGACCAAAAACTGACCTAGGAACAAGAAACTGACCAACTGACCACAGTCTGACCTAGCAACCAGTATCTGACTAACTGATCACCGTCTGACCTGGAAAGTAGAAACTGACCAACTGACCGCAGTCTGACCAAAAACCAGAAACTGACCAAGTGAACACAGTCTGACCTCGAAACCACAAACTGACCAACTGACCACAGTCTGACTTAGAAAACAGAAACTGACCAACTCATCACAGTCTGACATGCTAACCAGCAACTGACCTACTGACCACAGTCTGACGGGGAAAACCAGAAACTGACCAACTGAACACAGTCTGACCAAGGAACCAGAAACTGACCAACTGACCACAGTCTGATGTCGGAACTAGAAACTGACCAACTGACAGCAGTCTCATCTAGCAACCCGAAACTGATTAACTGATCACAGTCTGACCTAGAAACCAGAAACTGACCAAATGACCACAGCATGACCTAGAAACCAGAAATTGACCAACTGACCACAGTCTGAACTAGAAAGCAGAAACTTACCAACTGACCACAGTCTGACCTAAAAACCAGAAAGTGACCAACTGACCACATTCAGACGTAGAAACAAGAAACTCACCAACTGATCACAGTCTGACCTAGAAACCAGAAACTGACCAAATGACCACAGCATGACCTAGAAACCAGAAATTGACCAACTGACCATAGTCTGACCTAGGAACCAGAAACTGAAGTAATGATCGCAGTCTAACCGAGACAACCCTAAACTGACAAACTGACCACAGTGTGACCTAGAAATCAGAAAATGACCAAGAGACCACAGTCTGACCGAGCAGCCAGTAAGTGAGTTACTAACCACAGTCTGGTCGTGCAACCCGAAACTGACCAACTGATCACAGTCTGACCTCGGAACCAGAAACTGACCAAATGATCACAGCATGACCTAGAAACCAGAAATTGACCAACTGACCACATTCTGAACTAGAAAGCAGAAACTGACCAACTGACCACAGTCTGACCTAGCAAACACCAACTGACCAACAGGCCACATTCTGACATCGCAACCAGAACCTGACAAACTGACTTCAGACTTACCTTGAAACCGGAAACTGACCAACTGACCACAGTCTGCCCTAGGAACGAGAAACTGACCAAATGACCACAGCATGACCTAGAAACCAGAAATTGACCAACTGACCACATTCTGAACTGGAAACCAGAAACTGACCAACTGAACACAGTCTGACCAAGGAACCAGAAAATGACCAACTGACCACAGTCTTACCTCGGAACCAGAAACTGAAACCAGAAAGTGACCAACTGACCACATTCTGAACTGGAAACCAGAAACTGACCAACTGAACACAATCTGAACAAGGAACCATAAACTGACCAACTGACCACAGTCTGATGTCGGAACTAGAAACTGACCAACTGACCGCAGTCTCATCATGCAACCCGAAACTGATTAACTGACCACAGTCTGACCTAGAAACCAGAGAGTGACCAACTGACCACATTCAGATCTAGAAACCAGAAACTGACCAACTGATCACAGTCTGACCTCGAAACCAGAAACTGACTAACTGACCACAGTCCGACATAGAAACCAGAAACTGACCAACTGACACAGTCTGAGCTAGGCACCAGAAACTGACCAAATGACCACAGTGTGACCGAGAAACAAGAAATTGACCAACTGACCACAGTCTCAACTAGAAACCAGAAACTGACCAACTGAACACAGTCTGAACTAGCAACCAGAAACTGAAGAACTGACCACAGTCTGACCTAGAAACCAGAAACTGACCAACTGTCCATAGTCTGATCTAGAAACCAGAAACTGACCAACTGACCATAGTCTGATTAGAAAACAGATACTGACCAACTGACCACAGTCTGACCTACAAATCAGAAACTGACCAACTGGCCACAGTCTGACCTACACAACAGAAACTGACCAACTGACCACAGTCTGACTTAGAAAACAGAAACTGACCAACTCATCACAGTCTGACATGCTAACCAGCAACTGACCTACTGACCACAGTCTGACGGGGAAAACCAGAAACTGACCAACTGAACACAGTCTGACCAAGGAACCAGAAACTGACCAACTGACCACAGTCTGATGTCGGAACTAGAAACTGACCAACTGACAGCAGTCTCATCTAGCAACCCGAAACTGATTAACTGATCACAGTCTGACCTAGAAACCAGAAACTGACCAAATGACCACAGCATGACCTAGAAACCAGAAATTGACCAACTGACCACAGTCTGAACTAGAAAGCAGAAACTTACCAACTGACCACAGTCTGACCTAAAAACCAGAAAGTGACCAACTGACCACATTCAGACGTAGAAACAAGAAACTCACCAACTGATCACAGTCTGACCTAGAAACCAGAAACTGACCAAATGACCACAGCATGACCTAGAAACCAGAAATTGACCAACTGACCATAGTCTGACCTAGGAACCAGAAACTGAAGTAATGATCGCAGTCTAACCGAGACAACCCTAAACTGACAAACTGACCACAGTGTGACCTAGAAATCAGAAAATGACCAAGAGACCACAGTCTGACCGAGCAGCCAGTAAGTGAGTTACTAACCACAGTCTGGTCGTGCAACCCGAAACTGACCAACTGATCACAGTCTGACCTCGGAACCAGAAACTGACCAAATAATCACAGCATGACCTAGAAACCAGAAATTGACCAACTGACCACATTCTGAACTAGAAAGCAGAAACTGACCAACTGACCACAGTCTGACCTAGCAAACACCAACTGACCAACAGGCCACATTCTGACCTCGCAACCAGAACCTGACAAACTGACTTCAGACTTACCTTGAAACCGGAAACTGACCAACTGACCACAGTCTGCCCTAGGAACGAGAAACTGACCAAATGACCACAGCATGACCTAGAAACCAGAAATTGACCAACTGACCACATTCTGAACTGGAAACCAGAAACTGACCAACTGAACACAGTCTGACCAAGGAACCAGAAAATGACCAACTGACCACAGTCTTACCTCGGAACCAGAAACTGAAACCAGAAAGTGACCAACTGACCACATTCTGAACTGGAAACCAGAAACTGACCAACTGAACACAATCTGAACAAGGAACCATAAACTGACCAACTGACCACAGTCTGATGTCGGAACTAGAAACTGACCAACTGACCGCAGTCTCATCTTGCAACCCGAAACTGATTAACTGACCACAGTCTGACCTAGAAACCAGAGAGTGACCAACTGACCACATTCAGATCTAGAAACCAGAAACTGACCAACTGATCACAGTCTGACCTCGAAACCAGAAACTGACTAACTGACCACAGTCCGACATAGAAACCAGAAACTGACCAACTGACACAGTCTGAGCTAGGCACCAGAAACTGACCAAATGACCACAGTGTGACCGAGAAACAAGAAATTGACCAACTGACCACAGTCTCAACTAGAAACCAGAAACTGACCAACTGAACACAGTCTGAACTAGCAACCAGAAACTGAAGAACTGACCACAGTCTGACCTAGAAACCAGAAACTGACCAACTGTCCATAGTCTGATCTAGAAACCAGAAACTGACCAACTGACCATAGTCTGATTAGAAAACAGATACTGACCAACTGACCACAGTCTGACCTACAAATCAGAAACTGACCAACTGGCCACAGTCTGACCTACACAACAGAAACTGACCAACTGACCACAGTCTGACCTAGCAACCAGAAACTGACAAACTGACCTCAGACTGACCTAGCATCCCGAAGCTGACCACAGTCTGACATAGGAACCAGAAACTGACTAACTGACCTAAGTCTGACCTCGGAACCAGAAACTGACCAACAGACCACAGTTAGACCTAGCAACCCTAAACTAACCAACTGACCACAGTCTGTGCTAGGAACAAGAAGCTGACCAAATGACCACAGTATGACCTAGAAACAGAAATCGTCCAACTTACCACAGTCTGAACTAGAAACCAGAAACTGACCAACTGACCACACACTAGCCTTGGAACCAGAAACTGAAACATAGAAACATAGAAACATAGAAAATAGGTGCAGGAGCAGGCCATTCAGCCCTTCAAGCCTGCACCGCCATTCAATGAGTTCATGGCTGAACATGAAACGTCAGTACCTCCGTCCTGCTTTCTCGCCATACCCTTGATCGCCCGAGTAGTAAGGACTTCATCTAACTCCCTTTTGAATATATTTGAAGAAATGATCACAGTCTGATCTAGGAACAAGAAACTGAACAACTGACTACAGCCTGATCCAGAAACCAGAAACTGACCAACTGACCACAGTCTGACCTATGAAGCAGAAATTGACCAACTGACCACAGTCTGACCTAGCAACCAGAAACTGAAACATAGAAACATAGAAACATAGAAAATAGGTGCAGGAGCAGGCCATTCAGCCCTTCAAGCCTGCACCGCCATTCAATGAGTTCATGGCTGAACATGAAACGTCAGTACCTCCGTCCTGCTTTCTCGCCATACCCCTTGATCCCCCGAGTAGTGAGGACTTCATCTAACTCCCTTTTGAATATATTTGAAGAACTGATCACAGTCTGATCTAGGAACAAGAAACTGAGCAACTGACTACAGCCTGATCCAGAAACCAGAAACTGACCAACTGACCACAGTCTGACCTATGAAGCAGAAACTGACCAACTGACCACAGTCTGACCTAGGAACCAGTAACTGACCAACTGACCTCAGTCTGACCTAGCAACCCGAAACTGACCAACTGACACAGTCTGAGCTAGGAACTAGAAACTGACCAAATGACCACAGTATGACCGATAAACAAGAAATTGACCAACTGACCACAGTCTGAACTAGAAACCAGAAACTGACCAACTGAACACAGTCTGAACTAGCAACCAGAAACTGAAGACCTGACCACAGTCTGACCTAGAAACCAGAAACTGACCAACTGTCCATAGTCTGACCTACAAATCAGAAACTGACCAACTGACCACAGTCTGACCTAAAAACCAGAAAGTGACCAACTGACCACATTCAGACGTAGAAACAAGTAACTCACCAACTGATCACAGTCTGACCCAGAAACCAGAAACTGACCAAATGACCACAGCATGACCTAGAAACCAGAAATTGACCAACTCTCCACAGTCTGACTTAGAAACCAGAAACTGACCAACTGACCATAGTCTGACCTAGGAACCAGAAACTGAAGTAATGATCGCAGTCTAACCGAGACAACCCTAAACTGACAAACTGACCACAGTGTGACCTAGAAATCAGAAAATGACCAAGAGACCACAGTCTGACCGAGCAGCCAGTAAGTGAGTTATTAACCACAGTCTGGTCGTGCAACCCGAAACTGACCAACTGATCACAGTCTGACCTCGGAACCAGAAACTGACCAAATGATCACAGCATGACCTAGAAACCAGAAATTGACCAACTGACCACATTCTGAACTCGAAAGCAGAAACTGACCAACTGACCACAGTCTGACCTAGCAAACACCAACTGACCAACAGGCCACATTCTGACCTCGCAACCAGAACCTGACAAACTGACCTCAGACTTACCTTGAAACCGGAAACTGACCAACTGACCACAGTCTGCCCTAGGAACGAGAAACTGACCAAATGACCACAGCATGACCTGGAAACCAGAAATTGACCAACTGACCACATTCTGAACTGGAAACCAGAAACTGACCAACTGAACACAGTCTGACCAAGGAACCAGAAAATGACCAACTGACCACAGTCTTACCTCGGAACCAGAAACTGAAACCAGAAAGTGACCAACTGACCACATTCTGAACTGGAAACCAGAAACTGACCAACTGAACACAATCTGAACAAGGAACCATAAACTTACCAACTGACCACAGTCTGATGTCGGAACTAGAAACTGACCAACTGACCGCAGTCTCATCTTGCAACCCGAAACTGATTAACTGACCACAGTCTGACCTAGAAACCAGAGAGTGACCAACTGACCACATTCAGATCTAGAAACCAGAAACTGACCAACTGATCACAGTCTGACCTAGAAACCAGAAACTGACTAACTGCCAACAGTCCGACATAGAAACCAGAAACTGACCAACTGACACAGTCTGAGCTAGGAACCAGAAACTGACCAAATGACCACAGTGTGACCGAGAAACAAGAAATTGACCAACTGACCACAGTCTCAACTGGAAACCAGAAACTGACCAACTGAACACAGTCTGAACTAGCAACCAGAAACTGAAGAACTGACCACAGTCTGACCTAGAAACCAGAAACTGACCAACTGTCCATAGTCTGACCGAGAAACCAGAAACTGACCCACTGACCATAGTCTGACTTAGAAAACAGATACTGACCAACTGACCACAGTCTAACCTACAAATCAGAAACTGACCAACTGGCCACAGTCTGACCTACACAACAGAAACTGACCAACTGACCACAGTCTGACCTAGCAACCAGAAACTGACAAACTGACCTCAGACTGACCTAGCATCCCGAAGCTGACCACAGTCTGACATAGGAACCAGAAACTGACTAACTGACCTAAGTCTGACCTCGGAACCAGAAACTGACCAACAGACCACAGTTAGACCTAGCAACCCTAAACTAACCAACTGACCCCAGTCTGTGCTAGGAACAAGAAGCTGACCAAATGACCACAGTATGACCTAGAAACAGAAATCGTCCAACTTACCACAGTCTGAACTAGAAACCAGAAACTGACCAACTGACCACATACTAGCCTTGGAACCAGAAACTGAAACATAGAAACATAGAAACATAGAAAATAGGTGCAGGAGCAGGCCATTCAGCCCTTCAAGCCTGCACCGCCATTCAATGAGTTCATGGCTGAACATGAAACGTCAGTACCTCCGTCCTGCTTTCTCGCCATACCCTTGATCGCCCGAGTAGTAAGGACTTCATCTAACTCCCTTTTGAATATATTTGAAGAAATGATCACAGTCTGATCTAGGAACAAGAAACTGAACAACTGACTACAGCCTGATCCAGAAACCAGAAACTGACCAACTGACCACAGTCTGACCTATGAAGCAGAAACTGACCAACTGACCACAGTCTGACCTAGCAACCAGAAACTGACCAACTGACACAGTCTGAGCTAGGAACTAGAAACTGACCAAATTACCACAGTATGACCGATAATCAAGAAATTGACCAACTGACCACAGTCTGAACTAGAAACCAGAAACTGACCAACTGAACACAGTCTGAACTAGCAACCAGAAACTGACCAACTGACCTCAGTCTGACCTAGGAACCAGAAACTGACCAACTGACCTCATTTAGACCTGGAAACCTGAAATTGACCAGTTGACCACAGTCTGACCTCGGAACCAGAAACTGACTAACTGACCACAGTCTTACCTAACAACCCGAAACTGACCAACTGACACAGTCTGAGCTAGGAACTAGAAACTGACCAAATGACCACAATATGACCTAGAAACAAGAAATTGACCAACTGACCACAGTCTGAATTAGAAACCAGAAACTGAGCAACTGAACACAGTCTGAACTAGCAACCAGAAACTGAAGACCTGACCACAGTCTGACCTAGAAACCAGAAACTGACCAACTGTCCATAGTCTGACCGAGAAACCAGAAACAGTCCAACTGACCATAGTCTGACTTAGAAAACAGAAATTGACCAACTGACCACAGTCTGACCTACAAATCAGAAACTAACCAACTGACCACAGTCTGACCTACACACCAGAAACTGACCAACTGACCACAGTCTGACCTAGGAACCAGAAACTGACCAACTGACCACAGACTGACCTCGAAACCAGAAACTAAAGAACTGAACACAGTCAAACAAAGACAACGCGAAACTGACCAACTGACCACAATATGACCTAGAAAACAGAAACTGACAACTGACCACAGACTGACCTCGTAAACAGAAACTGAAGAAATGACCAGTCTTACCTGGCAACCAGAAACTGAGCAACTGACCACACTCTGACCTAGAAACCCGAAACTGACCAACTGACCACAGTCTGACCTAGAACACCGAAACTGGCCAACTGACCAAAAACTGACCTAGGAACAAGAAACTGACCAACTGACCATATTCTGACTTAGAAAACAGAAACTGACCAACTGACCACAGTCTGACGTAGCAACCAGTATCTGACCAACTGATCACCGTCTGACCTGGAAAGTAGAAACTGACCAACTGACCGCAGTCTGGCCTAGAAACCAGAAACTGACCAACTCATCACAGTCTGACATGCTAACCAGCAACTGACCTGCTGACCACAGTCTGACGGGGAAAACCAGAAACTGACCAACTGAACACAGTCTGACCAAGGAACCAGAAACTGACCAACTGACCACAGTCTGATGTCGGAACTAGAAACTGACCAACTGACAGCAGTCTCATCTAGCAACCCGAAACTGACCAAATGACCACAGCATGACCTAGAAACCAGAAATTGACCAACTGACCACAGTCTGAACTAGAAAGCAGAAACTTACCAACTGACCACAGTCTGACCTAAAAACCAGAAAGTGACCAACTGACCACATTCAGACGTAGAAACAAGTAACTCACCAACTGATCACAGTCTGACCTAGAAACCAGAAACTGATCAAATGACCACAGCATGACCTTGAAACCAGAAATTGACCAACTCACCACAGTCTGACTTAGAAACCAGAAACTGACCAACTGACCATAGTCTGACCTAGGAAACAGAAACTGAAGTAATGATCGCAGTCTAACCGAGACAACCCTAAACTGACAAACTGACCACAGTGTGACCTAGAAATCAGAAAATGACCAAGAGACCACAGTCTGACCGAGCAGCCAGTAAGTGAGTTACTAACCACAGTCTGGTCGTGCAACCCGAAACTGACCAACTGATCACAGTCTGACCTAGGAACCAGAAACTGACCAAATGATCACACATGACCTAGAAACCAGAAATTGATCAACTGACCACATTCTGAACTAGAAAGCAGAAACTGACCAACTGACCACAGTCTGACCTAGCAAGCACCAACTGACAAACAGGCCACATTCTGACCTCGCAACCAGAACCTGACAAACTGACCTCAGACTTACCTTGAAACCGGAAACTGACCAACTGACCACAGTCTGCCCTAGGAACGAGAAACTGACCAAATGACCACAGCATGACCTAGAAACCAGAAATTGACCAACTGACCAATTCCATCAATTTCCCCAACACAATGTCCCGACTAATAAGGATTTCCCTCAGTTCCTCCTCCTTACTAGACTCTCCGACCCCCTTTTATATCCGGAAGATTGTTTGTGTCCTCCTCAGTGAATACCGAACCAAAGTACTTGTTCAATTGGTCCGCCATTTCTTTGTTCCCCGTTATGACTTCCCGTGATTCTGACTGCAGGGGACCTACGTTTGTCTTTACTAACCTTTTTATCTTTACATATCTATAGATACTTTTGCAATCCTTCTTAATGTTTCCTGCAAGTTTCTTCTCGTACTCCATTTTCCCTGTTACTGACCTGGAAACGGAAAACTGAGCAACTGACCGCAGTCTGACCTCGAAACTTGAAACTGACCAACTGACCACATTGTGACCTAGAAACCAGAAACTGAGTAACTGTACACATTCTGACCTAGAAAACAGAAACTGAAGAAATGACCACAGTCTGACCAGGAAACCCGAAACTGACCACTGACCACAGACTGACCTAGGAACCAGAAACAGACCAACTGACGAAACAGACCAACTGACCACAGACAGACCTAGAAACCTGAAAATGACCAGCTGAACACAGTCTGACTGAGATTACCAGAAACTGACCAACTGACCACAGTCTGACTTAGAAACCAGAATCTGACCAAATGACCACATTCTGACCTGGAAACCAGGACCTGATCAACTGACCAGAGTCTGACTTAGAAACCAGAAACTGACAATCTGATCTCAGACTGACCTAGGAACCAGAAACTGACCAACAGATCACAGTCTGCACTAGCAACCAGAAACTGACCAACTGACCACAGTCTGACCTTAGAACCAGAAACTGAGCAAATGACCACAATATGACCTAGAAACCAGAAATTGACCAACTGACCACATTCTGAACTGGAAACCAGAAACTGACCAACTGAACACTCTCTGACCAAGAAACCAGAAACTGACCAACTGACCACAGTCTGATCTAGCGACCCGAAACTGACCAACTGATCACAGTCTGAACTAGGAACCAGAAACTGACCAAATGACCACAGCATGACCTAGAAAACAAAAATTTACCAACTGACTACAGTCTTAAGAAAAAAGCAGAAACTGACCAACTGACCACAGTCTGACCTAGAAACCAGAAAGTGACCAACTGACCACATTGAGACCTAGAAGCCAGAAACTGACCAACTGACAACAGTCAAACTTAGAAACCAGAAACTGACCAACTGACCACAGTCCGACCTAGAAACCAGAAACTGACCAACTGACCACATTCATACCTAGAAACCAGAAACTGACCAATTGATCACAGTTTGACCTAGAAACCAGAAACTGACCAACTGACCACAGACAAACCTAGAAACCAGAAACTGACCAACTGACCACAGTCCGATCTAGAAACCAGAAACTGACAAACTGACCTCAGACTTACCTAGAAATCAGCAACTAACAAACTGGGCACATTCTGACTTCGCAACCAGAACCTGACAAACTGACCTCAGACTTGCCTAGAAACCGGAAACTGACCAACTGACCACAGTCTGCCCTAGGAACCAGAAACTGACCAAATGACCACAGTATAACCTAGAAACCAGAAATTGATCCAATGACCACATTCTGAACTGGAAACCAGAAACTGACCAACTGAACACATTCTGAGCAAGGAATCAGAAACTGACCAACTGACCACAGTCTGATGTCGGAACTAGAAACTGACCAACTGACCGCAGTCTCATCTAGCAACCAGGAACTGACCAGATGACCACAGTCTTGTCGTGCAACCCGAAACTGACCAACTGATCACAGTCTGACCTCGGAACCAGAAACTGACCAAATGATCACAGCATAACCTAGAAACCAGAAACTGACCAACTGACCACAGTCTGAACTAGAAAGCAGAAACTGACCAACTGACCACAGACTGACCTAGAAACCAGAAAGTGACCAACTGACCACATTCAGATCTATAAACCAGAAAGTGACCAACTGATCACAGTCTCACCTAGAAACCAGAAACTGACAAACTGACCACAGTCCTACCTGGAAACCAGAAACTGACAAACTGACCTCAGACTGAACTAGGAACCAGAAACTGATCAACTGACCAGTGTCTGAACCTAGCAACCACCAACTGACCAACAGGCCACATTCTGACCTCGCAACCAGAACCTAACATACTGACCTCAGACTTACCTAGAAACCGGAAACTGACCAACTAACCACAGTCTGCCCTAGGAACCAGAAACTGACCAAATGACAACAGTATGACCTAGAAACCAGAAATTGACCAACTGACCACATTCTGAACTGGAAACCAGAAACTGACCAACTGAACACACTCTGACCAAGAAACCAGAAACTGACCAACTACCACAGTCTGATCGCGGAACTAGAAACTGACCAACTGAACACAGTCTGATTTAGCAACCCGAAACTGATTAACTGATCACAGTCTGACCTTGGAACCAGAAACTGACCAAATGACCACAGCATGACCTAGAAACCAGAAATTGACCAACTGACCACAGTCTGACTTGGAACCAGAAACTGACCAACTGACCATAGTCTGACCTAGGAAACAGAAACTGAAGTAATGATCGCAGTCTAACCGAGACAACCCTAAACTGACAAATTGACCACAGTGTGACCTAGAAATCAGAAAATGACCAAGAGACCACAGTCTGACCGATCAGCCAGTAAGTGAGTTACTAACCACAGTCTGACCCAGAAACCAGAAACTGATCAAAATTCTGAACTAGAAACCAGAAACTGAGCAACTGATCACAGTCTGACCTAGAAACCAGAAATTGACCAGCTGACCACAGTCTGATTGAGAATACCAGAAACTGATCAACTGACCACAGTCTGTCCTAGAAACCAGAAACAGACCAACTGACCACAGTCTGACCTCGAAACCAGAAACTGATCAACTGACCACAGACTGACCGAGAAACCAGAAACTGAAGAACTGATCACAGTCTAACCGAGACAACGTGACATTGACCAACTGACCACAGTGTGACATAGAAACCAGAAACTGACCAACTGACCACAGTCTCACCGAGCAGCCAGTAACTGAGCAAGTGGCCACATTCTGACCTAGAAAACAGAAACTGAAGATATGATCACAGTCTGAAATGGAAACGAAAAACTGAGCAACTGACCACAGTCTGACCTAGAAACCCGAAACTGACCAACTGACCACAGACTGACCTAGAAACCAGAATCTGACTAACTGACCACATTCTGACCTAGAAACCAGAAACTGACCAACTGAACACAGTCTGACTTAGAAACCAGAAACTCAGCAACTGACCAATGTCTGACCTAAATAGCAGAAACTGACAAACTGACCTCAGCCTGACCTAGGAACCAGACTTGACCAACTGACCACAGTCTGACTTAGCAAGCATAAGCTGGCCTACTGGCCACATTATGACCTGGCAACCATTAACTGACCAACTGTCCGCAGTCTGAACTAGTTACCCGAAACTGAGCAACTGAATACAGACTGACCTGCGAACCAGAAACAGACCAAGTGACCACAGTCTGACATCGGAACCAGAAACTGACCAACTGACCACAGTCTGACCTAGCAACCCGAAACTGACCAACCGACCACAGTCTGACCTAGGAAACAGAAACTGACCAAATGACCACAGTATGACTTAGAAACCATAAATTGACCAAATGACCACAGTCTGAACAAGAAACCAGAAACTGAACAACTTACCACAGACTGACCTAGAAACCAGAAAGCGACGAACTGACCACATTCTGACCTCGAAACGAGAAACTGACCAACTGACCACATTCTGACCTAGAAACCAGAAATTAAGAAATGACCACAGACTGACCTCGAAAACAGAAACTGAGAAACTGACCACAGATTGACCGAGGAACCAAAAACTGATCAAAAGACCACAGTCTGAACTAGGAACCTGAAATTGACCAGCTGAACACAGCATGACCGAAAAAAACAGAAACTAATCAACTGACCACAGTCTGACCTAGAAAACAAAAACTGACCAACTGACCTCAGTCTGACTTAGAAACCAGGATCTGACCAACTGACCACATTCTGACTTATTAACCAGAAACTGACAAACTGAGCACAGCGTGACCGAGAAACCAGAAATTGACCAACCGACCACAGTCTGACCGAGCATCCAGTAACTGAGCAACTGACCGCAGTCTGACCTAGAAACCAGAAACTGACGAACTGACCACATTCTGACCTAGAAACCAGAAACTGAAGAGCTGAGCACAGTCTGACCTTGAAACCAGAAACTGACCAAATGATCACAGTCTGACCTAGAAACCAGAAATTGACCAGCTGACCGCAGTCTGATTGAGAATACCAGAAACTGATCAACTGACCACAGTCTGTCCTAGAAACCAGAAACAGACCTACTGTCCAAAGTCTGACCTTGAAACCAGAAACTGAACAACTGACCACAGTCTGACCTAGGAACCAGTAACTGACCAACTGACCTCAGTCTGACCTACAAATCAGAAACTGACCAACTGACCACAGTCTGACCTACACACCAGAAACTGAACAACTGACCACAGTCTGACCTAGGAACCAGTAACTGACCAACTGACCTCAGTCTGACCTAGGAACCAGAAACTGACCAACTGACCTCATTTAGACCTGGAAACCTGAAATTGACCAGTTGACCACAGTCTAACCTCGGAACCAGAAACTGACTAACTGACCACAGTCTTACCTAGCAACCCGAAACTGACCAACTGACACAGTCTGAGCTAGGAACTAGAAACTGACCAAATGTCCACAATATGACCTCGAAACAAGAAATTGACCAACTGACCACAGTCTGAACTAGAAACCAGAAACTGAGCAACTGAACACAGTCTGAACTAGCAACCAGAAACTGAAGACCTGACCACAGTCTGACCTAGAACCAGAAACTGACCAACTCTCCATAGTCTGACCGAGAAACCAGAAACTGTCCAACTGACCATAGTCTGACTTAGAAAACAGAAACTGACCAACTGACCACAGCCTGACCTACAAATCAGAAACTGACCAACCGACCACAGTCTGACCTACACACCAGAAACTGACCAACTGACCACAGTCTGACCTAGGAACCAGAAACTGACCAACTGACCACAGACTGACCTCGAAACCAGAAACTAAAGAACTGAACACAGTCAAACAAAGACAACGCGAAACTGAGCAACTGACCACAATATGACCTAGAAAACAGAAACTGACAACTGACCACAGACTGACCTCGTAAACAGAAACTGAAGAAATGACCAGTCTTACCTGGCAACCAGAAACTGAGCAACTGACCACACTCTGACCTAGAAACCCGAAACTGACCAACTGACCACAGTCTGACCTAGAACACCGAAACTGACCAACTGACCAAAAACTGACCTAGGAACAAGAAACTGACCAACTGACCATATTCTGACTTAGAAAACAGAAACTGACCAACTGACCACAGTCTGATCTAGCAACCAGTATCTGACCAACTGATCACCGTCTGACCTGGAAAGTAGAAACTGACCAACTGACCGCAGTCTGACCGAGAAACCAGAAACTGACCAACTGAACACAGTCTGACCTCGAAACCAGAAACTGACCAACTGACCACGGTCTGACTTAGAAAACAGAAACTGACCAACTCATCACAGTCCGACATGCTAACCAGCAACTGACCTACTGACCACAGTCTGACGGGGAAAACCAGAAACTGACCAACTGGCCACAGTCTGACCTAGGAACTAGAAACTGAACAACTGACCACAGACTGACCTATACACCAGAAAATGAAGAAGTGATCAAAGTCGAGCCGAGACAACCCGAAACTGACCACAGTGTGACCTAGAAACCAGAAACTGACCAACTGATCACAGTCTGACCTACAAAACAGAAACTGATGAAATGAGCACAGTCATAGAAACATAGAAACATAGAAACATAGAAACATAGAAAATACGTGCTGGAGTAAGCTATTCGGCCCTTCTAGCCTGCACCGCCATTCAATGAGTTCATGGCTGAACATGCAACTTCATACCCCAAACCTGCTTTCACGCCATACCCCTTGATTCCACTCATAGTAAGGACTCCATCTAACTCCTTTTTGAATATATTTAGTGGATTGGCCTCAACAACTTTCAGTGGTAGAGAATTCCACAGGTTCATCACTCTCTGGGTGAAGAAATTCCTCCTCATCTCGGTCATAAATGGCTTACCCCTTATCCTAAGACTGTGTCCCCTGTTTCTGGACTTCTCCAACATTGGGAACATTCTTCCTGCATCTCACTGTCTAACCCCGTCTGAATTTTAAACGTTTCTATGAGGTCGCCTCTCATTCTTCTGAACTCCAGTGAATACAAGCCCAGTTGATCCAATCTTTCTTGATAGGTCAGTCCCGCCATCCCGGGAATCAGTCTGGTGAATCTTAGCTGCACTCCCTCAATAGCAAGAATGTCCTTCCTCAGGTTAGGAGACCAAAACTGTACACAATACTCCAGGTGTGGCCTCACCAAGGCCCTGTACAACTGTAGCAACACCTCCCTGCCCCTGTACTCAAATCCCCTCGCTATGAAGGCCAACATGCCATTTGCTTTCTTAACCGCCTGCTGTACCTGCATGGCAACCTTCAATGACTGATGTACCATGACACCCAGGTCTCGTTGCACCTCCCCTTTTCCTAATCTGTCACCATACAGATAATAGTCTGTCTCTCTGTTTTTACCACCAAAGTGGATAACCTCCATTTATCCACATTATACTTCAACTGCCATGCATTTGCCCACTGACCTAACCTATCCAAGTCGCTCTGCAGCCCCATAGCATCCTCCTCGCAGCTCACACTGCCACCCAACTTAGTGTCATCCGCAAATTTGGAGATACTACATTTAATCCCCTCGTCTAAATCATTAATGTACAGTGTAAACAGCTGGGTCCCCAGCACAGAACCTGGCGGTACACCACTAGTCACTGCCTGCCATTCTGAAAATTGCCCATTTACTCCTACTCTTTGCTTCCTGTCTGACAACCAGTTCTCAATCCATGTCAGCACACTACCCCCAATCCCATGTGCTTTAACTTTGCATATTAATCTCTTGTGTGGGACCTTGTCGAAAGTCTTCTGAAAGTCCAAATATACCACATCAACTGGTTCTCCCTTGTCCACTGTACTGGAAACATCCTCAAAAAATTCCAGAAGATTTGTCAAGCATGATTTCCCTTTCACAAATCCACGCTGACTTGGAACTATCATATCACCTCTTTCCAAATGCGCTGCTATGACATCCTTAATAATTGATTCCATCATTTTACCCACTACCGATGTCAGGCTGACTGGTCTATAATTCCCTGTTACTTCTCTCCCTCCTTTTTTAAAAAGTGGGGTTACATTGGCTATTCTCCACTCCGTAGGAACTGATCCAGATTCAATGGAATGTTGGAAAATGACTGTCAATGCAACCACTATTTCCAAAGCCACCTCATTAAGTACTCTGGGATGCAGTCCATCAGGCCCTGGGGATTTATCGGCCTTCAATTCCATCAATTTCCCCAACACAATGTTCCGACTAATAAGGATTTCCCTCAGTTCCTCCTCCTTACTAGACTCTCCGACCACCTTTTATATCCGGAAGATTGTTTGTGTCCTCCTCAGTGAATACCGAACCAAAGTACTTGTTCAATTGGTCCGCCATTTCTTTGTTCCCCGTTATGACTTCCCGTGATTCTGACTGCAGGGGACCTACGTTTGTCTTTACTAACCTTTTTATCTTTACATATCTATAGATACTTTTGCAATCCTTCTTAATGTTTCCTGCAAGTTTCTTCTCGTACTCCATTTTCCCTGTTACTGACCTGGAAACGGAAAACTGAGCAACTGACCGCAGTCTGACCTCGAAACTTGAAACTGACCAACTGACCACATTGTGACCTAGAAACCAGAAACTGAGTAACTGTACACATTCTGACCTCGAAAACAGAAACTGAAGAAATGACCACAGTCTGACCAGGAAACCCGAAACTGACCACTGACCACAGACTGACCTAGGAACCAGAAACAGACCAACTGACGAAACAGACCAACTGACCACAGACAGACCTAGAAACCTGAAAATGACCAGCTGACCACAGTCTGACTGAGAATACCAGAAACTGACCAACTGACCACAGTCTGACTTAGAAACCAGAATCTGACCAAATGACCACATTCTGACCTGGAAACCACCACCTGATCAACTGACCAGAGTCTGACTTAGAAACCAGAAACTGACAATCTGATCTCAGACTGACCTAGGAACCAGAAACTGACCAACAGATCACAGTCTGCACTAGCAACCAGAAACTGACCAACTGACCACAGTCTGACCTTAGAACCAGAAACTGAGCAAATGACCACAATATGACCTAGAAACCAGAAATTGACCAACTGACCACATTCTGAACTGGAAACCAGAAACTGACCAACTGAACACTCTCTGACCAAGAAACCAGAAACTGACCAACTGACCACAGTCTGACCTCGGAACCAGAAACTGACCAACTGACCACAGTCTGATCTAGCGACCCGAAACTGACCAACTGATCACAGTCTGAACTAGGAACCAGAAACTGACCAAATGACCACAGCATGACCTAGAAAACAAAAATTGACCAACTGACTACAGTCTTAAGAAAAAAGCAGAAACTGACCAACTGACCACAGTCTGACCTAGAAACCAGAAAGTGACCAACTGACCACATTGAGACCTAGAAGCCAGAAACTGACCAACTGACCACAGTCAAACTTAGAAACCAGAAACTGACCAACTGACCACAGTCCGACCTAGAAACCAGAAACTGACCAACTGCCCACATTCATACCTAGAAACCAGAAACTGACCAATTGATCACAGTTTGACCTAGAAACCAGAAACTGACCAACTGAACACAGACAAACCTAGAAACCAGAAACTGACCAACTGACCACAGTCCGATCTAGAAACCAGAAACTGACAAACTGACCTCAGACTTACCTAGAAATCAGCAACTAACCAACTGGGCACATTCTGACTTCGCAACCAGAACCTGACAAACTGACCTCAGACTTGCCTAGAAACCGGAAACTGACCAACTGACCACAGTCTGCCCTAGGAACCAGAAACTGACCAAATGACCACAGTATAACCTAGAAACCAGAAATTGATCCACTGACCACATTCTGAACTGGAAACCAGAAACTGACCAAATGACCACAGTGTAACCTAGAAACCAGAAATTGATCCACTGACCACATTCTGAACTGGAAACCAGAAACTGACCAACTGAACACATTCTGAGCAAGGAATCAGAAACTGACCAACTGACCATAGTCTGATGTCGGAACTAGAAACTGACCAACTGACCGCAGTCTCATCTAGCAACCAGGAACTGACCAGATGACCACAGTCTTGTCGTGCAACCCGAAACTGACCAACTGATCACAGTCTGACCTAGGAACCAGAAACTGACCAAATGATCACAGCATGACCTAGAAACCAGAAATTGACCAACTGACCACAGTCTGAACTAGAAAGCAGAAACTGACCAACTGACCACAGACTGATCTAGAAACCAGAAAGTGACCAACTGACCACATTCAGATCTATAAACCAGAAAGTGACCAACTGATCACAGTCTCACCTAGAAACCAGAAACTGACAAACTGACCACAGTCCTACCTGGAAACCAGAAACTGACAAACTGACCTCAGACTGAACTAGGAACCAGAAACTGATCAACTGACCAGAGTCTGAACCTAACAACCACCAACTGACCAACAGGCCACATTCTGACCTCGCAACCAGAACCTAACATACTGACCTCAGACTTACCTAGAAACCGGAAACTGACCAACGAACCACAGTCTGCTATAGGAACCAGAAACTGACCAAATGACAACAGTATGACCTAGAAACCAGAAATTGACCAACTGACCACATTCTGAACTGGAAACCAGAAACTGACCAACTGAACACACTCTGACCAAGAAACCAGAAACTGACCAACTACCACAGTCTGATCGCGGAACTAGAAACTGACCAACTGAACACAGTCTGATTTAGCAACCCGAAACTGATTAACTGATCACAGTCTGACCTTGGAACCAGAAACTGACCAAATGACCACAGCATGACCTAGAAACCAGAAATTGACCAACTGACCACAGTCTGACTTGGAACCAGAAACTGACCAACTGACCATAGTCTGACCTAGGAACCAGAAACTGAAGTAATGATCGCAGTCTAACCGAGACAACCCTAAACTGACAAATTGACCACAGTGTGAACTAGAAATCAGAAAATGACCAAGAGACCACAGTCTGACCGATCAGCCAGTAAGTGAGTTACTAACCACAGTCTGACCCAGAAACCAGAAACTGATCAAAATTCTGAACTAGAAACCAGAAACTGAGCAACTGATCACAGTCTGAACTAGAAACCAGAAACTGATCAACTGACCACAGACTGACCGAGAAACCAGAAACTGAAGAACTGATCACAGTCTAACCTAGAAACCAGAAATTGACCAGCTGACCACAGTCTGATTGAGAATACCAGAAACTGATCAACTGACCACAGTCTGTCCTAGAAACCAGAAACAGACCAACTGACCACAGTCTGACCTCGAAACCAGAAACTGATCAACTGACCACAGACTGACCGAGAAACCAGAAACTGAAGAACTGATCACAGTCTAACCGAGACAACGTGACATTGACCAACTGACCACAGTGTGACATAGAAACCAGAAACTGACCAACTGACCACAGTCTCACCGAGCAGCCAGTAACTGAGCAAGTGGCCACATTCTGACCTAGAAAACAGAAACTGAAGATATGATCACAGTCTGAAATGGAAACGAAAAACTGAGCAACTGACCACAGTCTGACCTAGAAACCCGAAACTGACCAAGTGACCACAGACTGACCTAGAAACCAGAATCTGACTAACTGACCACATTCTGACCTAGAAACCAGAAACTGACCAACTGACCACAGTCTGACTTAGAAACCAGAAACTCAGCAACTGACCAATGTCTGACCTAAATAGCAGAAACTGACAAACTGACCTCAGCCTGACCTAGGAACCAGACCTGACCAACTGACCACAGTCTGACTTAGCAAGCATAAGCTGGCCTACTGGCCACATTATGACCTGGCAACCATTAACTGACCAACTGTCCGCAGTCTGAACTAGTTACCCGAAACTGAGCAACTGAATACAGACTGACCTGCGAACCAGAAACAGACCAAGTGACCACAGTCTGACCTCGGAACCAGAAACTGACCAACTGACCACAGTCTGACCTAGCAACCCGAAACTGACCAACCGACCACAGTCTGACCTAGGAAACAGAAACTGACCAAATGACCACAGTATGACTTAGAAACCATAAATTGACCAAATGACCACAGTCTGAACAAGAAACCAGAAACTTAACAACTTACCACAGACTGACCTGGAAACCAGAATGCGACGAACTGACCACATTCTGACCTCGAAACGAGAAACTGACCAACTGACCACATTCTGACCTAGAAACCAGAAATTAAGAAATGACCACAGACTGACCTCGAAAACAGAAACTGAGAAACTGACCACAGATTGACCGAGGAACCAAAAACTGATCAAAGGACCACAGTCTGAACTAGGAACCTGAAATTGACCAGCTGAACACAGCATGACCGAAAAAAAAAGAAACTAATCAACTGACCACAGTCTGACCTAGAAAACAAAAACTGACCAACTGACCTCAGTCTGACTTAGAAACCAGGATCTGACCAACTGACCACATTCTGACTTATTAACCAGAAACTGACAAACTGAGCACAGCGTGACCGAGAAACCAGAAATTGACCAACTGACCACAGTCTGACCGAGCATCCAGTAACTGAGCAACTGACCGCAGTCTGACCGAGAAACCAGAAACTGACGAACTGACCACATTCTGACCTAGAAACCAGAAACTGAAGAGCTGAGCACAGTCTGACCTTGAAACCAGAAACTGACCAAATGATCACAGTCTGACCTAGAAACCAGAAATTGACCAGCTGACCGCAGTCTGATTGAGAATACCAGAAACTGATCAACTGACCACAGTCTGTCCTGGAAACCAGAAACAGACCTACTGTCCAAAGTCTGACCTCGAAACCAGAAACTGATCAACTGACCACAGACTGACCGAGAAACCAGAAACTGAAGAACTGATCACAGTCTAACCGAGACAACGTGACATTGACCAACTGACCACAGTGTGACATAGCAACCAGAAACTGACCAACTGACCACAGTCTCACCGAGCAGCCAGTAACTGAGCAAGTGACCACATTCTGACCTAGAAAACAGAAACTGAAGATATGAACACAGTCTGAAATGGAAACGAAAAACTGAGCAACTGACCACAGTCTGACCTAGAAACCCGAAACTGACCAACGGACCACAGACTGACCTAGAATCCAGAATCTGACCAACTGACCACATTCTGACCTATAAACCAGAAACTGACCAACTGACCACAGTCTGAATTAGAAACCAGAAGCTCAGCAACTGACCAATGTCTGACCTAAATAGCAGAAACTGATAAACTGACCTCAGCCTGACCTAGGAACCAGAACTGACCAACTGACCACAGTCTGAATTAGCAAGCATAAACTGGCCTACTGGCTACATTATGACCTAGCAACCATTAACTGACCAACTGTCCGCAGTCTGAACTAGTTACCCGAAACTGAGCAACTGAATACAGACTGACCTACGAACCAGAAACAGACCAAGTGACCACAGTCTGACCTCGGAACCAGAAACTGACAACTGACCACAGTCTGAACTGGAAACCAGAAACTGAACAACTTACCACAGACTGACCTAGAAACCAGAAAGCGACCAACTGACCACATTCTGACCTCGAAACGAGAAACTGACCAACTGACCAGATTCTGACCTAGAAACCAGAAATTAAGAAATGACCACAGACTGACCTCGAAAACAGAAACTGTGAAACTGACCACAGATTGACCGAGGAAACAAAAACTGACCAACAGACCACAGTCTGAACTAGGAACCTGAAATTGACCAGCTGAACACAGCATGACCGAAAAAAACAGAAACTAATCAACTGACCACAGTCTGACCTAGAAAACAAAAACTGACCAACTGACCACAGTCTGACTTAGAAACCAGTATCTGACCAACTGACCACAATCTGACTTATTCACCAGAAACTGACAAACTGAGCACAGCGTGGCCTAGAAACCAGAAATTGACCAACTGACCACAGTCTGAACGAGCATTCAGTAACTGAGCAACTGACTGCAGTCTGACCTAGAAACCAGAAACTGCCTAACTGACCACATTCTGACCTAGAAACCAGAAACTGAAGAGCTGAGCACAGTCTAACCGAGACAACGTGACATTGACCAACTGACCACAGTGTGACATAGCAACCAGAAACTGACCAACTGACCACAGTCTCACCGAGCAGCCAGTAACTGAGCAAGTGACCACATTCTGACCTAGAAAACAGAAACTGAAGATATGAACACAGTCTGAAATGGAAACGAAAAACTGAGCAACTGACCACAGTCTGACCTAGAAACCCGAAACTGACCAACGGACCACAGACTGACCTAGAAACCAGAATCTGACCAACTGACCACATTTTGACCTATAAACCAGAAACTGACCAACTGACCACAGTCTGAATTAGAAACCAGAAGCTCAGCAACTGACCAATGTCTGACCTAAATAGCAGAAACTGACAAACTGACCTCAGCCTGACATAGGAACCAGAACTGACCAACTGACCACAGTCTGACCTAGCAAGCATAAACTGGCCTACTGGCCACATTATGACCTAGCAAACATTAACTGACCAACTGTCCGCAGTCTGAACGAGTTACCCGAAACTGAGCAACTGAATACAGACTGACCTACGAACCAGAAACAGACCACGTGACCACAGTCTGACGTCGGAACCAGAAACTGACCAACTGACCACAGTCTGACCTAGCAACCCGAAACTGACCAACCGACCACAGTCTGAGCTAGGAAACAGAAACTGACCAAATGACCACAATATGACTTAGAAACCAGAAATTGACCAAATGACCACAGTCTGAACTAGAAACCAGAAACTGAACAACTTACCACAGACAGACCTAGAAACCAGAAAGCGACCAACTGACCACATTCTGAGCTCGAAACGAGAAACTGACCAACTGACCACATTCTGACCTAGAAACCAGAAATTAAGAAATGACCACAGACTGACCTCGAAAGCAGAAACTGAGAAACTGACCACAGATTGACCGAGGAACCAAAAACTGACCAACAGACCACAGTCTGAACTCGGAACCTGAAATTGACCAGCTGAACACAGCATGACCGAAAAAAACAGAAACTTATCAACTGACCACAATCTGACATAGAAAACAAAAACTGACCAACTTACCAAAGTCTGACTTAGAAACCAGGATCTGAACAACTGACCACATTCTGACTTATTAACTAGAAACTGACAAACTGAGCACAGCGTGACCTAGAAACCAGAAATTGAACAACTGACCACAGTCTGACCGAGCATTCAGTAACTGAGCAACTGACTGCAGTCTGACCTAGAAACCAGAAACTGACTAACTGACCACATTCTGACCTAGAAACCAGAAACAGAAGAGCTGAGCACAGTCTGACCTTGAAACCAGAAACTGACCAACAGACCACAGTGTGAACTAGCATCCAGATCCTGACCAACTGACCACAGTCTGACCTGGAATACAGAAACTGACCAACTGATCACAATCTGACCGACAAAGCACGAACTGACCAGCTGACCACAGTCTGACCGGGACAACCAGAAACTGATCAACTGACCACAGTCTAACCTAGAAACCCGAAACTGACCAACTGACCACAGACTGACCTAGAAACCAGAAACTGAAGAACTGATCACAGTCTAAGCGAGACAACCCAAAACTGATCAACTGACCTCAGTGTGATCTAGAAACCATAAACCGAAGAAATGACCACAGTCTGACCAAGAAACCAGAAACTGAGCAACTGACCACAGTCTGAACTCGGAACCTGAAACTGACCAACAGACCACAGACAGACCTAGAAACCAGAAACTGACCAACTGACCACAGTCTGACCTAGAAACCTGAAATTTACCAGCTGACCACAGTCTGACCGAGAATACCAGAAATTGACCAACTGACCACAGTCTGAATTTGCAACCAGCAACTGACCAACTGACCATAGTCTGACCTCGAAACTAAAAACTGACGAACTGATCACAGTCTGACTTCGAAACCAGAAACTGAAGAGCTGACCACAGTCTGACGGAGAAACCATAAACTGACCAACTGAGCACAGTCTGACCTTGAAACCAGAAACTGACCAACTGACCGTAGTCCCACCAAGAAACCAGATACTGAAAAACTGACATTAGACTGACCCAGGAACCTGAATCTGACCAACTGACCACAGTCTGACTGAGCAACCAGAAACTGACCAACTGGCCACAGTCTGACCACGCAACCAGAAACTGACCAACTGCCCGCAGTCTGTCCTAGAAAGCCGAAACTGAGCAACTGACCACAATTTGACGTAGAAACCAGAAACTGACCAACTGACCACAGTCTGACCTAGCAACCCAAAACTGACCAACTGACCACAATCTGACCTCGGAACCAGAAACTGACCAATTGACCACAGTATGACCGAGAAAACAGAAATTAACCAATTGACGACAGTCTGAACTTCAAAACAGAAACTGACCAACTGACCACAGTCTGACCTAGAAACTAAAAACTGTCCAACTGATCACAGTCTGACTTAGAAACCAGAAACTGAAGGACTGACCACAGTCTGACCTAGGAACCAGAAACTGACCAACTGACCACAGTCTGACCTCGGAACCAGAATCTGACCAATTGACCACAGTATGACCGAGAAAACAGAAATTGTCCAATTGACGACAGTCTGTCCTAGAAACCAGAAACAGACCAACTGACCACAGTCTGACCTCGAAACCAGAAATTGATCAACTGACCACAGACTGAACGAGAAACCAGAAACTGAAGATCTGATCACAGTCGAACCGAAACAACCTGACATCGACCAACTGACCACAGTGTGACATAGAAACCAGAAACTGACCAACTGACCACAGTCTCACCGGGCAGCCAGTAACTGAGCAATTGACCACATTCTGACCTACAAAACAGAAACTGAAGATATGACCACAGTCTGAAATGGAAACGAAAAACTGAGCAACTGACCACAGTCTGACCAAGAAACCCGAAACTGACCAACTGACCACAGACTGACCTAGAAACCAGAATCTGACCAACTGACACATTCTGACCTAGAAACCAGAAACTGACCAACTGACCAAAGTCTGACTTAGAAACCAGAAACTCAGCAACTGACCAATGTCTGAGCTAAATAGCAGAAACTGACAAACTGACCTCAGCCTGACCTAGGAACCAGATCTGACCAACTGACCACAGTCTGACTTAGCAAGCAGAAACTGGCCTACTGGCCACATTATGACCGAGCAACCATTAACTGACCAACTGTCCGCAGTCTGAACTATTTACCCGAAACTGAGCAACTGAATACAGACTGACCTACGAACCAGAAACAGACCAAGTGACCACAGTCTGACCTGGGAAACAGAAACGGACAACTGACCACAGTCTGACCTAGCAACCCGAAACTGACCAACTGACCACAGTCTGACCGTGGAATCAGAAACTGACCAAATGACCACAGTATGACTTAGAAACCAGAAATTGACCAACTGACCACAGTCTGAACTAGAAACCAGAAACTGAACAACTTACCACAGACTGACATAGAAACCAGAAAGTGACCAACTGACCACATTCTGACCTCGAAACGAGAAACTGACCAACTGACCACATTCTGATCTGGAAACCAGAAACTAAGAAATGACCACAGACTGACCTGGAAAACAGAAACTGAGAATCTGACCACAGATTGACCGAGGAACGAAAAACTGACCAACAGACCACCGTCTGACCTAGGAACCTGAAATTGACCAGCTGAACACAGCATGATCGAAAAAAACAGAAACTGATCAACTGACCACAGTCTGACCTAGAAACTGACCAGCTGACCACAGTCTGACCAAGAAACCAGAAACTGAGCAACTGACCACAGTCTGAACTCGGAACCCGAAACTGACCAACAGACCACAGACAGACCTAGAAACCAGAAACTGACCAACTGACCACAGTCTGACCTAGAAACCTGAAATTTACCAGCTGACCACAGTCTGACCGAGAATACCAGAAATTGACCAACTGACCATAGTCTGACCTCGAAACTAAAAACTGACGAACTGATCACAGTCTGACTTCGAAACCAGAAACTGAAGAGCTGACCACAGTCTGACCTAGAAACCAGAAACTGACCAACTGAGCACAATCTGACCTTGAAACCAGAAACTGACCACCTGATCTTAGTCCCACCAAGAAAACAGATACTGAAAAACTGACATTAGACTGACCCAGGAACCTGAATCTGACCAAATGACCACAGTCTGACTGAGCAACCAGAAACTGACCAACTGGCCACAGTCTGACCAAGCAACCAGAAACTGACCAACTGCCCGCAGTCTGTCCTAGAAAGCCGAAACTGAGCAACTGACCACAATTTGACGTAGAAACCAGAAACTGACCAACTGACCACAGTCTGACCTAGCCACCCAAAACTGACCAACTGACCACAATCTGACCTCGGAACCAGAAACTGACCAATTGACCACAGTATGACCGAGAAAACAGAAATTGACCAATTGACGACAGTCTGAACTTCAAAACAGAAACTGACCAACTGACCACAGTCTGACCTAGAAACTAAAAACTGTCCAACTGACCACAGTCTGACCTAGGAACCAGAAACTGACCAACTGACCACAGTCTGACCTCGGAACCAGAATCTGACCAATTGACCACAGTATGACCGAGAAAACAGAAATTGTCCAATTGACGACAGTCTGTCCTAGAAACCAGAAACAGACCACCTGACCACAGTCTGACCTCGAAACCAGAAATTGATCAACTGACCACAGACTGAACGAGAAACCAGAAACTGAAGATCTGATCACAGTCGAACCGAAACAACCTGACATCGACCAACTGACCACAGTGTGACATAGAAACCAGAAACTGACCAACTGACCACAGTCTCACCGGGCAGCCAGTAACTGAGCAAGTGACCACATTCTGACCTACAAAACAGAAACTGAAGATATGACCACAGTCTGAAATGGAAACGAAAAACTGAGCAACTGACCACAGTCTGACCAAGAAACCCGAAACTGACCAACTGACCACAGTCTGACCTAGCAACCCAAATCTGACCAACTGACCACATTCTGACCTAGAAACCAGAAACTGACCAACTGACCAAAGTCTGACTTAGAAACCAGAAACTCAGCAACTGAGAATGTCTGAGCTAAATAGCAGAAACTGACAAACTGACCTCAGCCTGACCTAGGAACCAGATCTGACCAACTGACCACAGTCTGACTTAGCAAGCAGAAACTGGCCTACTGGCCACATTATGACCGAGCAACCATTAACTGACCAACTGTCCGCAGTCTGAACTATTTACCCGAAACTGAGCAACTGAATACAGACTGATCTACGAAACAGAAACAGACCAAGTGACCACAGTCTGACCTCGGAACCAGAAACTGACAACTGACCACAGTCTGACCTAGCAACCCGAAACTGACCAACTGACCACAGTCTGACCGTGGAAACAGAAACTGACCAAATGACCACAGTATGACTTAGAAACCAGAAATTGACCAACTGACCACAGTCTGAACTAGAAACCAGAAACTGAACAACTTACCACAGACTGACATAGAAACCAGAAAGTGACCAACTGACCACATTCTGACCTCGAACGAGAAACTGACCAACTGACCACATTCTGACCTAGAAACCAGAAACTAATAAATGACCACAGACTGACCTGGAAAACAGAAACTGAGAATCTGACCACAGATTGACCGAGGAACGAAAAACTGACCAACAGACCACCGTCTGACCTAGGAACCTGAAATTGACCAGCTGAACACAGCATGACCGAAAAAAACAGAAACTGATCAACTGACCACAGTCTGACCTAGAAAACAAAAACTGACCAGCTGACCACAGTCTGACCAAGAAACCAGAAACTGAGCAACTGACCACAGTCTGAACTCGGAACCCGAAACTGACCAACAGACCACAGACAGACCTAGAAACAAGAAACTGACCAACTGACCACAGTCTGACTTAGAAACCAGAATTTGACCAACTGACCACATTCTCACTTAGGAACCAGAAACTGACAAACTGAGCAGAGCGTGACCTAGAAACCAGAAATTGACCAACTGACCACAGTCTGACCGAGCATCCAGTAACTGAGCAACTGACCGCAGTCCGACCTAGAAATCAGAAACTGACGAACTGACCACATTCTGACCTAGAAACCAGAAACTGAAGAGCTGAGCACAGTCTGACCTCGAAACCAGAAACTGACCAACAGACCACAGTGTGAAGTAGCATCCAGAAACTGACCAACTGACAACAGTCTGACCTGGAAAACAGAAACTGACCAACTGATCACAATCTGACCGACAAAGCAGAAACTGACCAACTGACCACAGTCTGACCGGGACAACCAGAAACTGATCAACTGACCTCAGTCTTACCTAGCAATCATAAACAGACCAACTGACCACAGACTGACCTAGAAACCAAAAACTGAAGAACTTATCACAGTCTAAGCGAGACAACCCAAAACTGATCAACTGACCACAGTGTGACCAAGAAACCAGAAACCGAAGAAATGACCACAGTCTGACCAAGAAACCAGAAACTGAGCAACTATCCACAGTCTGACCTCGTAACCCGAAACTGACCAACAGACCACAGACTGACCTAGAATACAGAAACTGACCAACTGACCACAGTCTGACCTAGAAACCTGAAATTTACCAGCTGACCAGTCTGACCGAGAATACCAGAAACTGACCAACTGACCACAGACTGACCTAGAAACCAAAAACTGAAGAACTTATCACAGTCTAAGCGAGACAACCCAAAACTGATCAACTGACCACAGTGTGACCTAGAAACTAGAAACCGAAGAAATGACCACAGTCTGACCAAGAAACCAGAAACTGAGCAACTGTCCACAGTCTGACCTCGTAACCCGAAACTGACCAACAGACCACAGACTGACCTAGAAAACAGAAACTTACCAACTGACCACAGTCTGACCTAGAAACCTGAAATTTACCAGCTGACCACAGTCTGACCGAGAATACCAGAAACTGACCAACTGACGACAGTCTGACTTAGCAACCAGTAACTGACCAACTGACCATAGCCTGACCTCGAAACTAAAAGCTGACCAACTGATCACAGTCTGACTTCGAAACCAGAAACTGAAGAGCTGACCACAGTCTGACCTAGAAACCAGAAACTGACCAACTGAGCACAGTCTGACCTAGAAACCAGAAACAGACCAACTGACCTCAGTCCCACCAAGAAACCAGATACTGAAAAACTGACATGAGACTGACCCAGGAACCTGAAACTGACCAACTGACCACAGTCGGACTGAGCAACCAGAAACTGAAGAACTGATCACAGTCTAACCGAGACAACCTGAAACTGACCAACTGACCACAGTGTGACGTAGAAATCAGAAACTGACCAACTGACCAATGTCTCACCGAGCAGCCAGTAACTGAGTACTTGACCACAGTCTGACCCAGAAACCAGAAACTGACAAAAATTCTGACCTAGAAACTAGAAACTGAAGAAATGACCACAATCTGACCGAGAAACCAGAAACTGACCAACTGACCACAGTCTAACCTAGAGACCCGAAACTGACCAACTGATCACAGACGGACATAGGAACCAGAAACTGACCAACTGACCACAGTCTGACCTAGAAACCAGAAATTGACCAGCTGACCACAGTCTGTTTGAGAATACCAGAAACTGACCAATTGACCAGAGTCTGACCAAGCAACCAGAAGCTGACCAATGTCTACAATCTGACCGAGAAAGCAGAAACTGAGCAACTGACCACAGCATGACCTAGAAACCGAAACTGAACAACTGACCACAGTCTGACCTATGAACCAGAAAATGACCAACTGACCGCAGTCTGACCTAGCAACCAGTAACTGACCAACTGACCACAGTCTGAACAAGAAATCAGAAACTGATCAACTGACCACATTCTGACCTAGAAACCAGAAACAGACCAACTGACCACAGTCTGACATCGAAACCAGAAACTGACCAACTGACCACAGACTGACCGAGAAACCAGAAACTGAAGAACTGATCACAGTCTAACCGAGACAACCTGAAACAGACCAACTGACCACAGTGTGACGTAGGAATCAGAAACTGACCAATTGACCAATGTCTCACCGAGCAGCCAGTAACTGAGCAAGTGACCACATTCTGACCAAGAAAACAGAAACTGAAGATATGACCACAGTCACAAATGGAAACGAAAAACTGAGCAACTGAGCATCTCGGTCAGATGTGGTCAGTTGGTGAGTTTCTGTTTTCAGGTCAGACGGGGTCAGATGGTCAGTTTCTGGTGCATAGGTCAGAATGTGGTCAGTTGGTCAGTTTCTGGTTCCAAGGTCAGACTGTGGTCAGTTGGTCAGTTTCTGTTTTCTAGGTCAGACTATGGTCAGTTGGTCAGTTTCTGGTTTCTAGTTCAGACCGTGGGTTTTGAAAAGGTTGTGGTTTCTAGGTCAGATTTGGTCAGTTGGTCAGTTTCTGTTCTTGGTCAGACAGAGGTCAGATGGTCAGTTTCTGGTGTATAGGTCAGAATGTGGTCAGTTGGTCAGTTTCTGGTTTCTAGGTCAGACTGTGGTCAGTTGTTCAGTTTCTGGTTTATAGGTCAGACTGTGGTCGGTTGGACAGTCTCTGGTTCCAAGGTCAGATTGTGGTCAGTTGGTCAGTTTCTGTTTTCTAGGCCAGAAAGTGGTCAGTTGGTCAGTTACTGGTTTCGAGGTCAGACTGTGGTCCGTTGGTCAGTTTCTGGTTTCTTGGTCAGACTGTGGTCAGTTGGTCAGTTTATGTGTTTAGGTCAGACGGTGGTCAGATGGTCAGTTTCTGGTTTCTCGGTCAGACAGTGGTCAGATTGTCAGTTTCGGGTTGTCTTGGTCAGACTGTGGTCAGTTGGCCAGTTTCTGGTTTTGAGTTAATAATGTGGTCAGTTGGACACTTTCTGGTTTCGAGGTCAGATTGTGGTCAGTGGCTCAGTTTCTGGTTTCTTGGTCAGACTATGGTCAGTTGGTCAGTTTCTGGTTTCTAGGTCAGACTGAGGTCAGATGGTCAGTTTCTGGTGTCTAGGTCAGAATGTGCTCAGTTGGTCAGTTTTTGTTTTCGCGGTCAGACTTTGGTCAGTTGGTCAGTTTCGGCTTGTCTTCGTCAGACTGTGGTCAGTTGGCCAGTTTCTGGTTTTGAGTTAATAATGTGGTCAGTTGGACACTTTCTGGTTTCGAGGTCAGATTGTGGTCAGTTCCTCAGTTTCGGGTTTCTAGGTCAGACTGTGGCCAGTTGGTCAGTTTCTGGTTTCTAGGTCAGACTGTGGTCATTTGGTCAGTTGCTGGTTTCTACGTCAGACTGTGGTCAGTTGGTCATATACTGGTTGCTAGGTCAGAATGTGACCTGTTGGACAGGTTGTGGTTGCTAGGTCAGACTGAGGTCATTTGGTCAGTCTCTGGTTTCTCGGTCAAACTGTTGTCAGTTGGTCAGTTTCGGGTTGTCTCAGTCAGACTGTGGTCAGTTGGTCAGATTCTAGTGGTCTCGTTCAGACTCTAGTCAGTTGGTCAGTTTCTGGTTTCTATGTCAGACTGAAGTCAGTTGGTTAGTTTCTGGTTCCTAATTTAGAATGTGATCAGATGGTCAGTTGCGGTATCTAGCTCACACTGTGGTCAGTTGGTCAGTATCAGTTTTCTAGGTCAGACTGTGGTAAGTTGCTCAGTTTCTGGTTCGTAGGTCAGACTGTGATCAGATGTTCAGTTTCAGATCCTGAGATCAGACTGTGGTGATTTGGTCATTTTCTGGTTTCGAGGTCAGATTGTGGTGAGTTGCTCAGTTTCTGGTTTCCAGGTCAAACTGTGTTCAGTTGGTCAGTTTCTGCTTTATAGATTGGACTGTGGTCAGTCTGTCAGTTTCGTGTTGTCTTGGTCAGTTGGTCAGTTTAATGTTGTCTCGGTCAGACTGTGGGCAGTTGGTCAATTTGTGGTTTCTAGGTCAGACTGTGGTCAGACTTTGGTCAGTTGGCCAGTTTCTGCTTTCTCGGTAAGACAGTGGTCAGTTGGTCAGTTTCTGGTTGAATAGGTCATGTTTCTCTGGTCAGTTTTTTACTTTTTGGTTGATAGGTCATCCTGTGGCCAGTTAGTCAGTTGCTTCTTGCTCGGACAGACTGTGGTCAGTTGGTGAGATTCTGGTTTCTAGATCAGCCTGTGGTAAGTTGGTCAGTTTCTGATTGCTTGATCAGCCTACGGTCAGTTGGTCAGTTGCTGGTTTCTAGATCAGACTTTGATCAGTTGGTCAGTTTCTGGTTTCCATGTCAGACTGTGGTCAGTTGGTCAGTTTCATGTTGCCTCGGTCAGACTGTGGTCAGTTGGCCAGTTTATGGTTTCTAGGTCAGAATGTGGTCAGTTGGTCAGTTTATTGTTTCTAGGTCAGACTGTGGTCAGTTGGTAAGTTTCTGGTTTCGAGGTCAGACTGTGGTCAGTGGTCAGTTTCATGTTGCCTCGTTCAGACTGTGGTCAGCTGGTCAGTTTCCACTTAAAAGGTCAGACTGTGGTCAGTTAGTCAGTTTCTGGTTCCAAGGTCAGACTGTGGTCAGTTGGTCAGATTCTGCTTTCTAGATCAGATTGTGGTCACTTTGTCAGTTTCTGCTTTCTAGGTCAGTCTGTGGTCAGTTGGTCAGTTTCTGGTTCCTAGTTCAGACTGTGGTCAGTTGTTCAGTTACTAGTTTCTCGTTCAGACTGTGATTAGTTGGTCAGTTTCTGGTTTATAGGTCAGACTGTGGTCAGTTTGTCAGTTTCTGGTTTCGAGGTCAGACTGTGGTCAGTTGGTCAGTTTCGGATTGTCTCGGTCAGTTTTTTGTCACTTGGACACTTTCTAGTTTCTAGGTCAGACTGTGGTCAGTGGTTAGTTTCTGCTTTCTAGATTAGACTGTGGTCAGTTTGTCAGTTTCTGGTTTCTAGGTCAGACTGTGGTCAGTTGCTCAGTTTTTGTTTTCGAGATCAGAATGTGGTCTTTTGGTCAGTTTATGGTTCCAAGGTCAGACTGTGGTCAGTTGGTCAGTTTCTGGTTCCTAGGTCAGACTGTGGTCAGTTGGTCAGTTTCTGGTTTCTAGGTCAAACTGTGCTCATTTGGTCAGTCACTGCTTTCTAGATCAGACTGAGGTCAGTTTGTCAGTTTCTGGTTTCTAGGTCAGACTGTCGTCAGTTGGTCAGTTTCGGATTGTCTCGTTCAGTTTTTGGTCAGTTGGACTCTTGCTGGTTGCTAGATCAGACTGTTGTTAGTTGGTCAGTATCTGGTTTATAGGTCAGTTCGTCAGTTTCTGGTTTCTAGTTCAGACTGTGATCAGTTGGTCAGTTTCTGGTTACGAGGTGAGACTGTGGACCGTTGGTCAGTTTCTGGTTTCTAGTTCAGACGGTGGGTAGTAGGACAGGTTGTGGTATCTCGGTCAATTGTGATCAGTTGGTGAGTTTCTGTTTTCAGGTCAGACGGGGTCAGATGGTCAGTTTCTGGTGTATAGGTCAGAATGTGGTCAGTTGGTCAGTTTCTGGTTCCAAGGTCAGACTGTGGTCAGTTGGTCAGTTTCTGTTTTCTAGGTCAGACTATGGTCAGTTGGTCAGTTTCTGGTTTCTAGTTCAGACCGTGGGTTTTGAAAAGGTTGTGGTTTCTAGGTCAGATTTGGTCAGTTGGTCAGTTTCTGTTCTTGGTCAGACAGAGGTCAGATGGTCAGTTTCTGGTGTATAGGTCAGAATGTGGTCAGTTGTTCAGTTTCTGGTTTATAGGTCAGACTGTGGTCGGTTGGACAGTCTCTGGTTCCAAGGTCAGATTGTGGTCAGTTGGTCAGTTTCTGTTTTCTAGGCCAGAAAGTGGTCAGTTGGTCAGTTACTGGTTTCGAGGTCAGACTGTGGTCAGTTGCTCAGTTTCTGGTTCCGAGGTCAGACTGTGATCAGTTGGTCAGTTTCTGCTTTCTCGGTCAGACTGTGGTCAGTTGGTCAGTTTCTGGTTCCTAGGTCAGACTGTGGTCCGTTGGTCAGTTTCTGGTTTCTTGGTCAGACTGTGGTCAGTTGGTCAGTTTATGTGTTTAGGTCAGACGGTGGTCAGATGGTCAGTTTCTGGTTTCTCGGTCAGACAGTGGTCAGATTGTCAGTTTCGGGTTGTCTTGGTCAGACTGTGGTCAGTTGGCCAGTTTCTGGTTTTGAGTTAATAATGTGGTCAGTTGGACACTTTCTGGTTTCGAGGTCAGATTGTGGTCAGTTGCTCAGTTTCTGGTTTCTTGGTCAGACTATGGTCAGTTGGTCAGTTTATGTGTTTAGGTCAGACTGAGGTCAGATGGTCAGTTTCTGGTGTCTAGGTCAGAATGTGCTCAGTTGCTCAGTTTTTGTTTTCGCGGTCAGACTTTGGTCAGTTGGTCAGTTTCGGCTTGTCTTCGTCAGACTGTGGTCAGTTGGCCAGTTTCTGGTTTTGAGTTAATAATGTGGTCAGTTGGACACTTTCTGGTTTCGAGGTCAGATTGTGGTCAGTTCCTCAGTTTCGGGTCTCTAGGTCAGACTGTGGCCAGTTGGTCAGTTTCTGGTTTCTAGGTCAGACTGTGGTCATTTGGTCAGTTGCTGGTTTCTACGTCAGACTGTGGTCAGTTGGTCATATACTGGTTGCTAGGTCAGAATGTGACCTGTTGGACAGGTTGTGGTTGCTAGGTCAGACTGAGGTCATTTGGTCAGTCTCTGGTTTCTCGGTCAAACTGTTGTCAGTTGGTCAGTTTCGGGTTGTCTCAGTCAGACTGTGGTCAGTTGGTCAGATTCTAGTGGTCTCGTTCAGACTCTAGTCAGTTGGTCAGTTTCTGGTTTCTATGTCAGACTGAAGTCAGTTGGTTAGTTTCTGGTTCCTAATTTAGAATGTGATCAGATGGTCAGTTGCGGTATCTAGCTCACACTGTGGTCAGTTGGTCAGTATCAGTTTTCTAGGTCAGACTGTGGTAAGTTGCTCAGTTTCTGGTTCGTAGGTCAGACTGTGATCAGATGTTCAGTTTCAGGTCCTGAGATCAGACTGTGGTGATTTGGTCATTTTCTGGTTTCGAGGTCAGATTGTGGTGAGTTGCTCAGTTTCTGGTTTCCAGGTCAAACTGTGTTCAGTTGGTCAGTTTCTGCTTTATAGATTGGACTGTGGTCAGTCTGTCAGTTTCGTGTTGTCTTGGTCAGTTGGTCAGTTTAATGTTGTCTCGGTCAGACTGTGGGCAGTTGGTCAATTTGTGGTTTCTAGGTCAGACTGTGGTCAGACTTTGGTCAGTTGGCCAGTTTCTGCTTTCTCGGTAAGACAGTGGTCAGTTGGTCAGTTTCTGGTTGAATAGGTCATGTTTCTCTGGTCAGTTTTTTACTTTTTGGTTGATAGGTCATCCTGTGGCCAGTTAGTCAGTTGCTTCTTGCTCGGACAGACTGTGGTCAGTTGGTGAGATTCTGGTTTCTAGATCAGCCTGTGGTAGGTTGGTCAGTTTCTGATTGCTTGATCAGCCTACGGTCAGTTGGTCAGTTGCTGGTTTCTAGATCAGACTTTGATCAGTTGGTCAGTTTCTGGTTTCCATGTCAGACTGTGGTCAGTTGGTCAGTTTCATGTTGCCTCGGTCAGACTGTGGTCAGTTGGCCAGTTTATGGTTTCTAGGTCAGAATGTGGTAAGTTGGTCAGTTTATTGTTTCTAGGTCAGACTGTGGTCAGTTGGTAAGTTTCTGGTTTCGAGGTCAGACTGTGGTCAGTGGTCAGTTTCATGTTGCCTCGTTCAGACTGTGGTCAGCTGGTCAGTTTCCACTTAAAAGGTCAGACTGTGGTCAGTTAGTCAGTTTCTGGTTCCAAGGTCAGACTGTGGTCAGTTGGTCAGATTCTCCTTTCTAGATCAGATTGTGGTCACTTTGTCAGTTTCTGCTTTCTAGGTCAGACTGTGGTCAGTTGGTCAGTTTCTGGTTCCTAGTTCAGACTGTGGTCAGTTGTTCAGTTACTAGTTTCTCGTTCAGACTGTGATTAGTTGGTCAGTATCTGGTTTATAGGTCAGACTGTGGTCAGTTTGTCAGTTTCTGGTTTCGAGTTCAGACTGTGGTCAGTTGGTCAGTTTCGGATTGTCTCGGTCAGTTTTTGGTCACTTGGACACTTTCTAGTTTCTAGGTCAGACTGTGGTCAGTGGTTAGTTTCTGCTTTCTAGATTAGACTGTGGTCAGTTTGTCAGTTTCTGGTTTCTAGGTCAGACTGTGGTCAGTTGCTCAGTTTTTGTTTTCGAGATCAGAATGTGGTTTTTTGGTCAGTTTATGGTTCCAAGGTCAGACTGTGGTCAGTTGGTCAGTTTCTGGTTCCTAGGTCAGACTGTGGTCAATTGGTCAGTTTCTGGTTTCTAGGTCAAACTGTGCTCATTTGGTCAGTCACTGCTTTCTAGATCAGACTGAGGTCAGTTTGTCAGTTTCTGGTTTCTAGGTCAGACTGTCGTCAGTTGGTCAGTTTCGGATTGTCTCGTTCAGTTTTTGGTCAGTTGGACTCTTGCTGGTTGCTAGATCAGACTGTTGTTAGTTGGTCAGTATCTGGTTTATAGGTCAGTTCGTCAGTATCTGGTTTCTAGTTCAGACTGTGATCAGTTGGTCAGTTTCTGGTTACGAGGTGAGACTGTGGACCGTTGGTCAGTTTCTGGTTTCTAGTTCAGACGGTGGGTAGTAGGACAGGTTGTGGTATTTCGGTCAGATGTGGTCAGTTGGTGAGTTTCTGTTTTCAGGTCAGACGGGGTCAGATGGTCAGTTTCTGGTGTATAGGTCAGAATGTGGTCAGTTGGTCAGTTTCTGGTTCCAAGGTCAGACTGTGGTCAGTTGGTCAGTTTCTGTTTTCTAGGTCAGACTATGGTCAGTTGGTCAGTTTCTGGTTTCTAGTTCAGACCGTGGGTTTTGAAAAGGTTGTGGTTTCTAGGTCAGATTTGGTCAGTTGGTCAGTTTCTGTTCTTGGTCAGACAGAGGTCAGATGGTCAGTTTCTGGTGTATAGGTCAGAATGTGGTCAGTTGGTCAGTTTCTGGTTTCTAGGTCAGACTGTGGTCAGTTGTTCAGTTTCTGGTTTATAGGTCAGACTGTGGTCGGTTGGACAGTCTCTGGTTCCAAGGTCAGATTGTGGTCAGTTGGTCAGTTTCTGTTTTCTAGGCCAGAAAGTGGTCAGTTGGTCAGTTACTGGTTTCGAGGTCAGACTGTGGTCAGTTGCTCAGTTTCTGGTTCCGAGGTCAGACTGTGATCAGTTGGTCAGTTTCTGCTTTCTCGGTCAGACTGTGGTCAGTTGGTCAGTTTCTGGTTCCTAGGTCAGACTGTGGTCCGTTGGTCAGTTTCTGGTTTCTTGGTCAGACTGTGGTCAGTTGGTCAGTTTATGTGTTTAGGTCAGACGGTGGTCAGATGGTCAGTTTCTGGTTTCTCGGTCAGACAGTGGTCAGATTGTCAGTTTCGGGTTGTCTTGGTCAGACTGTGGTCAGTTGGCCAGTTTCTGGTTTTGAGTTAATAATGTGGTCAGTTGGACACTTTCTGGTTTCGAGGTCAGATTGTGGTCAGTTGCTCAGTTTCTGGTTTCTTGGTCAGACTATGGTCAGTTGGTCAGTTTATGTGTTTAGGTCAGACTGAGGTCAGATGGTCAGTTTCTGGTGTCTAGGTCAGAATGTGCTCAGTTGCTCAGTTTTTGTTTTCGCGGTCAGACTTTGGTCAGTTGGTCAGTTTCGGCTTGTCTTCGTCAGACTGTGGTCAGTTGGCCAGTTTCTGGTTTTGAGTTAATAATGTGGTCAGTTGGACACTTTCTGGTTTCGAGGTCAGATTGTGGTCAGTTCCTCAGTTTCGGGTCTCTAGGTCAGACTGTGGCCAGTTGGTCAGTTTCTGGTTTCTAGGTCAGACTGTGGTCATTTGGTCAGTTGCTGGTTTCTACGTCAGACTGTGGTCAGTTGGTCATATACTGGTTGCTAGGTCAGAATGTGACCTGTTGGACAGGTTGTGGTTGCTAGGTCAGACTGAGGTCATTTGGTCAGTCTCTGGTTTCTCGGTCAAACTGTTGTCAGTTGGTCAGTTTCGGGTTGTCTCAGTCAGACTGTGGTCAGTTGGTCAGATTCTAGTGGTCTCGTTCAGACTCTAGTCAGTTGGTCAGTTTCTGGTTTCTATGTCAGACTGAAGTCAGTTGGTTAGTTTCTGGTTCCTAATTTAGAATGTGATCAGATGGTCAGTTGCGGTATCTAGCTCACACTGTGGTCAGTTGGTCAGTATCAGTTTTCTAGGTCAGACTGTGGTAAGTTGCTCAGTTTCTGGTTCGTAGGTCAGACTGTGATCAGATGTTCAGTTTCAGGTCCTGAGATCAGACTGTGGTGATTTGGTCATTTTCTGGTTTCGAGGTCAGATTGTGGTGAGTTGCTCAGTTTCTGGTTTCCAGGTCAAACTGTGTTCAGTTGGTCAGTTTCTGCTTTATAGATTGGACTGTGGTCAGTCTGTCAGTTTCGTGTTGTCTTGGTCAGTTGGTCAGTTTAATGTTGTCTCGGTCAGACTGTGGGCAGTTGGTCAATTTGTGGTTTCTAGGTCAGACTGTGGTCAGACTTTGGTCAGTTGGCCAGTTTCTGCTTTCTCGGTAAGACAGTGGTCAGTTGGTCAGTTTCTGGTTGAATAGGTCATGTTTCTCTGGTCAGTTTTTTACTTTTTGGTTGATAGGTCATCCTGTGGCCAGTTAGTCAGTTGCTTCTTGCTCGGACAGACTGTGGTCAGTTGGTGAGATTCTGGTTTCTAGATCAGCCTGTGGTAGGTTGGTCAGTTTCTGATTGCTTGATCAGCCTACGGTCAGTTGGTCAGTTGCTGGTTTCTAGATCAGACTTTGATCAGTTGGTCAGTTTCTGGTTTCCATGTCAGACTGTGGTCAGTTGGTCAGTTTCATGTTGCCTCGGTCAGACTGTGGTCAGTTGGCCAGTTTATGGTTTCTAGGTCAGAATGTGGTCAGTTGGTCAGTTTATGGTTTCTAGGTCAGACTGTGGTCAGTGGGCAGTTTCATGTTGCCTCGGTCAGACTGTGGTCAGCTGGTCAGTTTCCACTTAAAAGGTCAGAATCTGGTCAGTTAGTCAGTTTCTGGTTCCAAGGTCAGACTGTGGTCAGTTGGTCAGATTCTGCTTTCTAGATCAGTTTGTGGTCACCTTGTCAGTTTCTGCTTTCTAGGTCAGACTGTGGTCAGTTGGTCAGTTTCTGGTTCCTAGTTCAGACTGTGGTCAGTTGTTCAGTTACTAGTTTCTCCTTCAGACTGTGGTTAGTTGGTCAGTTTCTGGTTTATAGGTCAGACTGTGGTCAGTTTGTCAGTTTCTGGTTTCTAGGTCAGACTGTGGTCAGTTGGTCAGTTTCGGATTGTCTCGGTCAGTTTTTGGTCACTTGGACACTTTCTAGTTTCTAGGTCAGACTGTGGTCAGTGGTTAGTTTCTGCTTTCTAGATTAGACTGTGGTCAGTTTGTCTGTTTCTGGTTTCTAGGTCAGACTGTGGTCAGTTGCTCAGTTTTTGTTTTCGAGATCAGAATGTGGTCTGTTGGTCAGTTTATGGTTCCAAGTTCAGACTGTGGTCAGTTGGTCAGTTTCTGGTTCCTAGGTCAGACTGTGGTCAGTTGGTCAGTTTCTGGTTTCTAGGTCAAACTGTGCTCATTTGGTCAGTCACTGCTTTCTAGATCAGACTGAGGTCAGTTTGTCAGTTTCTGGTTTCTAGGTCAGACTGTGGTCAGTTGGTCAGTTTCGGATTGCCTCGTTCAGTTTTTGGTCAGTTGGACTCTTGCTGGTTGCTAGATCAGACTGTTGTTAGTTGGTCAGTTTCTGGTTTATAGGTCAGTTCGTCAGTTTCTGGTTTCTAGGTCAGACTGTGATCAGTTGCTCAGTTTCTGGTTACGAGGTGAGACTGTGGACCGTTGGTCAGTTTCTGGTTTCTAGTTCAGACGGTGGGTAGTAGGACAGGTTGTGGTATCTCGGTCAGATGTGGTCAGTTGGTGAGTTTCTGTTTTCAGGTCAGACGGGGTCAGATGGTCAGTTTCTGGTGTATAGGTCAGAATGTGGTCAGTTGGTCAGTTTCTGGTTCCAAGGTCAGACTGTGGTCAGTTGGTCAGTTTCTGTTTTCTAGGTCAGACTATGGTCAGTTGGTCAGTTTCTGGTTTCTAGTTCATACCGTGGGTTTTGAAAAGGTTGTGGTTTCTAGGTCAGATTTGGTCAGTTGGTCAGTTTCTGTTCTAGGTCAGACAGAGGTCAGATGGTCAGTTTCTGGTGTATAGGTCAGAATGTGGTCAGTTGGTCAGTTTCTGGTTTCTAGGTCAGAATGTGGTCAGTTGTTCAGTTTCTGGTTTATAGGTCAGACTGTGGTCGGTTGGACAGTCTCTGGTTCCAAGGTGAGATTGTGGTCAGTTGGTCAGTTTCTGTTTTCTAGGTCAGAAAGTGGTCAGTTGGTCAGTTACTGGTTTCGAGGTCAGACTGTGGTCAGTTGCTCAGTTTCTGGTTCCGAGGTCAGACTGTGGTCAGTTGGTCAGTTTCTGTTTTCTAGGTCAGACTGTGGTCAGTTGGTCAGTTTCTGGTTCCTAGGTCAGACTGTGGTCCGTTGGTCAGTTTCTGGTTTCTTGGTCAGACTGTGGTCAGTTGGTCAGTTTATGTGTTTAGGTCAGACGGAGGTCAGATGGTCAGTTTCTGGTTTCTCGGTCAGACAGTGGTCAGATTGTCAGTTTCGGGTTGTCTTGGTCAGACTGTGGTCAGTTGGCCAGTTTCTGGTTTTGGGTCAATAATGTGGTCAGTTGGACACTTTCTGGTTTCGAGGTCAGATTGTGGTCAGTTGCTCAGTTTCTGGGTTCTTGGTCAGACTATGGTCAGTTGGTCAGTTTATGTGTTTCGGTCAGACTGAGGTCAGATGGTCAGTTTCTGGTGTCTAGGTCAGAATGTGCTCAGTTGGTCAGTTTTTGGTTTCTCGGTCAGACTTTGGTCAGTTGGTCAGTTTCGGCTTGTCTTCGTCAGACTGTGGTCAATTGGCCAGTTTCTGGTTTTGAGATAATAATGTGGTCAGTTGGACACTTTCTGATTTCGAGGTCAGATTGTGGTCAGTTCCTCAGTTTCGGGTTTCTAGGTCAGACTGTGGCCAGTTGGTCAGTTTCTGGTTTCTAGGCCAGACTGTGGTCATTTGGTCAGTTGCTGGTTTCTACGTCAGACTGTGGTCAGTTGGTCATATACTGGTTGCTAGGTCAGAATGTGACCTGTTGGACAGTTTTGTGGTTGCTAGGTCAGACTGAGGTCATTTGGTCAGTCTCTGGTTTCTCGGTCAAACTGTTGTCAGTTGGTCAGTTTCGGGTTGTCTCAGTCAGACTGTGGTCAGTTGGTCAGTTTCTAGTGTTCTCGTTCAGACTGAAGTCAGTTGGTCAGTTTCTGGTTTCTAATTTAGACTGTGATCAGATGGTCAGTTGCGGTATCTAGCTCAGACTGTGGTCAGTTGGTCAGTATCAGTTTTCTAGGTCAGACTGTGGTAAGTTGCTCAGTTTCTGGTTCGTAGGTCAGACTGTGATCAGATGTTCAGTTTCAGGTCCTGAGATCAGACTGTGGTGATTTGGTCATTTTCTGGTTTCGAGGTCAGATTGTGGTGAGTTGCTCAGTTTCTGGTTTCCAGGTCAAACTGTGTTCAGTTGGTCAGTTTCTGCTTTAGAGATTGGACTGTGGTCAGTCTGTCAGTTTCGTGTTGTCTTGGTCAGTTGGTCAGTTTAATGTTGTCTCGGTCAGACTGTGGGCAGTTGGTCAATTTGTGGTTTCTAGGTCAGACTGTCGTCAGACTTTGGTCAGTTGGTCAGTTTCTGCTTTCTCGGTAAGACAGTGGTCAGTTGGTCAGTTTCTGGTTGAATAGGTCTGTTTCTCTGGTCAGTTTTTTACTTTTTGGTTGCTAGTTAATCCTGTGGCCAGTTTGTCAGTTGCTTCTTGCTAGGACAGACTGTGGTCAGTTGGTGAGATTCTGGTTTCTAGATCAGCCTGTGGTACGTTGGTCAGTTTCTGATTGCTTGATCAGCTTGCGGTCAGTTGGTCAGTTGCTGGTTTCTAGATCAGACTTTGATCAGTTGGTCAATTTCTGGTTTCTAGGTCAGACTGTGGTCAGTTGGTCAGTTTCTGGTTTCTAGGTCAAACTATGCTCATTTGGTCAGTCACTGCTTTCTAGATCAGACTGAGGTCAGTTTGTCAGTTTCTGGTTTCTAGGTCAGACTGTGGTCAGTTGGTCAGTTTCGGATTGCCTCGTTCAGTTTTTGGTCAGTTGGACTCTTGCTGGTTGCTAGATCAGACTGTTGTTAGTTGGTCAGTTTCTGGTTTATAGGTCAGTTCGTCAGTTTCTGGTTTCTAGGTCAGACTGTGATCAGTTGGTCAGTTTCTGGTTACAAGGTGAGACTGTGGACCGTTGGTCAGTTTCTGGTTTCTAGTTCAGACGGTGGGTAGTAGGACAGGTTGTGGTATCTCGGTCAGATGTGGTCAGATGGTGAGTTTCTGTGTTCAGGTCAGACGGGGTCAGATGGTCAGTTTCTGGTGTATAGGTCAGAATGTGGTCAGTTGGTCAGTTTCTGGTTCCAAGGTCAGACTGTGGTCAGTTGGTCAGTTTCTGTTTTCTAGGTCAGACTATGGTCAGTTGGTCAGTTTCTGGTTCCTAGTTCAGACCGTGGGTTTTGAAAAGGTTGTGGTTTCTAGGTCAGATTTGGTCAGTTGGTCAGTTTCTGTTCTTGGTCAGACAGAGGTCAGATGGTCAGTTTCTGGTGTATAGGTCAGAATGTGGTCAGTTGGTCAGTTTCTGGTTTCTAGGTCAGACTGTGGTCAGTTGTTCAGTTTCTGGTTTATAGGTCAGACTGTGGTCGGTTGGACAGTCTCTGGTTCCAAGGTCAGATTGTGGTCAGTTGGTCAGTTTCTGTTTTCTAGGTCAGAAAGTGGTCAGTTGGTCAGTTACTGGTTTCGAGGTCAGACTGTGGTCAGTTGCTCAATTTCTGGTTCCGAGGTCAGACTGTGGTCAGTTGGTCAGTTTCTGGTTTCTCGGTTAGACTGTTGTCAGTTGGTCAGTTTCGGGTTGTCTAGGTCAGACTGTGGTCAGTTGGTCAGTTCCTGGTTTATGGGTCAGACTGTTGTCAGTTGGTAAGTCACTGGTTTCTATGTTAGACTTTGGTCAGTTGGTCAGTTGCTGGTTTCTACGTCAGACTTTGGTCCGTTGGTCAGATTATGGTTTGTAGGTCAAACTGTGGACAGTTGGTCAGTTTCTGGTTCTTAGTTCAGACTGTGGTCAGTTGGTCAGTGACTGGTTTCTCGTTCAGACTGTGATTAGTTGGTCAGTTTCTGGTTTATAGGTCAGACTGTAGTCAGTTTGTTAGTTTCTAGTTTCTAGGTCAGACTGTGGTCAATTGGTCTGGTTCGGATTGCCTCGGTTAGTTTTTGGTCACTTGGACACTTTCTAGTTTCTAGATTAGACTGTGGTCAGTTTGTCAGTTTCTCGTTTCTAGGTCAGACTGTCGTCAGATGGTCAGTTTCTGGTTTCTAGGTCAGATTGTGGTCAGTTGGACAGTTTCGGTTTCCAAGGTCAGACTGTGGTCAGTTGGTCAGTTTCAGGTTTCTAGGTCAGACTTTTGTCCGTTGGTCAATTTCTGGTTTCTCGGTCAGACTGTAGTCCGTTGGTCAGTTTCTGGTTTCTAGGTCAGACTGTGGTCAGTTGGTCAGTTTCTCGTTCTTAGTTCAGACTGTGGTCAGTTGGTCAGTTACTGGTTTCTCGTTCAGACTGTGATTAGTTGGTCAGTTTCTAGTTTATAGGTCAGACTGTGGTCAGTTTGTCAGTTTCTAGTTTCTAGGTCAGACTGTGGTCAATTGGTCAGGTTCGGATTGCCTCGGTCAGTTTTTGGTCACTTGGAGACTTTCTAGTTTCTAGATGAGACTGTCGTCAGTTTGTCAGTTTCTCGTTTCTCGGTCAGACTGTCGTCAGTTGCTCAGTTTTTGTTTTCGAGGTCAGACTGTGGTCAGTTGGTCAGTTTCTGTTTCCAAGGCCAGACTGTGGTCAATTGGTCAGTTTCTGGTTTCTAGGTCAGACTTTGATCCGTTTGTCAATTTCTGGTTTCTCGGTCAGACTGTGGTCAGTTGGTCAGTTTCTGTTTTTAGGTCAGACTGAGGTCAGATGGTCAGTTTCTGGTTTCTAGGTCAGACTGTGGTCAGTTGCTCAGTTTTTGTTTTCGAGGTCAGACTGTGGTCAGTTGGTCAGTTTCTGATTTCTAGATCAGACTGCGGTCAGTTTGTCAGTTTCTGATTTCTAGTTCAGACTGTGGTCAGTTGGTCACTTTCGGATTGTTCGGTCAGTTTTTGGTCAGTTGGACTCTTTCTGGTTGGTAGATCAGACTGCGGTTAGTTGGTCAGTTTCTGGTTTATAGGTCAGTTCGTCAGTTTCTGGTTTCTAGGTCAGACTGTGTTCAGTTGTCAGTTTCTGGTTTCGAGGTCAGAATGTGATCAGTTGGTCAGTTTCTGGTTTCGAGTTAAGAATGTTTTTCAGTTGGTCAGTTTCTGGTTTCGTTTTCATACTGTGGTCAGTTGGTCAGTTTCTGGTTTTGAGGTTAGACTGTGGTCAGTTGTTCAGTTTCTGGTTTCTCGGTCAGACTGTGGTCAGTTGGTCAGTTTCTGGTTTCTAGGTCAAAATGTGTTCAGTTGGTCAATTGCTGGTTTCTACGTCAGACTGTGGTCAGTTGGTCAGTTTCTGGTGTCTAGGTCATACTGTGGTCAGTCCGTCAGTTTCTGGTTTCTAGGTCAGACTGTGGTCACTTGGTCAATTGCTGGTTTTTACATCAGACTATGGTCAGGCGGTCAGATACTGGTTGCTCGGTCAGAATGTGGTCAGTTGGTCAGTTTCGGATTGTCTCTGTCAGTTTTTGGTCAGTTGGACAGTTTCTGCATGCTAGATCAGAGTGTGGTTAGTTGATCAGTTTCTGGTTAATAGGTCAGTTGGTCAGTTTCTGGTTTCTAGATCAGATTGTGGTCAGTTGGTCAGATTCTGCTTCCAACGTCAGACTGTGGTCAGTTGGTCAGTTTCTGTTTTCTACGTCAGACTGTGGTCAGTTGGTCAGTTTCTGGTTCCGAGGTGAAACTGTAGAACTTTGGTCAGTTTCTGGTTTCTAGTTCAGACGCTGGGTAGTTATACAGGTTGTGGTTTCTCGGTCAGATGTGGTCAGTTGGCCAGTTTCTGTTTTTAGATCAGACAGAGGGCAGATGGTCAGTTGGTCAGTTTCTGGTTCCAAGGTCAGACTGCGGTCAGTTGGTCAGTTCCTGGTTTATGGGTCAGACTGTTGTCAGTTGGTATGTCACTGGTTTCTATGTTAGACTTTGGTCAGTTGGTCAGTTGCTGGTATCTAGGTCAGACTTTGGTCCGTTGGTCAGATTATGGTTTGGAGATCAAACTGTGGACAGTTGGTCAGTTTCTGGTTCTTAGTTCAGACTGTGGTCAGTTGGTCAGTGACTGGTTTCTCGTTCAGACTGTGATTAGTTGGTCAGTTTCTGGTTTATAGGTCAGACTGTGGTCAGTTTGTTAGTTTCTAGTTTCTAGGTCAGACTGTGGTCAATTGGTCTGGTTCGGAGTGCCTCGGTTAGTTTTTGGTCACTTGGACACTTTCTAGTTTCTAGATTAGACTGTGGTCAGTTTGTCAGTTTTTCGTTTCTAGGTCAGACTGTCGTCAGATGGTCAGTTTCTGGTTTCTAGGTCAGATTGTGGTCAGTTGGACAGTTTCGGTTTCCAAGGTCAGACTGTGGTCAGTTGGTCAGTTTCTGGTTTCTAGGTCAGACTTTGGTCCGTTGGTCAATTTCTGGTTTCTCGGTCAGACTGTAGTCCGTTGGTCAGTTTCTGGTTTCTAGGTCAGACTGTGGTCAGTTGGTCAGTTTCTCGTTCTTAGTTCAGACTGTGGTCAGTTGGTCAGTTACTGGTTTCTCGTTCAGACTGTGATTAGTTGGTCAGTTTCTGGTTTATAGGTCAGACTGTGGTCAGTTTGTCAGTTTCTAGTTTCTAGGTCAGACTGTGGTCAATTGGTCAGGTTCGGATTGCCTCGGTCAGTTTTTGGTCACTTGGACACTTTCTAGTTTCTAGATGAGACTTTCGTCAGTTTCTCGTTTCTCGGTCAGACTGTCGTCAGTTTGTCAGTTTCTCGTTTCTCGGTCAGACTGTCGTCAGTTGCTCAGTTTTTGTTTTCGAGGTCAGACTGTCGTCAGTTGGTCAGTTTCTGTTTCCAAGGTCAGACTGTGGTCATTTGGTCAGTTTCTGGCTTCTAGGTCAGACTTTGGTCCGTTTGTCAATTTCTGGTTTCTCGGTCAGACTGTGTTCAGTTGGTCAGTTTCTGTTTTTAGGTCAGACTGAGGTCAGATGGTCAGTTTCTGGTTTCTAGGTCAGACTGTGGTCAGTTGCTCAGTTTTTCTTTTCGATGTCAGACTGTGGTCAGTTGGTCAGTTTCTGATTTCTAGATCAGACTGCGGTCAGTTTGTCAGTTTCTGATTTCTAATTCAGACTGTGGTCAGTTGGTCACTTTCGGATTGTTCGGTCAGTTTTTGGTCAGTTGGACTCTTTCTGGTTGCTAGATCAGACTGTGGTTAGTTGGTCAGTTTCTGGTTTATAGGTCAGTTCGTCAGTTTCTGGTTTCTAGGTCAGACTGTGTTCAGTTGTCAGTTTCTGGTTTCGAGCTCAGACTCTGGTCAGTTGATCAATTTCTGGTTTCGAGGTCTGACTCTGGTCAGTTGGTCAGTTTCTGGTTCCGAGGTGAGAATGTGAACCGTTGGTCAGTTTCTGGTTTTTTGTTCAGACGATGGGCAATTGGACAGGTTGTGGTTTCTCGGTCAGATATGGTCAGTTGGTCAGTTTCTGTTTCGAGGTCAGATAGAGGTCAGAATGTCAGTTTCTGGTGTATAGGTCAGACAGTGGTCAGGTGGTCAGTTTCTGGTTCCAAGGTCAGACTGTGGTCAGTTGTTCAGTTTCTGGTTTCTCGGTTAGACTGTTGTCAGTTGGTCAGTTTCGGGTTGTCTAGGTCAGACTGTGGTTAGTTGGTCAGTTCCTGGTTTATGGGTCAGACTGTGGTCAGTTGGTAAGTCACTGGTTTCGAGGTAAGACTTTGGTCAGTTGGTTAGTTGCTGGTTTATAGGTCAGACTGTGGTCATTTGGCCAATTTCTGGTTTCTAGGTAAGACTGTGGTCAGTTGGTCAGATTATGGTTTCTAAGTCAGACTGTGGTCAGTTGGTCAGATTCTGCTTTCTGATTCACACTGTGGTCAGTTTGTCAGTTTCTGCTTTCTAGTTCAGACTGTGGTCACTTGGACAGTTTCTGATTTCCAAGGTCAGACTGTGGTCAGTTGGTCAGTTTCTGGTTTCTAGGTCAGACTTTGGTCCATTTGTCAATTTTTGGTTTCTCGGTCAGACTGTGGTCAGTTGTTCAGTTTTTGTTTTTAGGTCAGGCTTAGGTCAGATGGTCAGTTTCTGGTTTCTAGGTCAGACTGTGGTCAGTGGTCAGTTTCTGCTTTCTAGATTAGACTGTGGTCAGTTTGTCAGTTTCTGGTTTCTAGATCAGACTGCGGTCAGTTTGTCAGTTTCTGATTTCTAGTTCAGACTGTGGTCAGTTGGTCACTTTCGGATTGTTCGGTCAGTTTTTGGTCAGTTGGACTCTTTCTGGTTGCTCGATCAGACTGTGGTTAGTTGGTCAATTTCTGGTTTATAGGTCAGTTCGTCAGTTTCTGGTTTCTAGGTCAGACTGTGTTCAGTTGTCAGTTTCTGGTTTCGAGGTCAGACTCTGGTCAGTTGATCAATTTCTGGTTTCGAGGTCAGACTCTGGTCAGTTGGTCAGTTTCTGGTTCCGAGGTGAGAATGTGGACCGTTGGTCAGTTTCTGGTTTTTTGTTCAGACGGTGGGTAATTGGACAGGTTGTGGTTTCTCGGTCAGATATGGTCAGTTGGTCAGTTTCTGTTTCGAGGTCAGACAGAGGTCAGATGGTCAGTTTCTGGTGTATAGTTCAGAATGTGGTCAGGTGGTCAGTTTCTGGTTCCAAGGTCAGACTGTGGTCAGTTGTTCAGTTTCTGGTTTCTCGGTTAGACTGTTGTCAGTTGGTCAGTTTCGGGTTGTCTAGGTCAGACTGTGGTCAGGTGGTCAGTTCCTGGTTTATGGGTCAGACTGTGGTCAGTTGGTAAGTCACTGGTTTCTAGGTAAGACTTTGGTCAGTTGGTTCGTTGCTGGTTTATAGGTCAGACTGTGGTCAGTTGGTCAGATTCTGCTTTCTGATTCACACTGTGGTCAGTTTGTCAGTGTCTGCTTTCTAGTTCAGACTGTGGTCACTTGGACAGTTTCTGGTTTCTAGGTCAGTCTGTGGTCAGTTGGTCAGTTTCTGGCTCCTAGTTCAGACTGTGGTCAGTTGGTCAGTTACTGGTTTCTCGTTCAGACTGTGGTTAGTTGGTCAGTTTCTAGTTTCTAGGTCAGACTGTGGTCAGTTGGTCAGTTTCTGGTTTCTAGGTCAGACTGTGGTCAGTTGGTCAGTTTCTGCTTTCTAGATCAGACTGTGGGCAGTTTGTCAGTTTCTGGTTTCTAGGTCAGACTATGGTCAATTGGTCAATTTCGGATTGTCTCGGTCAGTTTTTGTTCCCTTGGACACTTTCTGGTTTCTAGGTCAGACTGTAGTCAGTGGTCAGTTTCTGCTTTCTAGATTAGACTGTGGTCAGTTTTTCAGTTTCTGGTTTCTAGGTCAGACTGTGGTCAGTGGTCAGTTTCTGCTTTCTAGATTAGACTGTGGTCAGTTTGTCAGTTTCTGGTTTCTAGGTCAGACTGTGGTCAGTTGCTCAGTTTTTGTTTTCGAGGTCAGACTGTGGTCAGTTGGTCAGTTTCTGATTTCTAGATCAGACTGCGGTCAGTTTGTCAGTTTCTGATTTCTAGTTCAGACTGTGGTCAGTTGGTCACTTTCGGATTGTTCGGTCAGTTTTTGGTCAGTTGGACTCTTTCTGGTTGGTAGATCAGACTGCGGTTAGTTGGTCAGTTTCTGGTTTATAGGTCAGTTCGTCAGTTTCTGGTTTCTAGGTCAGACTGTGTTCAGTTGTCAGTTTCTGGTTTCGAGGTCAGAATGTGATCAGTTGGTCAGTTTCTGGTTTCGAGTTAAGAATGTTTTTCAGTTGGTCAGTTTCTGGTTTCGTTTTCATACTGTGGTCAGTTGGTCAGTTTCTGGTTTTGAGGTTAGACTGTGGTCAGTTGTTCAGTTTCTGGTTTCTCGGTCAGACTGTGGTCAGTTGGTCAGTTTCTGGTTTCTCGGTCAAACTGTGTTCAGTTGGTCACTTGCTGGTTTCTACGTCAGACTGTGGTCAGTTGGTCAGTTTCTGGTTTCTAGGTCATACTGTGGTCAGTCCATCAGTTTCTGGTTTCTAGGTCTGACTGTGGTCACTTGGTCAATTGCTGGTTTTTACATCAGACTATGGTCAGGCGGTCAGATACTGGTTGCTCGGTCAGAATGTGGTCAGTTGGTCAGTTTCGGATTGTCTCTGTCAGTTTTTGGTCAGTTGGACAGTTTCTGCATGCTAGATCAGACTGTGGTTAGTTGATCAGTTTCTGGTTAATAGGTCAGTTGGTCAGTTTCTGGTTTCTAGGTCAGATTGTGGTCAGTTGGTCAGATTCTGCTTCCAACGTCAGACTGTGGTCAGTTGGTCAGTTTCTGTTTTCTACGTCAGACTGTGGTCAGTTGGTCAGTTTCTGGTTCCGAGGTGAGACTGTAGAACTTTGGTCAGTTTCTGGTTTCTAGTTCAGACGCTGGGTAGTTATACAGGTTGTGGTTTCTCGGTCAGATGTGGTCAGTTGGCCAGTTTCTGTTTTTAGATCAGACAGAGGGCAGATGGTCAGTTGGTCAGTTTCTGGTTCCAAGGTCAGACTGCGGTCAGTTGGTCAGTTCCTGGTTTATGGGTCAGACTGTTGTCAGTTGGTCAGTTTCTAGTTTCTAGTTCAGACTGTGGTCACTTGGACAGTTTCTGGTTTCTAGGTCAGTCTGTGGTCAGTTGGTCAGTTTCTGGCTCCTAGTTCAGACTGTGGTCAGTTGGTCAGTTACTGGTTTCTCGTTCAGACTGTGGTTAGTTGGTCAGTTTCTAGTTTCTAGGTCAGACTGTGGTCAGTTGGTCAGTTTCTGGTTTCTAGGTCAGACTGTGGTCAGTTGGTCAGTTTCTGCTTTCTAGATCAGACTGTGGGCAGTTTGTCAGTTTCTGGTTTCTAGGTCAGACTATGGTCAATTGGTCAATTTCGGATTGTCTCGGTCAGTTTTTGTTCCCTTGGACACTTTCTGGTTTCTAGGTCAGACTGTGGTCAGTGGTCAGTTTCTGCTTTCTAGATTAGACTGTGGTCAGTTTTTCAGTTTCTGGTTTCTAGGTCAGACTGTGGTCAGTGGTCAGTTTCTGCTTTCTAGATTAGACTGTGGTCAGTTTGTCAGTTTCTGGTTTCTAGGTCAGACTGTGGTCAGTTGCTCAGTTTTTGTTTTCGAGGTCAGACTGTGGTCAGTTGGTCAGTTTCTGATTTCTAGATCAGACTGCGGTCAGTTTGTCAGTTTCTGATTTCTAGTTCAGACTGTGGTCAGTTGGTCACTTTCGGATTGTTCGGTCAGTTTTTGGTCAGTTGGACTCTTTCTGGTTGGTAGATCAGACTGCGGTTAGTTGGTCAGTTTCTGGTTTATAGGTCAGTTCGTCAGTTTCTGGTTTCTAGGTCAGACTGTGTTCAGTTGTCAGTTTCTGGTTTCGAGGTCAGAATGTGATCAGTTGGTCAGTTTCTGGTTTCGAGTTAAGAATGTTTTTCAGTTGGTCAGTTTCTGGTTTCGTTTTCATACTGTGGTCAGTTGGTCAGTTTCTGGTTTTGAGGTTAGACTGTGGTCAGTTGTTCAGTTTCTGGTTTCTCGGTCAGACTGTGGTCAGTTGGTCAGTTTCTGGTTTCTCGGTCAAACTGTGTTCAGTTGGTCACTTGCTGGTTTCTACGTCAGACTGTGGTCAGTTGGTCAGTTTCTGGTTTCTAGGTCATACTGTGGTCAGTCCATCAGTTTCTGGTTTCTAGGTCTGACTGTGGTCACTTGGTCAATTGCTGGTTTTTACATCAGACTATGGTCAGGCGGTCAGATACTGGTTGCTCGGTCAGAATGTGGTCAGTTGGTCAGTTTCGGATTGTCTCTGTCAGTTTTTGGTCAGTTGGACAGTTTCTGCATGCTAGATCAGACTGTGGTTAGTTGATCAGTTTCTGGTTAATAGGTCAGTTGGTCAGTTTCTGGTTTCTAGGTCAGATTGTGGTCAGTTGGTCAGATTCTGCTTCCAACGTCAGACTGTGGTCAGTTGGTCAGTTTCTGTTTTCTACGTCAGACTGTGGTCAGTTGGTCAGTTTCTGGTTCCGAGGTGAGACTGTAGAACTTTGGTCAGTTTCTGGTTTCTAGTTCAGACGCTGGGTAGTTATACAGGTTGTGGTTTCTCGGTCAGATGTGGTCAGTTGGCCAGTTTCTGTTTTTAGATCAGACAGAGGGCAGATGGTCAGTTGGTCAGTTTCTGGTTCCAAGGTCAGACTGCGGTCAGTTGGTCAGTTGCTGGTTTATGGGTCAGACTGTTGTCAGTTGGTAAGTCACTGGTTTCTATGTTAGACTTTGGTCAGTTGGTCAGTTGCTGGTTTCTAGGTCAGACTTTGGTCCGTTGGTCAGATTATGGTTTGTAGGTCAAACTGTGGACAGTTGGTCAGTTTCAGGTTCTTAGTTCAGACTGTGGTCAGTTGGTCAGTGACTGGTTTCTCGTTCAGACTGTGATTAGTTGGTCAGTTTCTGGTTTATAGGTCAGACTGTGGTCAGTTTGTTAGTTTCTAGTTTCTAGGTCAGACTGTGGTCAATTAGTCTGGTTCGGATTGCCTCGTTTAGTTTTTGGTCACTTGGACACTTTCTAGTTTCTAGATTAGACTGTGGTCAGTTTGTCAGTTTCTCGTTTCTAGGTCAGACTGTCGTCAGATGGTCAGTTTCTGGTTTCTAGGTCAGATTGTGGTCAGTTGGACAGTTTCGGTTTCCAAGGTCAGACTGTGGTCAGTTGGTCAGTTTCTGGTTTCTAGGTCAGACTTTGGTCCGTTGGTCAATTTCTGGTTTCTCGGTCAGACTGTAGTCCGTTGGTCAGTTTCTGGTTTCTAGGTCAGACTGTGGTCAGTTGGTCAGTTTCTCGTTCTTAGTTCAGATTGTGGTCAGTTGGTCAGTTACTGGTTTCTCGTTCAGACTGTGATTAGTTGGTCAGTTTCTGGTTTATAGGTCAGACTGTGGTCAGTTTGTCAGTTTCTAGTTTTTAGGTCAGACTGTGGTCAATTGGTCAGGTTCGGATTGCCTCGGTCAGTTTTTGGTCACTTGGACACTTTCTAGTTTCTAGATGAGACTTTCGTCAGTTTCTCGTTTCTCGGTCAGACTGTCGTCAGTTTGTCAGTTTCTCGTTTCTCGGTCAGACTGTCGTCAGTTTGTCAGTTTCTCGTTTCTCGGTCAGACTGTCGTCAGTTGCTCAGTTTTTGTTTTCGAGGTCAGACTGTCGTCAGTTGGTCAGTTTCTGTTTCCAAGGTCAGACTGTGGTCATTTGGTCAGTTTCTGGCTTCTAGGTCAGACTTTGGTCCGTTTGTCAATTTCTGGTTTCTCGGTCAGACTGTGTTCAGTTGGTCAGTTTCTGTTTTTAGGTCAGACTGAGGTCAGATGGTCAGTTTCTGGTTTCCATGTCAGACTGTGGTCAGTTGCTCAGTTTTTCTTTTCGAGGTCAGACTGTGGTCAGTTGGTCAGTTTCTGATTTCTAGATCAGACTGCGGTCAGTTTGTCAGTTTCTGATTTCTAATTCAGACTGTGGTCAGTTGGTCACTTTCGGATTGTTCGGTCAGTTTTTGGTCAGTTGGACTCTTTCTGGTTGCTAGATCAGACTGTGGTTAGTTGGTCAGTTTCTGGTTTATAGGTCAGTTCGTCAGTTTCTGGTTTCTAGGTCAGACTGTGTTCAGTTGTCAGTTTCTGGTTTCGAGCTCAGACTCTGGTCAGTTGATCAATTTCTGGTTTCGAGGTCTGACTCTGGTCAGTTGGTCAGTTTCTGGTTCCGAGGTGAGAATGTGAACCGTTGGTCAGTTTCTGGTTTTTTGTTCAGACGATGGGTAATTGGACAGGTTGTGGTTTCTCGGTCAGATATGGTCAGTTGGTCAGTTTCTGTTTCGAGGTCAGATAGAGGTCAGAATGTCAGTTTCTGGTGTATAGGTCAGAATGTGGTCAGGTGGTCAGTTTCTGGTTCCAAGGTCAGACTGTGGTCAGTTGTTCAGTTTCTGGTTTCTCGGTTAGACTGTTGTCAGTTGGTCAGTTTCGGGTTGTCTAGGTCAGACTGTGGTTAGTTGGTCAGTTCCTGGTTTATGGGTCAGACTGTGGTCAGTTGGTAAGTCACTGGTTTCGAGGTAAGACTTTGGTCAGTTGGTTAGTTGCTGGTTTATAGGTCAGACTGTGGTCATTTGACCAATTTCTGGTTTCTAGGTAAGACTGTGGTCAGTTGGTCAGATTATGGTTTCTAAGTCAGACTGTGGTCAGTTGGTCAGATTCTGCTTTCTGATTCACACTGTGGTCAGTTTGTCAGTTTCTGCTTTCTAGTTCAGACTGTGGTCACTTGGACAGTTTCTGATTTCCAAGGTCAGACTGTGGTCAGTTGGTCAGTTTCTGGTTTCTAGGTCAGACTTTGGTCCATTTGTCAATTTTTGGTTTCTCGGTCAGACTGTGGTCAGTTGGTCAGTTTCTGTTTTTAGGTCACGCTGAGGTCAGATGGTCAGTTTCTGGTTTCTAGGTCAGACTGTGGTCAGTTGCTTAGTTTTTGTTTTCGAGGTCAGACTGTGGTCAGTTGGTCAGTTTCTGATTTCTAGATCAGACTGCGGTCAGTTTGTCAGTTTCTGATTTCTAGTTCAGACTGTGGTCAGTTGGTCACTTTCGGATTGTTCGGTCAGTTTTTGGTCAGTTGGACTCTTTCTGGTTGCTAGATCAGACTGTGGTTAGTTGGTCAATTTCTGGTTTATAGGTCAGTTCGTCAGTTTCTGGTTTCTAGGTCAGACTGTGTTCAGTTGTCAGTTTCTGGTTTCGAGGTCAGACTCTGGTCAGTTGATCAATTTCTGGTTTCGAGGTCAGACTCTGGTCAGTTGGTCAGTTTCTGGTTCCGAGGTGAGAATGTGGACCGTTGGTCAGTTTCTGGTTTTTTGTTCAGACGGTGGGTAATTGGACAGGTTGTGGTTTCTCGGTCAGATATGGTCAGTTGGTCAGTTTCTGTTTCGAGGTCAGACAGAGGTCAGATGGTCAGTTTCTGGTGTATAGGTCAGAATGTGGTCAGGTGGTCAGTTTCTGGTTCCAAGGTCAGACTGTGGTCAGTTGTTCAGTTTCTGGTTTCTCAGTTAGACTGTTGTCAGTTGGTCAGTTTCGGGTTGTCTAGGTCAGACTGTGGTCAGTTGGTCAGTTCCTGGTTTATGGGTCAGACTGTGGTCAGTTGGTAAGTCACTGGTTTCTAGGTAAGACTTTGGTCAGTTGGTTCGTTGCTGGTTTATAGGTCAGACTGTGGTCAGTTGGTCAGATTCTGCTTTCTGATTCACACTGTGGTCAGTTTGTCAGTTTCTGCTTTCTAGTTCAGACTGTGGTCACTTGGACAGTTTCTGGTTTCTAGGTCAGTCTGTGGTCAGTTGGTCAGTTTCTGGCTCCTAGTTCAGACTGTGGTCAGTTGGTCAGTTACTGGTTTCTCGTTCAGACTGTGGTTAGTTGGTCAGTTTCTAGTTTCTAGGTCAGACTATGGTCAGTTGGTCAGTTTCTGGTTTCTAGGTCAGACTGTGATCAGTTGGTCAGTTTCTGCTTTCTAGATCAGACTGTGGGCAGTTTGTCAGTTTCTGGTTTCTAAGTCAGACTATGGTCAATTGGTCAATTTCGGATTGTCTCGGTCAGTTTTTGGTCCCTTGGACACTTTCTGGTTTCTAGGTCAGACTGTGGTCAGTGGTCAGTTTCTGCTTTCTAGATTAGACTGTGGTCAGTTTGTCAGTTTCTGGTTTCTAGGTCAGACTGTGGTCAGTGGTCAGTTTCTGCTTTCTAGATTAGACTGTGGTCAGTTTGTCAGTTTCTGGTTTCTAGGTCAGACTGTGGTCAGTTGCTCAGTTTTTGTTTTCGAGGTCAGACTGTGGTCAGTTGGTCAGTTTCTGATTTCTAGATCAGACTGCGGTCAGTTTGTCAGTTTCTGATTTCTAGTTCAGACTGTGGTCAGTTGGTCACTTTCGGATTGTTCGGTCAGCTTTTGGTCAGTTGGACTCTTTCTGGTTGATAGATCAGACTGCGGTTAGTTGGTCAGTTTCTGGTTTATAGGTCAGTTCGTCAGTTTCTGGTTTCTAGGTCAGACTGTGTTCAGTTGTCAGTTTCTGGTTTCGAGGTCAGAATGTGATCAGTTGGTCAGTTTCTGGTTTCGAGTTAAGAATGTTTTTCAGTTGGTCAGTTTCTGGTTTCGTTTTCATACTGTGGTCAGTTGGTCAGTTTCTGGTTTTGAGGTTAGACTGTGGTCAGTTGTTCAGTTTCTGGTTTCTCGGTCAGACTGTGGTCAGTTGGTCAGTTTCTGGTTTCTCGGTCAAACTGTGTTCAGTTGGTCAATTGCTGGTTTCTACGTCAGACTATGGTCAGGCGGTCAGATACTGGTTGCTCGGTCAGAATGTGGTCAGTTGGTCAGTTTCGGATTGTCTCTGTCAGTTTTTGGTCAGTTGGACAGTTTCTGCATGCTGGATCAGACTGTGGTTAGTTGATCAGTTTCTGGTTAATAGGTCAGTTGGTCAGTTTCTGGTTTCTAGGTCAGATTGTGGTCAGTTGGTCAGATTCTGCTTCCAACGTCAGACTGTGGTCAGTTGGTCAGTTTCTGTTTTCTACGTCAGACTGTGGTCAGTTGGTCAGTTTCTGGTTCCGAGGTGAGACTGTAGAACTTTGGTCAGTTTCTGGTTTCTAGTTCAGAGGCTGGGTAGTTATACAGGTTGTGGTTTCTCGGTCAGATGTGGTCAGTTGGCCAGTTTCTGTTTTTAGATCAGACAGAGGGCAGATGGTCAGTTGGTCAGTTTCTGGTTCCAAGGTCAGGCTGCGGTCAGTTGGTCAGTTCCTGGTTTATGGGTCAGACTGTTGTCAGTTGGTAAGTCACTGGTTTCTATGTTAGACTTTGGTCAGTTGGTCAGTTGCTGGTTTCTAGGTCAGACTTTGGTCCGTTGGTCAGATTATGGTTTGTAGGTCAAACTGTGGACAGTTGGTCAGTTTCTGGTTCTTAGTTCAGACTGTGGTCAGTTGGTCAGTGACTGGTTTCTCGTTCAGACTGTGATTAGTTGGTCAGTTTCTGGTTTATAGGTCAGACTGTGGTCAGTTTGTTAGTTTCTAGTTTCTAGGTCAGACTGTGGTCAATTAGTCTGGTTCGGATTGCCTCGGTTAGTTTTTGGTCACTTGGACACTTTCTAGTTTCTAGATTAGACTGTGGTCAGTTTGTCAGTTTCTCGTTTCTAGGTCAGACTGTCGTCAGATGGTCAGTTTCTGGTTTCTAGGTCAGATTGTGGTCAGTTGGACAGTTTCGGTTTCCAAGGTCAGACTGTGGTCAGTTGGTCAGTTTCTGGTTTCTAGGTCAGACTTTGGTCCGTTGGTCAATTTCTGGTTTCTCGGTCAGACTGTAGTCCGTTGGTCAGTTTCTGGTTTCTAGGTCAGACTGTGGTCAGTTGGTCAGTTTCTCGTTCTTAGTTCAGACTGTGGTCAGTTGGTCAGTTACTGGTTTCTCGTTCAGACTGTGATTAGTTGGTCAGTTTCTGGTTTATAGGTCAGACTGTGGTCAGTTTGTCAGTTTCTAGTTTCTAGGTCAGACTGTGGTCAATTGGTCAGGTTCGGATTGCCTCGGTCAGTTTTTGGTCACTTGGACACTTTCTAGTTTCTAGATGAGACTTTCGTCAGTTTCTCGTTTCTCGGTCAGACTGTCGTCAGTTTGTCAGTTTCTCGTTTCTCGGTCAGACTGTCGTCAGTTGCTCAGTTTTTGTTTTCGAGGTCAGACTGTCGTCAGTTGGTCAGTTTCTGGTTTCTCAGTTAGACTGTTGTCAGTTGGTCAGTTTCGGGTTGTCTAGGTCAGACTGTGGTCAGTTGGTCAGTTCCTGGTTTATGGGTCAGACTGTGGTCAGTTGGTAAGTCACTGGTTTCTAGGTAAGACTTTGGTCAGTTGGTTCGTTGCTGGTTTATAGGTCAGACTGTGGTCAGTTGGTCAGATTCTGCTTTCTGATTCACACTGTGGTCAGTTTGTCAGTTTCTGCTTTCTAGTTCAGACTGTGGTCACTTGGACAGTTTCTGGTTTCTAGGTCAGTCTGTGGTCAGTTGGTCAGTTTCTGGCTCCTAGTTCAGACTGTGGTCAGTTGGTCAGTTACTGGTTTCTCGTTCAGACTGTGGTTAGTTGGTCAGTTTCCAGTTTCTAGGTCAGACTATGGTCAGTTGGTCAGTTTCTGGTTTCTAGGTCAGACTGTGATCAGTTGGTCAGTTTCTGCTTTCTATATCAGACTGTGGGCAGTTTGTCAGTTTCTGGTTTCTAAGTCAGACTATGGTCAATTGGTCAATTTCGGATTGTCTCGGTCAGTTTTTGGTCCCTTGGACACTTTCTGGTTTCTAGGTCAGACTGTGGTCAGTGGTCAGTTTCTGCTTTCTAGATTAGACTGTGGTCAGTTTGTCAGTTTCTGGTTTCTAGGTCAGACTGTGGTCAGTGGTCAGTTTCTGCTTTCCAGATTAGACTGTGGTCAGTTTGTCAGTTTCTGGTTTCTAGGTCAGACTGTGGTCAGTTGCTCAGTTTTTGTTTTCGAGGTCAGACTGTGGTCAGTTGGTCAGTTTCTGATTTCTAGATCAGACTGCGGTCAGTTTGTCAGTTTCTGATTTCTAGTTCAGACTGTGGTCAGTTGGTCACTTTCGGATTGTTCGGTCAGTTTTTGGTCAGTTGGACTCTTTCTGGTTGCTAGATCAGACTGTGGTTAGTTGGTCAATTTCTGGTTTATAGGTCAGTTCGTCAGTTTCTGGTTTCTAGGTCAGACTGTGTTCAGTTGTCAGTTTCTGGTTTCGAGGTCAGACTCTGGTCAGTTGATCAATTTCTGGTTTCGAGGTCAGACTCTGGTCAGTTGGTCAGTTTCTGGTTCCGAGGTGAGAATGTGGACCGTTGGTCAGTTTCTGGTTTTTTGTTCAGACGGTGGGTAATTGGACAGGTTGTGGTTTCTCGGTCAGATATGGTCAGTTGGTCAGTTTCTGTTTCGAGGTCAGACAGAGGTCAGATGGTCAGTTTCTGGTGTATAGGTCAGAATGTGGTCAGGTGGTCAGTTTCTGGTTCCAAGGTCAGACTGTGGTCAGTTGTTCAGTTTCTGGTTTCTCAGTTAGACTGTTGTCAGTTGGTCAGTTTCGGGTTGTCTAGGTCAGACTGTGGTCAGTTGGTCAGTTCCTGGTTTATGGGTCAGACTGTGGTCAGTTGGTAAGTCACTGGTTTCTAGGTAAGACTTTGGTCAGTTGGTTCGTTGCTGGTTTATAGGTCAGACTGTGGTCAGTTGGTCAGATTCTGCTTTCTGATTCACACTGTGGTCAGTTTGTCAGTTTCTGCTTTCTAGTTCAGACTGTGGTCACTTGGACAGTTTCTGGTTTCTAGGTCAGTCTGTGGTCAGTTGGTCAGTTTCTGGCTCCTAGTTCAGACTGTGGTCAGTTGGTCAGTTACTGGTTTCTCGTTCAGACTGTGATTAGTTGGTCAGTTTCTGGTTTATAGGTCAGACTGTGGTCAGTTTGTCAGTTTCTAGTTTCTAGGTCAGACTGTGGTCAATTGGTCAGGTTCGGATTGCCTCGGTCAGTTTTTGGTCACTTGGACACTTTCTAGTTTCTAGATGAGACTTTCGTCAGTTTCTCGTTTCTCGGTCAGACTGTCGTCAGTTTGTCAGTTTCTCGTTTCTCGGTCAGACTGTCGTCAGTTGCTCAGTTTTTGTTTTCGAGGTCAGACTGTCGTCAGTTGGTCAGTTTCTGGTTTCTCAGTTAGACTGTTGTCAGTTGGTCAGTTTCGGGTTGTCTAGGTCAGACTGTGGTCAGTTGGTCAGTTCCTGGTTTATGGGTCAGACTGTGGTCAGTTGGTAAGTCACTGGTTTCTAGGTAAGACTTTGGTCAGTTGGTTCGTTGCTGGTTTATAGGTCAGACTGTGGTCAGTTGGTCAGATTCTGCTTTCTGATTCACACTGTGGTCAGTTTGTCAGTTTCTGCTTTCTAGTTCAGACTGTGGTCACTTGGACAGTTTCTGGTTTCTAGGTCAGTCTGTGGTCAGTTGGTCAGTTTCTGGCTCCTAGTTCAGACTGTGGTCAGTTGGTCAGTTACTGGTTTCTCGTTCAGACTGAGGTTAGTTTGTCAGTTTCTAGTTTCTAGGTCAGACTGTGGTCAGTTGGTCAGTTTCTGGTTTCTAGGTCAGACTGTGGTCAGTTGGTCAGTTTCTGCTTTCGAGATCAGACTGTGGGCAGTTTGTCAGTTTCTGGTTTCTAGGTCAGACTATGGTCAATTGGTCAATTTCGGATTGTCTCGGTCAGTTTTTGGTCCCTTGGACACTTTCTGGTTTCTAGGTCAGACTGTGGTCAGTGGTCAGTTTCTGCTTTCTAGATTAGACTGTGGTCAGTTTGTCAGTTTCTGGTTTCTAGGTCAGACTGTGGTCAGTGGTCAGTTTCTGCTTTCTAGATTAGACTGTGGTCAGTTTGTCAGTTTCTGGTTTCTAGGTCAGGCTGTGGTCAGTTAGTCAGTTTCTGATTTCTAGATCAGACTGCAGTTTGTCAGTTTCTGGGTTTCTAGATAAGATTGTGGTCAGTTGGTCAGTTTCGTTTTGTCTCGATTTGACTGGGGTAAGTAGGTCAGTTTCTGTTTTCGAGTTAAGAATGCGGTCATTTGGTCAGTTGCTGGTTTCTACGTCGGACTGTGGTCAGTTGGTCAGATACTGTTTGCTCAGTCAGACTGTGGTCAGTTGGTCAGTTTCATGTTGCCTCCTTCAGACTGTCGTCAGTCGGTCAGTTTCTGGTTCCTGGGTAAGACTGTGGTCATTTATTCAGTTTCCTGCTGTCTTGGTCAGTTGGTCAGTTTCATGTTGTCTCGGTCAGACTGTGGGCAGTTGGTCAGTGTATGGTTTCTCGGTCAGACTTTGGTCAGTTGGTCAATTCCTGGTTTCTGAGGCAGACTGTGGTCATTAGGTCAGTTTCTGGTTTCTCGGTCACATTGTGGTTAGTTGGTCAGTTTCAGTTTCGAGTTAAGAATGTGGTCAGTTGGTCAGTTGCTGGTTTCTGCGTCAGACTGTGGTCAGTTGGTCAGATACTGTTTGCTCGGTCAGACTGTGGTCAGTTGGTCAGTTTCGGATTGTCTCGGTCAGTTTTTGGTCACTTGGACACTTTCTGGTTTCTAGGTCAGACTGTGGTGAGTTGGTCAGTTTCTGGTTTATAGGTCAGTTCGTGAGTTTCTGGTTTCTAGATCAGACTGTGTTCAGTGGTCAGTTTCTGGTTTCGAGATCAGATTGTGGTCACTTAGTTAGTTTCGGTTTGTCTCGGTCTGACTGGGGTCAGTAGGTCAGTTTCTGTTTTCGAGTTAAGAATGTGGTCATTTGGTCAGTTGCTGGTTTCTATGTCAGACTGTGGTCAGTTGGTCAGATACTGTTTGCTCAGTCTGAGTGTGGTCAATTGGTCAGTTTCATGTTGCCTCCGTCAGACTGTGGTCAGTCGGTCAGTTTCTGGTTCCTGGGTAAGACTGTGGTCATTTATTCAGTTTCGTGCTGTCTTGGTCAGTTGGTCAGTTTCATTTTGTCTCGGTCAGACTGTGGGCAGTTGGTCAGTGTATGGTTTCTCGGTCAGACTTTGGTCAGTTGGTCAATTCCTGGTTTCTGAGGCAGACTGTGGTCATTAGGTCAGTTTCTGGTTTCTCGGTCAGATTGTGGTTAGTTGGTCAGTTTCAGTTTCGAGTTAAGAATGTGGACAGTTGGTCAGTTTCTGGTTTCTGCGTCAGACTGTGGTCAGTTGGTCAGATACTGTTTGCTCGGTCAGACTGTCGTCAGTTTCAGTTTCTGGTTCCCAGATAAGACTGTGGTCATTTGGTCAGATTCTGGTTTCTCTGTTAGACTGTGTCAGTTGGTCAGTTTCGTGTTGTTTAGGTCAGACTGTGGTCAGTTGGTCATTTCCTTGTTTCTGGGTCAGACTGTGGTCAGTTGGTAAGTCACTGGTTTCTAGGTAAGACTTTGGTCAGTTGGTTCGTTGCTGGTTTATAGGTCAGACTGTGGTCAGTTGGCCAATTTCTGGTTTCTAGGTCAGACTGTGGTCAGTTGGTCAGTTTATGGTTTCTAGGTCAGACTGTGGTCAGTTGGTCAGTTTCTGCTTTCTAGATCAGACTGTGGTCAGTTTGTCAGTTTCTGCTTTCTAGATCAGACTGTAGTCACTTGGACAGTTTCTGGTTTCCAGGTCAGACTGTGGTCAGTTGGCCAGTTACTGGTTTCTCGTTCAGACTGTGGTTAGTTGGTAAGTTTCTGCTTTCTAGATCAGACTGTGGTCAGTTTGTCAGTTTCGGATTGTCTCGGTCAGTTTTTGGTCCGTTGGACAGTTTCTGCTTCTGGAACAGACTGTGGTCGGTTGGTCAGTTTCTGGTTCCAAGGTCACATTGTGGTCAGTTGGACAGTTTTTGTTTTCTAGGTCAGATTGTGGTCAGTAGCTCAGTTTTTATTTTCGAGGGCAGACTGTGGTCAGTTGGTCAGTTTATGGTTCCACGGTCAGACTGTGGTCAGTTGGTCAGTTTCTGTTTTCTAGTTCAGACTGTGGTCAGTTGGTCAGTTTCGGATTGTCTCTGTCAGTTTTTGGTCAGTTGGACAGTATCCGCATGCTAGATCAGACTGTGGTTAGTTGGTCAGTTTCTGGTTAATAGGTCAGTTGGTCAGTTTCTGGTTTCTAGGTCAGACTATGTTCAGTGGTCAGTTTCTGGTTTCGAGGTCAGACTCTTGTCAGTTGGTCAGTTTCTGTTTTCTCGGTCAGACTGCGGTCAGTTTGTCAGTTTCTGGTTTCTAGGTCAGACTGTGGTCAGTTGGTCAGTTTCGATTGTCTCTGTCAGTGTTTGGTCAGTTGGACAGTTTCTGCATTCTAGGTCAGACTGTGGTTAGTTGGTCAGTTTCGGATTGTCTCTGTCAGTTTTTGGTCAGTTGGACCGTTTCTGCATGCTAGATCAGACTGTGGTTAGTTGGTCATTTTCTGATTAATAGGTCAGTTGGTCAGTTTCTGGTTTGTAGTTTAGATTATGTTCAGTGGTCAGTTTCTGGTTCCTAGATCAGACTGTGGTCAGTTGGTCAGTTTCTGGCTTCTAGCTCAGAATGTGGTCATTTGGTCAGTTTCTGCTTTCTCGATCAGACTGCGGTCAGTTTGTCAGTTTCTGGTTTCTAGGTCAGACTGTGGTCAGTTGGTCAGTTTCGGATTGTCTCTGTCAGTTTTTGGTCAGTTGGACAGTTTCTGCATGCTAGATCAGACTGTGGTTAGTTGATCAGTTTCTGGTTAATAGGTCAGTTGGTCAGTTTCTGGTTCCGAGGTCAGACTGCGGTCGGTTGGTCAGTTTCTGGTTCCAAGGTCAGACTGTTGTCAGTTGGTCAGTTTCTGTTTTCTAGGTCAGACTGCGGTCAGTTTGTCAGTTTCTGGTTTCTAGTTCAGACTAAGGTCAGTTGGTCATTTTCGGATTGTCTCGGTCAGTTTTTGGTCCGTTGGACAGTTTCTGCTTCTGGAACAGACTGTGGTCGGTTGGTCAGTTTCTGGTTCCAAGGTCACATTGTGGTCAGTTGGACAGTTTTTGTTTTCTAGGTCAGTCTGTGGTCAGTAGCTCAGTTTTTATTTTCGAGGTCAGACTGTGGTCAGTTGGTCAGTTTATGGTTCCAAGGTCAGACTGTGGTCAGTTGGTCAGTTTCTGTTTTCTAGTTCAGACTGTGGTCATTTGGTCAGTTTCTGGTTCCTAGATCAGACTGTGGTCAGTTGATCAGTTTCTGGTTTCTAGGTCAGACTGTGGTCATTTGGTCAGTTTCTGCTTTCTCGATCAGACTGCGGTCAGTTTGTCAGTGTCTGGTTTCTATTTCAGACTGTGGTCAGTTGGTCAGTTTCGGATTGTCTCTGTCAGTTTTTGGTCAGTTTGGCAATATCTGCATGCTAGATCAGACTGTGGTTAGTTGGTCAGTTTCTGGTTAAAAGGTCAGTTGGTCAGTTTCTGGTTTCTAGGTCAGACTATGTTCAGTGGTCAGTTTCTGGTTTCGAGGTCAGACTGTGGTCAGTTGGTCAGTTTCTGGTTCCAAGGTCAGACTGTTGTCAGTTGGTCAGTTTCTGATTTCGAGGTCAGACTGTGGTCAGTTTGTCAGTTTCTGGTTTATAGGTCAGACTCTGGTCAGTTGGTCAGTTTCTGGTTTCTAGGTCAGACTGTGGTCAGTTGGTCAGTTTCTGCTTTGTAGATCAGAATGTGGTCAGTTTGTCAGTTACTGGTTTCTAGGTCTGACTGTGGTCAGTTAGTCAGTTTCCCATTGTCTCGGTCAGTTTTTGGCCAGTTGGACAGTTTCTGGTTTCTAGGTCAGACTGTGGTCGGTTGGTTAGTTTCTGGTTTCGAGGTCAGACTGTGGTCAGTTGGTCAGTTTCTGGTTCCAAGGTCAGACTGTGGTCAATTGGTCAGTTTCTGTTTTCTAGGTCAGACTGTGGTCAGTTTATCAGTTTCTGCTTTCTAGGTCAGACTGTGGTCAGTTGATCAGTTTCTGGTTCCTAGTTCAGACTGTGGTCAGTTGGTCAGTTACTGGTTTCTCGTTCAGACTGCGGTTAGTTGGTCAGTTTCTGGTTTATAGGTCAGACTGTGGTCAGTTGGTCAGTTTCTGGTTTCTAGGTCAGACTGTGGTCAGTTGTTCAGTTTCTGCTTTGTAGATCAGAATGTGGTCAGTTTGTCAGTTACTGGTTTCTAGGTCTGACTGTGGTCAGTTAGCCAGTTTCGGATTGTCTCTGTCAGTTTTTGGCCAATAGACAGTTTCTGGTTTCTAGGTCAGACTGTGGGTAGTTGGAAAGGTTGTGGTTAAATGTCAGACTGTGGTCAGTTGGTCAGTTTCTGGTTTCTAGGTCAGACTGTGGTCAGTTGGTCAGTTTCTGTTTTCTAGGTCAGACTGTGGTCAGTTGGTCAGAGTCTGTTTTCTCGATCACACTGTGGTCAGTTTGTCAGTTTCTGCTTTCTAGGTCAGACTGTGGTCACTTGGACAGTTTCTGTTATCTAGGTCAATCTGTGGTCAGTTGGTCAGTTTCTGGTTCCTAGTTTAGACTGTGGTCAGTTGGTCAGTTTATGGTTCCTAGTTTAGACTGTGGTCAGTTGGTCAGTTACTGCTTTCTCGTTCAGACTGCGGTTAGTTGGTCAGTTTCTGGTTTATAGGTCAGACTGTGGTCAGTTGGTCAGTTTCTGGTTTCTAGGTCAGACTGTGGTCAGTTGGTCAGTTTCTGCTTTCTAGATCAGACTGTGGTCAGTTGGTCAGATTCTGGTTTCTAGATCAGACTGTGGTCAGTTGGTCAGATTCTGGTTCCTAGTTCAGACTGTGGTCATTTGGTCAGTTACTGGTTTCTCGTTCAGACTGCGGTTAGTTGGTCAGTTTCTGGTTTATAGGTCAGACTGTGGTCAGTTGGGCAGTTTCTGGTTCCAAGGTCAAACTGTGGTCAATTGGTCAGCTTCTGCTTTCCAGATCAGACTGTGGTTAGTTTGTCAGTTTCTGGTTTCTAGGTCAGACTGTGGTCAGTTGGTCAGATTCTGGTTCCTAGTTCAGACTGTGGTCATTTGGTCAGTTACTGGTTTCTCGTTCAGACTGCGGTTAGATGGTCAGTTTCTGGTTTATAGGTCAGACTGTGGTCAGTTAGTCAGTTTCTGGTTTCTAGGTCAGACTGTGGTCAGTTGGTCAGTTTCTGCTTTGTAGATCAGAATGTGGTCAGTTTGTCAGTAACTGGTTTCTCGGTCTGATTCTGGTCAGTTAGTCAGTTTCGGATTGTCTCGGTCAGTTTTTGGCAAGTTGGACAGTTTCTGGTTTCGAGGTCAGACTGTGGTCAGTTGGTCAATTTCTGGTTTCGAGGTCAGACTGTGGTCAGTTGGTCAGTTTCTGCTTTCTAGATCAGACTCTGGTCAGTTTGTCAGTTTCTGCTTTCTAGGTAAGACTGTGGTCACTTGGACAGTTTCTGGTATCTCGTTCAATCTGTGGTCAGTTGGACAGTTTCTGGTTCCTACTTTAGACTGTGGTCAGTTGGCCAGTTACTGGTTTCTCGTTCAGATTGCGGTTAGTTGGTCTGTTGCTGGTTCTAGGTCAGTTTGTTGGCAGTTCGTCAGTTGCCGATTGCTAGATCAGTCTATGTGCAGTTTGTTACTTTTTGGTTGCGAGCTCATCCTGTAGTCCATTGGTCAGTTGCTGGTTACTTGATCAGACTGTGGTCAGTTCCGTCAGTTTCTGGTTTCTCGGTCAGACTGTGGTCAGTTGGTCAGTTTCGGTTTGTCTCGGTCAGACTGTGATCAGTTGGTCAGTTGCAAGTTGTCTCGGTCAGACTCTGTTCAGTTGGTTAGCTTCTGGTTTCTAGGTCAGACTGAAGTCAGTTGGTCAGTTTCTGGTTCCTAATTCAGACTGCGATCATTTGGTCAGTTACGGTTTCTAGCTCAGACTATGGTCAGTTGGTCAGTATCATTTTTCTATGTCAGACTGTGGTCAGTTGGTCAGTTGCTGGTTGCTAGATCAGACTGTGTTCAGTTGGTCAGTTTCTGTTTTCTCGGTCAGACTGTCGTCAGTTGGTCAGTTTCTGGTTTCTAGTTCAGACTGTGGATAGTTGGACAGGTTGTGGTTAAATGTCAGACTGTGGTCAGTTGGTTAGTTTCTGGTTTTATGTCAGAGTGAGGTCAGATGGTCAGTTTCTGGTTTCTAGGTCAGACTGTGGTCAGTTGGTCAGTTTCTGTTTTCTAGGTCAGACTGTGGTCAGTTGGTCAGTTTCTTCTTTGTCGATCAGAATGTGGTCAGTTTGTCAGTTACTGGTTTCTAGGTCTGACTGTGGTCAGTTAGCCAGTTCCGGATGTCTCGGTCAGTTTTTGGCCAAAAGACAGTTTCTGGTTTCTAGGTCAGACTGTGGGTAGTTGGAACGGTTGTGGTTAAATGTCAGACTGTGGTCAGTTGGTCAGTTTCTGGTTTTATGTCAAACTGATGTCGGACGGTCAGTTTCTGGTTTCTAGGTCAGACTGTGGTCAGTTGGTCAGTTTCTGCTTTGTAGATCAGAATGTGGTCAGTTTGTCAGTTACTGGTTTCTAGGTCTGATTCTGGTCAGTTAGTCAGTTTCGGATTGTCTCGGTCAGTTTTTGGCAAGTTGGACAGTTTCTGGTTTCGAGGTCAGACTGTGGTCAGTTGGTCAATTTCTGGTTTCGAGGTCAGACTGTGGTCAGTTGGTCAGTTTCTGCTTTCTAGATCAGACTGTGGTCAGTTTGTCAGTTTCTGCTTTCTAGGTCAGACTGTGGTCATTTGGACAGTTTCTGGTATCTCGTTCAATCTGTGGTCAGTTGGTCAGTTTCTGGTTCCTAGTTTAGACTGTGGTCAGTTGGTCAGTTACTGGTTTCTCGTTCAGATTGCGGTTAGTTGGTCAGTTTCTGGTTTATAGGTCAGACTGTGGTCAGTTGGACAATTTCTGCTTTGTGGATCAGAATGTGGTCAGTTTGACAGTTACTGGTTTCTAGGTCTGACTGTGGTCAGTTAGTCAGTTTCGGATTGTCTCGGTCAGTTTTTGGCCAGTTGAACAGTTTCTGGTTTCTCGGTCAGACTGTGCTCGGTTGGTCAGTTTCTGGTTTCGAGGTCAGACTGTGGTCAGTTGGTCAGTTTCTGGTTCCAAGGTCAGACTGTGGTCAATTGGTAATTTTCTGTTTTCTAGGTCAGACTGTGGTCAGTTGGTCAGTTTCTGGTTTCGAGGTCAGACTGTGGTCAGTTGGTCAGTTTCTGCTTTCTAGGTCAGACTGTGGTCAGTTTGTCAGTTTCTGGTTTCTAGGTCAGACTGTGGTCAGTTGGTCAGTTTCTGGTTCCTAATTCAGACAGTGGTCAGTTGGTCAGTTTCTGCTTTTTAGATCAGAATGTGGTCAGTTGGTCACTTTCTGGTTCCGAGTTCAGACTGTGGTCGGTTGGTCAGTTTCTGGTTTCGAGGTCAGACTGTGGTCAGTTGGTCAGTTTCTGGTTCCAAGGTCATACTGTGGTCAATTGGTCAGTTTCTGTGTTCTAGGACAGACTGTGGTCAGTTTTAGTTTCTGGTTTCGAGGTTAGACTGTGGTCAGTTGGTCAGTTTCTGCTTTCTAGATCAGACTGTGGTCAGTTTGTCAGTTTCTGGTTTCTAGGTCAGACTGTGGTCAGTTGGTCAGATTCTGGTTCCTAGTTCAGACTGTGGTCATTTGGTCAGTTACTAGTTTCTCGTTCAGACTTCAGTTAGTTGGTCAGTTTCTGGTTTATAGGTCAGACTGTGGTCAGTTGGTCAGTTTCTGGTTTCTAGATCAGACTGTGGTCACTTGGTCAGTTACTAGTTTCTCGTTCAGACTTCAGTTAGTTGGTCAGTTTCTGGTTTCTAGGTCAGACTGTGGTCAGTTGGTCAGTTTCTGGTTCCTAGTTCAGACTGTGGTCTGTTGGTCAGTTACTGGTTTCTCATTCAGACTGCGGTTAGTTGGTCAGTTTCTGGTTCATAGGTCAGACTGTGGACAGTTGGTCAGTTTCTGGATTCTAGGTCAGACTGTGGTCAGTTGGTCAGTTTCTGCTTTGTTGATCAGAATGTGGTCAATTTGTCAATTACTGGTTTCTAGGTCTGACTGTGGTCAGTTAGCCAGTTTCGGATTGTCTCGGTCAGTTTTTGGCCAAAAGACAGTTTCTGGTTTATAGGTCAGACTGTGGGTAGTTGGAAAGACTGTGGTTAAATGTCAGACTGTGGTCAGTTGGTCAGTTTCTGGTTTTATGTCAGACTGAGGTCAGATGGTCAGTTTCTGGTTTCTAGGTCAGACTGTGGTCAGTTGGTCAGTTTCTGTTTTCTAGGTCAGACTGTGGTCAGTTGGTCAATTTCTGGTTTCGAGGTCAGACTGTGGTCAGTTGGTCAGTTTCTGGTTCCTAATTTAGTCTGTGGTCAGTTGGTCAGTTACTGGTTTCTCGTTCAGACTGCAGTTAGTTGGTCAGTTTCTGGTTTATAGGTAAGACTGTGGTCAGTTGGTCAGTTTCTGGTTTCTAGGTCAGACTGTGGTCAGTTGGTCAGTTTCTGCTTTGTAGATCAGAATGTGGTCAGTTGTCAGTTACTGGTTTCTAGGTCTGACTGTGGTCAGTTAGTCAGTTTCCCATTGTCTCGTTCAGTTTTTGGCCAGTTGGACAGTTTCTGGTTTCTAGGTCAGACTGTGGTCAGTTTGTCAGTTTCTGGTTTCTAGGTCAGACTGTGGTCAGTTGGTCAGTTTCTGGTTCCTAGTTCAGACTGTGATCAGTTGGTCAGTTTCTGGTTTCTCGTTCAGACTGCGGTTAGTTGGTCAGTTTCTGGTTTATAGGTCAGACTGTGGTCAGTTGGTCAGTTTCTGGTTTCTAGGTCAGACTGTTTCAGTTGGTCAGTTTCTGCTTTGTAGATCAGAATGTGGTCAGTTTGTCAGTTACTGGTTTCTTGGTCTGACTGTGGTCAGTTAGCCAGTTTCGGATTGTCTCGGTCAGTTTTTGGCCAGTTGGACAGTTTCTGGTTTCTCGTTCAGACTGCGGTTAGTTGGTCAGTTTCTGGTACCTAGGCCAAACTGTGGTCAGTTGGTCAGTTTCGGGTTGCTAGGTCAGACTGTGATCAGTTGGTCAGTTTCTGGTTGGTATTTGAGAATGTGGTCAGTTGGTCAATTTCTGTTTTCAAGGTCATTTGGTCTGTTTCTAGATAATTGGTCAGACTGTGGTCAGTTGGTCAGTTTCGTGTTGCTAGGTCAGACTGGTTTCAGTTGGTCAGTTTCTAGTTTCTACATCAGATTGTGGTCAGTTGGTCACATTCCTGTTTCTAAATCAGACTGCGGTCATTTGGTCAGTTTGTGGTTTCCAGGTCAGACTTTGGTCAGTTGGTCAGTTATTGGTTGCAATCTCAGACTGTGGTCAGTTGGTCAGTTTTTGGTTTCCAGATTAGACTGGTCATTTCTTCAGTTTCTGATTTCTAGGTCAGAATGTGGTCAGTTGCTGAGGTAATGGCTGCTCGGTCAGAAAGTGGTCAGTTGGTCAGATTCGGGTTGTCTTGCTTAGATTGTGATGAGTTGGTCAGTTTCTGGTTTGTAGGTCAGAATGTGGTCAGTTGGTCAGTTTTTGGTTTGTACGTCAGACTGTGGTCAGTTGGTCAGTTTTTGTTTTCGAAGTCAGTCTATGGTCAGTTGGTCAGATTCTGGTTTCTCGGTCAGACTGTGGTCAGTTGGTCAGTTTCTGGTTTCGAGGTAAGACTGTGATCAGTTCTTCAGTTTCTGGTTCCTAGTTCAGACTGTGGTCAGTTGGTCAATTTCTTGATTCTAGGTCATAATGTGGTCATTTGGTCAGTTTCTGGTTGCTAGCTCAGACTGTGTCAATTGGTCAGTTTCTGGTTCCTAGTTCAGACTGTGGTCAGTTTCTGGTTTCTAATTCAGACTGTGGTCAGTTGGTCAATTTCTTGTTTCTAGGTCATACTGTGGTCATTTAGTCAGTTTCGGTTTGCTTGGTCAGAATGTGGTCAGTTGGTCAGTTTCTGGTTCAGAGGTCAGACTGTGGTCTGTTAGTCAGTTTCTGGTTCCTAGTTCAGACTGTGGTCAGTTGGTCAGTTTCTGGTCTCTAGTTAAGACTGTGGTCAGTTGGTCAATTTCTTGTTTCTAGGTCAGACTGTGGTCAATTGGTCAGTTTCTGGTACCGAGGTCAGATTGTGGTTAGTTTCTGGTTGCTAGTTCAGACTGTGTTCAGTTGGTCAGTTTCTGGTTCCTGGGTAAGTCTGAGGTCAGTTGGTCAGTTTCTGGTACCTAGGCCAAACTGTGGTCAGTTGGTCAGTTTCGGGTTGCTAGTTCAGACTGTCGTCAGTTGGTCAGTTCCTGTCTCTGAGGTCAGCCTGTGTTCAGTTGGTCAGTTTCCGGTTTCTAGTTCAGAATGTGGTCAGTTGTTCAATTTCTAGTTCCAGGTCAGACTGTGATCAGTTAGTCAGTTTTTGGTTGGTATTTCTGAATGTCGTCAGTTGGTCAATTTCTGTTTTCAAGGTCATTTGGTCAGTTTCTGGTTTGTAGGGCAGACTGTGGTCAGTTGGTCAGTTTTTGTTTTCGTAGTCAGTCTATGGTCAGTTGGTCAGTATCTGGTTTCTCGATCAGACTGTGGTCAGTTGGTCAGTTTCTGGTTTCTACGTAAGACTGTGGTCATTTCTTCAGTTTCTGGTTCCTAGCTCAGACTGTGTCAGTTGGGCAGTTTCGGGTTGCTAGGTCAGACTGTGGTCAGTTGGTCAGTTTCTGTTTCCGAGGTCAGATTGTGATCAGTTAGTCAATTTCTTGTTTCTAGGTCATACTGTGGTCATTTGCTCAGTTTCTGGTTCCTAGCTCAGACTGTGTCAGTTGGTCAGTTTTTGTTTTCTAAATCAGACTATGGTCAGTTGGTCAGTTTCTGGTTCCGAGGTCAGACTGTGGACAGTTATTCAGTTGCTTGTTCCTAGTTCAGACTGTGGTCAGTTGGTCAGTTTCGGGTTGATAGGTCAGTCTGAGGTCAGTTTGTCAGGTTCTGGTTGCTAGGTCAGAATGTGGCCAGTTGGTCAGTTACTGGCTGCTCGGTCAGATGTGGTCAGTTGATCAGATTCGGGTTGTCTTGGTAAGATTGTGATCAGTTTGTCAGTTTCTGGTTTGTCGGTCAGAATGTGGTCAGTTGGCCACTTTTTGGTTTGTAGGTCAGACTGTGGTCAGTTGGTCAGTTTTTTTTTTTCTAAATCAGACTATGGTCAGTTGGTCAGTTTCTGGTTGCTCGGTCAGAGTGTGGTCAGTTCTTCAGTTTCTGGTTCCTAGGTCAGACTGTGGTCAGCTGGTCAATTTCTTGACTCTCGTTCATACTGTGGTCATTTGGTCAGTTTCTGGTTCCTAGCTCAGACTGTGTCAGTTGGTCAGTTTCGGGTTGCTAGGTCAGGCTGTGGTCAGTTGTTCAATTTCTAGTTCCAGGTCAGACTGTGATCAGTTAGTCAGTTTTTGGTTGGTATTTCTGAATGTGGTCAGTTGGTCAATTGCTGTTTTCAAGGTCATTTGGTCAGTTTCTGGTTTGTAGGGCAGACTGTGGTCAGTTGGTCAGTTTTTGTTTTCGAAGTCAGTCTATGGCCGGTTGGTCAGTATCTGGTTTCTCGATCAGACTGTGGTCAGTTGGTCACTTTCTGGTTTCTACGTAAGACTGTGGTCATTTCTTCAGTTTCTGGTTCCTAGCTCAGACTGTGTCAGTTGGTCAGTTTCGGGTTGCTAGGTCAGACTGTGGTCACTTGGTCATTTCTGTTTCCGAGGTCAGATTGTGATCAGTTAGTCAATTTCTTGTTTCTAGGTCATACTGTGGTCATTTGCTCAGTTTCTGGTTCCTAGCTCAGACTGTGTCAGTTGGTCAGTTTTTGTTTTCTAAATCAGACTATGGTCAGTTGGTCAGTTTCTGGTTCCGAGGTCAGAATGTGGACAGTTATTCAGTTGCTTGTTCCTAGTTCAGACTGTGGTCAGTTGGTCAGTTTCGGGTTGATAGGTCAGTCTGAGTTCAGTTTGTCAGGTTCTGGTTGCAAGGTCAGAATGTGGCCAGTTGGTCAGTTACTGGCTGCTCGGTCAGACTATGGTCAGTTGATCAGATTCGGGTTGTCTTGGTAAGATTGTGATCAGTTTGTCAGTTTCTGGTTTGTAGGTCAGAATGTGGTCAGTTGGCCACTTTTTGGTTTGTAGGTCAGACTGTGGTCAGTTGGTCAGTTTTTTTTTTCTAAATCAGACTATGGTCAGTTGGTCAGTTTCTGGTTTCTCGGTCAGAGTGTGGTCAGTTCTTCAGTTTCTGGTTCCTAGGTCAGACTGTGGTCAGTTGGTCAGTTTCTGGTTTCTAGTTCAGAATGTGGTCAGCTGGTCAAATTCTTGATTCTAGTTCATACTGTGGTCATTTGGACAGTTTATGGTTCCTAGCTCAGACTGTGTCAGTTGGTCAGTTTCGGGTTGCTAGGTCAGGCTGTGGTCAGTTGGTCAGTTTCTGGTTCAGAGGTCAGACTGTGGTCTGTTAGTCAGTTTATGGTTCCGAGTTCAGACTGTGGTCAGTTGGTCAGTTTAAGGTCTCTAGTTCAGACTGTGGTCAGTTGGTCAAATTCTTGTTTCTAGGTCAGACTGTGATCAGTTGGTCAGTTTTTGGTTGGTTTTTCAGAATGTGGTCAATTGGACAATTTCTGTTTTCAAGGTCATTTGGTCTGTTTCTAGATAATTGGTCAGATTGTGATCAGTTGGTCAGTTTCTGGTCTGTAGGTCAGAATGTGGTCAGTTGGTCAGTTTCTGGTTTGTAGGTCAGACTGTGGTCAGTTGGTCAGTTTTTGTTTTCGAAGTCAGTTTATGGTCAGTTGGTCAGATTCTGGATTCTCGGTCAGACTGTGGTCAGTTGGTCAGTTTCTGGTTTCATGGTAAGACTGTAATCAGTTCTTCAGTTTCTGGTTCCTAGGTCAGACTGTGGTCAGTTGGCCAGTTTCTGATTACTCGTTCAGACTGTGGTCAGTTGGTCAATTTATTGATTCTAGGTCATAATGTGGTCATTTGATCAGTTTCTGGTTCCTTGTTCAGACTGTGGTCAGTTTCTGGTTTCTAATTCAGACTGTGGTCAGTTGGTCAATTTCTTGTTTCTAGGTCATACTGTGGTCATTTAGTCAGTTTCGGTTTGCTTGGTCAGAATGTGGTCAGTTGGTCAGTTTCTGGTTCAGAGGTCAGACTGTGGTCAGTTGGTCAGTTTCTTGTCTCTAGTTCAGACTGTGGTCAGTTGGTCAATTTCTTGTTTCTAGGTCAGACTGTGGTCAATTGGTCAGTTTCTGGTACCGAGGTCAGATTGTGGTCAGTTTCTGGTTGCTAGTTCAGACTGTGTTCAGTTGGTCAGTTTCTGGTTCCTGGGTAAGTCTGAGGTTAGTTGGTCAGTTTCTGGTAGCTAGGCCAAACTGTGGTCAGTTGGTCAGTTTCGGGTTGTTAGTTCAGACTGTCGTCAGTTGGTCAGTTCCTGTCTCTGAGGTCAGCCTGTGTTCAGTTGGTAAGTTTCCGGTTTCTAGTTCAGAATGTGGTCAGTTGTTCAATTTCTAGTTCCAGGTCAGACTGTGATCAGTTAGTCAGTTTTTGGTTGGTATTTCTGAATGTCGTCAGTTGGTCAATTTCTGTTTTCAAGGTCATTTGGTCAGTTTCTGGTTTGTCGGGCAGACTGTGGTCAGTTGGTCAGTTTTTGTTTTCGTAGTCAGTCTATGGTCAGTTGGTCAGTATCTGGTTTCTCGATCAGACTGTGGTCAGTTGGTCAGTTTCTGGTTTCTACGTAAGACTGTGGTCATTTCTTCAGTTTCTGGTTCCTAGCTCAGACTGTGTCAGTTGGTCAGTTTCGGGTTGCTAGGTCAGACTGTGGTCACTTGGTCAGTTTCTGTTTCCGAGGTCAGATTGTGATCAGTTAGTCAATTTCTTGTTTCTAGGTCATACTGTGGTCATTTGCTCAGTTTCTGGTTCCTAGCTCAGACTGTGTCAGTTGGTCAGTTTTTGTTTTCTAAATCGGACTATGGTCAGTTGGTCAGTTTCTGGTTCCGAGGTCAGACTGTGGACAGTTATTCAGTTGCTTGTTCCTAGTTCAGACTGTGGTCAGTTGGTCAGTTTCGGGTTGATAGGTCAGTCTGAGGTCAGTTTGTCAGGTTCTGGTTGCAAGGTCAGAATGTGGCCAGTTGGTCAGTTACTGGCTGCTCGGTCAGACTATGGTCAGTTGATCAGATTCGGGTTGTCTTGGTAAGATTGTGATCAGTTTGTCAGTTTCTGGTTTGTAGGTCAGAATGTGGTCAGTTGGCCACTTTTTGGTTTGTAGGTCAGACTGTGGTCAGTTGGTCAGTTTTTTTTTTCTAAATCAGACTATGGTCAGTTGGTCAGTTTCTGGTTTCTCGGTCAGAGTGTGGTCAGTTCTTCAGTTTCTGGTTCCTAGGTCAGACTGTGGTCAGTTGGTCAGTTTCTGGTTTCTAGTTCAGAATGTGGTCAGCTGGTCAAATTCTTGATTCTAGTTCATACTGTGGTCATTTGGACAGTTTCTGGTTCCTAGCTCAGACTGTGTCAGTTGGTCAGTTTCGGGTTGCTAGGTCAGGCTGTGGTCAGTTGGTCAGTTTCTGGTTCAGAGGTCAGACTGTGGTCTGTTAGTCAGTTTATGGTTCCGAGTTCAGACTGTGGTCAGTTGTTCAGTTTAAGGTCTCTAGTTCAGACTGTGGTCAGTTGGTCAAATTCTTGTTTCTAGGTCAGACTGTGGTCCGTTGGTCAGTTTCTGGTACCTCGGCCAAACTGTGGTCAGTTGGTCATTTTCGGGTTGCTCGGTCAGACTGTGATCAGTTGGTCAGTTTTTGGTTGGTTTTTCAGAATGTGGTCAATTGGACAATTTCTGTTTTCAAGGTCATTTGGTCTGTTTCTAGATAATTGGTCAGATTGTGATCAGTTGGTCAGTTTCTGGTCTGTAGGTCAGAATGTGGTCAGTTGGTCAGTTTCTGGTTTGTAGGTCAGACTGTGGTCAGTTGGACAGTTTTTGTTTTCGAAGTCAGTTTATGGTCAGTTGGTCAGATTCTGGATTCTCGGTCAGACTGTGGTCAGTTGGTCAGTTTCTGGTTTCATGGTAAGACTGTAATCAGTTCTTCAGTTTCTGGTTCCTAGGTCAGACTGTGGTCAGTTGGCCAGTTTCTGATTACTCGTTCAGACTGTGGTCAGTTGGTCAATTTCTTGATTCTAGGTCATAATGTGGTCATTTGATCAGTTTCTGGTTCCTAGTTCAGACTGTGGTCAGTTTCTGGTTTCTAATTCAGACTGTGGTCAGTTGGTCAATTTCTTGTTTCGAGGTCATACTGTGGTCATTTAGTCAGTTTCGGTTTGCTTGGTCAGAATGTGGTCAGTTGGTCAGTTTCTGGTTCAGAGGTCAGACTGTGGTCTGTTAGTCAGTTTCTGGTTCCTAGTTCAGACTGTGGTCAGTTGGTCAGTTTCTGGTCTCTAGTTCAGACTGTGGTCAGTTGGTCAATTTCTTGTTTCTAGGTCAGACTGTGGTCAATTGGTCAGTTTCTGGTACCGAGGTCAGATTGTGGTCAGTTTCTGGTTGCTAGTTCAGACTGTGTTCAGTTGGTCAGTTTCTGGTTCCTGGGTAAGTCTGAGGTTAGTTGGTCAGTTTCTGGTACCTAGGCCAAACTGTGGTCAGTTGGTCAGTTTCGGGTTGTTAGTTCAGACTGTCGTCAGTTGGTCAGTTCCTGTCTCTGAGGTCAGCCTGTGTTCAGTTGGTAAGTTTCCGGTTTCTAGTTCAGAATGTGGTCAGTTGTTCAATTTCTAGTTCCAGGTCAGACTGTGATCAGTTAGTCAGTTTTTGGTTGGTATTTCTGAATGTCGTCAGTTGGTCAATTTCTGTTTTCAAGGTCATTTGGTCAGTTTCTGGTTTGTCGGGCAGACTGTGGTCAGTTGGTCAGTTTTTGGTTTCGTAGTCAGTCTATGGTCAGTTGGTCAGTATCTGGTTTCTCGATCAGACTGTGGTCAGTTGGTCAGTTTCTGGTTTCTACGTAAGACTGTGGTCATTTCTTCAGTTTCTGGTTCCTAGCTCAGACTGTGTCAGTTGGGCAGTTTCGGGTTGCTAGGTCAGACTGTGGTCAGTTGGTCAGTTTCTGTTTCCGAGGTCAGATTGTGATCAGTTAGTCAATTTCTTGTTTCTAGGTCATACTGTGGTCATTTGCTCAGTTTCTGGTTCCTAGCTCAGACTGTGTCAGTTGGTCAGTTTTTGTTTTCTAAATCAGACTATGGTCAGTTGGTCAGTTTCTGGTTCCGAGGTCAGACTGTGGACAGTTATTCAGTTGCTTGTTCCTAGTTCAGACTGTGGTCAGTTGGTCAGTTTCGGGTTGATAGGTCAGTCTGAGGTCAGTTTGTCAGGTTCTGGTTGCTAGGTCAGAATGTGGCCAGTTGGTCAGTTACTGGCTGCTCGGTCAGACTGTGGTCAGTTGATCAGATTCGGGTTGTCTTGGTAAGATTGTGATCAGTTTGTAAGTTTCTGGTTTGTAGGTCAGAATGTGGTCAGTTGGCCACTTTTTGGTTTGTAGGTCAGACTGTGGTCAGTTGGTCATTTTTTTTTTTCTAAATCAGACTATGGTCAGTTGGTCAGTTTCTGGTTTCTCGGTCAGAGTGTGGTCAGTTCTTCAGTTTCTGGTTCCTAGGTCAGACTGTGGTCAGCTGGTCAATTTCTTGATTCTAGTTCATACTGTGGTCATTTGGTCAGTTTCTGGTTCCTAGCTCAGACTGTGTCAGTTGGTCAGTTTCGGGTTGCTAGGTCAGGCTGTGGTCAGTTGTTCAATTTCTAGTTCCAGGTCAGACTGTGATCAGTTAGTCAGTTTTTGGTGGGTATTTCTGAATGCGGTCAGTTGGTCAATTGCTGTTTTCAAGGTCATTTGGTCAGTTTCTGGTTTGTAGGGCAGACTGTGGTCAGTTGGTCAGTTTTTGTTTTCGAAGTCAGTCTATGGCCGGTTGGTCAGTATCTGGTTTCTCGATCAGATTGTGGTCAGTTGGTCAGTTTCTGGTTTCTACGTAAGACTGTGGTCATTTCTTCAGTTTCTGGTTCCTAGCTCAGACTGTGTCAGTTGGTCAGTTTCGGGTTGCTAGGTCAGACTGTGGTCAGTTGGTCAGTTTCTGTTTCCGAGGTCAGATTGTGATCAGTTAGTCAATTTCTTGTTTCTTGGTCATACTGTGGTCATTTGCTCAGTTTCTGGTTCCGAGCTCAGACTGTGTCAGTTGGTCAGTTTTTGTTTTCTAAATCAGACTATGGTCAGTTGGTCAGTTTCTGGTTCCGAGGTCAGACTGTGGACAGTTATTCAGTTGCTTGTTCCTAGTTCAGACTGTGGTCAGTTGGTCAGTTTCGGGTTGATAGGTCAGTCTGAGGTCAGTTTGTCAGGTTCTGGTTGCTAGGTCAGAATGTGGCCAGTTGGTCAGTTACTGGCTGCTCGGTCAGACTATGGTCAGTTGATCAGATTCGGGTTGTCTTGGTAAGATTGTGATCAGTTTGTCAGTTTCTGGTTTGTAGGTCAGAATGTGGTCAGTTGGCCACTTTTTGGTTTGTAGGTCAGACTGTGGTCAGTTGGTCAGTTTTTTTTTTCTAAATCAGACTATGGTCAGTTGGTCAGTTTCTTGTTTCTCGGTCAGAGTGTGGTCAGTTCTTCAGTTTCTGGTTCCTAGGTCAGACTGTGGTCAGTTGGTCAGTTTCTGGTTTATAGTTCAGACTGTGGTCAGCTGGTCAATTTCTTGATTCTAGTTCATACTGTGGTCATTTGGTCAGTTTCTGGTTCCTAGCTCAGACTGTGTCAGTTGGTCAGTTTCGGGTTGCTAGGTCAGGCTGTGGTCAGTTGGTCAGTTTCTGGTTCAGAGGTCAGACTGTGGTCTGTTAGTCAGTTTATAGTTCCGAGTTCAGACTGTGGTCAGTTGGTCAGTTTAAGGTCTCTAGTTCAGACTGTGGTCAGTTGGTCAAATTCTTGTTTCTAGGTCAGACTGTGGTCCGTTGGTCAGTTTCTGGTACCGAGGTCAGACTGTGGTCAGTTGGTCAGTTTCTGGTTGCTAGTTCAGACTGTGTTCAGTTGGTCAGTTTCTGGTTCCTGGGTGAGTCTGAGGTCAGTTGGTCAGTTTCTGGTACCTCGGCCAAACTGTGGTCAGTTGGTCAGTTTCGGGTTGCTCGGTCAGACAGTGATCAGTTGGTCAGTTTTTGGTTGGTTTTTCAGAATGTGGTCAATTGGACAATTTCTGTTTTCAAGGTCATTTGGTCTGTTTCTAGATAATTGGTCAGATTGTGATCAGTTGGTCAGTTTCTGTTCTGTAGGTCAGAATGTGGTCAGTTGGTCAGTTTCTGGTTTGTAGGTCAGACTGTGGTCAGTTGGTCAGTTTTTGTTTTCGAAGTCAGTTTATGGTCAGTTGGTCAGTTTCGGGTTGCTCGGTCAGACTGTGGTCAGTTGGTCAGTTTCTGGTTTCATGGTAAGACTGTAATCAGTTCTTCAGTTTCTGGTTCCTAGGTCAGACTGTGGTCAGTTGGCCAGTTTCTGATTACTCGTTCAGACTGTGGTCAGTTGGTCAATTTCTTGATTCTAGGTCATAATGTGATCATTTGATCAGTTTCTGGTTCCTAGCTCAGACTGTGTCAATTGGTCAGTTTCTGGTTCCTAGTTCAGACTGTGGTCAGTTGGTCAGTTTCTGGTTTCCAATTCAGACTGTGGTCAGTTGGTCAATTTCTTGTTTCTATATCATACTGTGGTCATTTGGTCAGTTTCTGCTTCCTAGCTCAGACTGAGTCTATTGATCAGTTTCGAGTTGCTAGTTCAGACTGTGGTCAGTTGGTCAGTTTCGTGTTGATAGGTCAGTCTGAGGTCAGTTTGTCAGGTTCTGGTTGCTAGGTCAGAATGTGGCCAGTTGGTCAGTTACTGGCTGTTCAGTCAGACTGTGGTCACTTGGTCAGATTCGGGTTGTCTTGGTTAGATTGTGATCAGTAGGTCAGTTTCTGGTTTGTAGGTCAGAATGTGGTCAGTTGGCAGTTTTTGTTTTCAAAGTCAGACTATGGTCAGTTGGTCAGTTTCTGGTTTCTCGGTCAGAGTGTGGTCAGTTCTTCAGTTTCTAGTTTTTAGATCAGACTGTGGTCAGTTGGTCAGTTTCGGGTTTGTAGTTCAGACTGTGGTCAGTTTGTCAATTTCTTGATTCTAGGTCATACTGTGGTCATTTGGTCAGTTTTTGGTTCCTAGCTCAGTCTGTGTCAGTTGGTCAGTTTCGGGATGCTAGCTCAGACTGTGGTCAGTTGGTCAGTTTCTGGTTCCGAGGTCATACTGTGGTCAGTTAGTCAGTTTCTGGTTCCTAGTTCAGACTGTGGTCAGTTGGTCGGTTTCTGGTCTCTAGTTCAGACTGCGGTAACTTGGTCAATTTCTTGTTTCTACGTCAGACTGCGGTCATTTGGTCAGTTTCTGGTTCCTAGCTCAGACTGTGTCAATTGGTCAGTTTCGGGTTGCTAGGTCAGACTGTGGTCAGATGGTCAGTTTCTGGTATTTTCGGTCAGACTGTGTTCAGCTGGTCAATTTCAGGTTTCTAGGTCAGACTGTGGTCTGTTGGTCAGTTTTTGGTTCCTGGGGCAATCTGTGGTCAGTTTATCAGTTTCTGTTTTCGAGGTCAGACTGTGGTCATTTCTTCAGTTTCTGGTTTCTAGGTCAGAATGTGGTCAGTTGGTCTGTTTCTGGTACCGAGGTCAGACTGTGGTCAGTTGGTCAGTTTCTGGTTGCTAGTTCATACTGTGTTCAGTTGGTCAGTTTCTGGTTCCTGGGTCAGTCTGAGGTCAGTTGGTCAGTTTCTGGTACCTAGGCCAGACTGTGTTCAGTTGGTCAGTTTCGGGTTGCTAGGTCAGACTGTGGTCAGTTGGTCAGTTCCTGGTTCTGAGGTCAGACTGTGGTCAGTTGGTCAGTTTCTGGTTCCTAGGTCAGTCTGTGGTCAGTTGGGCAGTTTCTGGTTCCGAGTTCAGACTGTGGTCAGTTGTTCAGATTCTGGTCTCTAGTTCTGAATGTGGTCAGTAGATCAATTTCTTGTTTCTAGGTCATACTGTGGTCATTTGGTCAGTTTCTGGTTCCTAGCTCAGACTGTGTCAGTTGTTCAGTTTCGGTTTGCTAGGTAAGACTGTGGTCAGTTGGTGAGTTTCTGGTTCCGAGGTCAGACTGTGGTCAGTTATTCAGTTTCTGGTTCCTAGTTCAGACTGTGATCAGTTGGTCAGTTTCGGGTTGCGAGGTCAGTCTGAGGTCAGTTTGTCCGGTTCTGGTTGCTAGGTCAGAATGTGGCCAGTTGATCAGTTTCTGATTTCTCGTTCAGACTGTGGTCAGTTCGTCAGATTCTGGTTTCAAAATCAGACTGTGGTCAGTTGGACAGTTTTTGGTTTCTAGGTCAGAATGTGGTCAGTTGGTCAGTTTCTGGTATTTTCGGTCAGAATGCGCTCAGCTGGTCAATTTCAGGTTTCTAGGTCAGACTGTGGTCTGTTGGTCAGTTTTTGGTTCCTGGGGCAATCTGTGGTCAGTTACTCAGTTTCTGTTTTCGAGGTCAGACTGTTGTCATTTCTTCAGTTTCTGGTTTCTCGGCCAGAATGTGTTCAGTTGGTCAGTTTCTGGTACCGAGGTCAGACTGTGGTCAGTTGGTCAGTTTCGGTTGCTAGTTCAGACTGTGTTCAGTTGGTCAGTTTCTGGTTCCTGGGTCAGTCTGAGGTCAGTTGGTCAGTTTCTGGTACCGAGGCCAGAATGTGGTCAGTTGGTCAGTTTTGGGTTGCTAGGTCAGACTGTGGTCAGTTGGGCAGTTTCGGGTTGCTAGGTCAGACATTGGTCAGTTGGTCAGTTTCAGGTTCCGAGGTCAGCCTGTGCTCAGTTGTTCAATTTCTGATTCTGGTCAGACCGTGATCAGTTGGTCAGTTTCTGGTTTCTGGTTCAGAATGTGGTTAGTTGGTCAATTTCTGTTTTCAAGTTCAAACTGTGGTCATTTGGTCAGTTTCTAGATCCTTGGTCAGACTGTGGTCAGTTGGTCAGTTTCGGGTTGCTAGGTCAGACTGTTTTCAGTTGGTCAGTTTCTGGTTCCTGGGTCAGTCTGAGGTCAGTTGGTCAGTTTCTGGTACCGAGGCCAGACTGTGGTCAGTTGGTCAGTTTCGGGTTGCTAGTTCAGACTGTGGTCAGTTGGGCAGTTTCGGGTTGCTAGGTCAGACTGTGGTCATTTTGTCAGTTTCTAGATCCTAGGTCAGAATGTGGTCAGTTGGTCAATTTCTGTTTTCAAGATCAGACTGTTTTCAGTTGGTCAGTTTCTGAATTCTAAATCAGACTGTGTTCAGTTCGTCAGTTTCTGGTTCCTGGGTCAGTCTGAGGTCAGTTGGTCAGTTTCTGGTACCGAGGCCAGACTGTGACCAGTTGGTCAGTTTCGGGTTGCTAGGTCAGACTGTGGTCAGTTGGGCAGTTTCGGGTTGCTAGGTCAGACTGTGGTCAGTTGGTCAGTTTCTGGTTTCTGGTTCAGAATGTGTTCAGTTGGTCAATTTCTGTTTTCAAGATCAAAATGTGGTCATTTTGTCAGTTTCTAGATCCTAGGTCAGACTGTGGTCAGTTGGTCAGTTTCGTATTGCTAGATCAGACAATTTTCAGTTGGTCAGTTTCTGGTTTCTAAATCAGAATGTGGTCAGTTGGTCAGTTTCAGGTTTCCAGTTAAATCTTTGGTCAGTTGGTCAGTTATTGGTTGCAAGGTAAGACTGGTCATTTCTTCAGTTTCTGTTTTAAGCTCAGACTGTGGTCAGTTGCTCAGTTACTGGCTGCTCGGTCAGACTGTGGTCAGTTGGTCAGTATCTGGTTTCTAGGTCACACTGTGGTCAGTTGGTCCCATTCGGGTTGTCTTGGTTAGATTGTGTTCAGTTCTTCAGTTTACCGATTTCGAGGTCAGTCTGTGGTCTGTTGGTCAGTTTCTGGTTCCTAGGTCAGTCTGTGGTCAGTTGGTCAGTTTCTGGTTTGTAGGACAGAATGTGGTCAGTTGGTCAGTTTCTGGTTTGTAGGTCAGACTGTGGTCAGTTGGTCAATTTCTGGTTTCTCGGTCAGACTGTGGTCAGTTGGTCAGTTTCTGGTTTCTAGGTCACACTGTGGTCAGTCCTTCAATTTCTAGTTTCTAAGTCAGGCTGTGATCAGTTGGTCAGTTTGTAGATTCTAGGTCAGATTGTGGTCAGTTGGTCTGTTTCTGATTTCTAGTTCAGACTGTCGTCAATTGGTCAATTTCTGTTTTCTCGATCATACTGTGGTCAATTGATCAGTTTCTGGTTCCGAGGTCAGACTGGTCAGTTGGTCAGTTTCGGGTTGCTCGCGCAGACTGTGGTCAGTTGGTCAGTTTCTGGTTTCTACATCAGGTTATGGTCAGTTGCTCAGTTTCGGATTTCTAGGTCAGACTGCGGGCAGTTGGTCAGTTTCTGGTTGTTTGGTCAGACTGTGGTCACTTGGTCAGATTCAGGTTCCTGGTTCAGTCTAAGTTCAGTTTTTCAGTATCTGGTTTCTTGGTGGGACTAAGGTCAGTTGGTGACTTTCTGGTTTCTATGTCAGACTGTGCTCAGTTGGTCAGTTTCTGGTTTCTAGGTCAGACTGTGGTCAGCTCTTCAGTTTCTGGTTTCGAAGTCAGACTTTGATCAGTTGGTCAGTTTTTAGTTTCGAGGTCAGACTGTGGTCAGTTGGTCAGTTTCTGGTAATCTCGGTCAGACTGTGGTCAGCTGGTAAATTTCAGGTTTCTAGGTCAGACTGTGGTCAGTTGGTCACTTTCTGGTTTCTAGGTCAGTCTGTGGTCTGTTGGTCAGTTTCGAGTTACGAGGTCAGACTGTGGACAGTTGCTCAGTTTCTGGTTTCTTGGTCAGATTGTGATCAGTTGGTCAGTTTCTGCTTTCCGGGTCAGACTGTGGTCAGTTGGTCAGTTTCTGGTTGCTAGTTCACACTGTCGTCTGTTGGTCAGTTTCTGGTTTCAAGGTCAGACTGTGCTCAGCTCTTCAGTTTCTGGTTTCAAGGTCAGAATGTGGTCAGTTAGTCAGTTTCTGGTTTCTAGATCAGACTGCCCTCAGTTGCTCAGTTACTGAATGCTCGGTCAGACTGTGGTCAGTTGGTCAATTTCTGGTTTCTAGGTCACACTGTGCTCATTTTGTCAGTTTCTGGTTCCTAAGTCAGAATGTGGTCAGTTGGTCAGATTCTGGTTTCTAAGTCAGACTGTGGTCAGTTAGTCAGTTTTTGGTTTCCAGGTCAGACTATGGTCAGTTGATCAGTTTCTGGTATTTTCGGTCATGCTCTGTTCAGCTGGTCAATTTCAGGTTTCTAGGTCAGACTGTGATCTGTTGGTCAGTTTTTGGTTCCTGGGCAATCTGTGGTCAGTTTATCAGTTTCTGTTTTCGAGGTCAGACTGTGGTCATTTCTTCAGTTTCTGGTTTCTAGGTCAGAATGTAGTCAGTTGATCTGTTTCTGGTACCGAGGTCAGACTGTGGTCAGTTGGTCGTTTCTGGTTGCTAGTTCATACTGTGTTCAGTTGGTCAGTTTCTGGTTCCTGGGTCAGTCTGACGTCAGTTGGTCTGTTTCTGGTACCTAGGCCAGACTGTGTTCAGTTGGTCAGTTTCGGGTTGCTAGGTCAGACTGTGGTCAGTTGGTCAGTTCCTGGTTCTGAGGTCAGACTGTGGTCAGTTGGTCAGTTTCTGGTTCCTGGCTCAGTCTGTGGTCATTTGGGCAGTTTCGGTTTTCTCGATCAGACTGTGGTCAGTTGGTCAGTTTCTGGTTCCGAGTTCAGACTGTGGTCAGTTGTTCAGTATCTGGTCTCTAGTTCTGAATGTGGTCAGTAGGTCAATTTCTTGTTTCTAGGTCATACTGTGGTCATTTGGTCAGTTTCTGGTTCCTGGCTCAGACGGTGTCAGTTGTTCAGATTCGGTTTGCTAGGTAAGACTGTGGTCAGTTGGTGAGTTTCTGGTTCCGAGGTCAGACTGTGGTCAGTTATTCAGTTTCTGGTTCCTAGTTCAGACTGTGATCAGTTGGTCAGTTTCGGTTTGCGAGGTCAGTCTGAGGTCAGTTTGTGCGGTTCTGGTTGCTTGGTCAGAATGTGGCCAGTTGATCAGTTTCTGATTTCTCGTTCAGACTGTGGTCAGTTCGTCAGATTCTGGTTTCAAAGTCAGACTGTGGTCAGTTGGTCAGTTTTTGGTTTCTAGGTCAGAATGTGGTCAGTTGGTCAGTTTCTGGTATTTTCGGTCAGAATGCGTTCAGCTGGTCAATTTCAGGTTCCTAGGTCAGACTGTGGTCTGTTGGTCAGTTTTTGGTTCCTGGGGCAATCTGTGGTCAGTTACTCAGTTTCTGTTTTCGAGGTCAGACTGTTGTAATTTCTTCAGTTTCTGGTTTCTAGGCCAGAATGTGTTCAGTTGGTCAGTTTCTGGTACCGAGGTCAGACTGTGGTCAGTTGGTCAGTTTCGGTTGCTAGTTCAGACTGGGTTCAGTTGGTCAGTTTCTGGTTACTGGGTCAGTCTGAGGTCAGTTGGTCAGTTTCTGGTACCGAGGCCAGACTGTGGTCAGTTGGTCAGTTTTGGTTTGCTAGGTCAGACTGTGGTCAGTTGGGCAGTTTCGGGTTGCTAGGTCAGACATTGGTCAGTTGGTCAGTTTCTGGTTCCGAGGTCAGGTTGTGCTAAGTTGTTCAATTTCTGATTCTGGTCAGACCGTGATCAGTTGGTCAGTTTCTGGTTTCAGGTTCAGAATGTGGTCAGTTGGTCAATTTCTGTTTTCAAGTTCAAACTGTGGTCATTTGGTCAGTTTCTCGATCCTTGGTCAGACTGTGGTCAGTTGGTCAGTTTCGGGTTGCTAGGTCAGACTGTTTTCAGTTGGTCAGTTTCTGGTTTCTAAATCAGACTGTGGTCAGTTGGTCAGTTTCTGGTTTCCAGTTAAGACTGTGGTCAGTTGGTCAGTTTCGGTTGCTAGTTCAGACTGTGTTCAGTTGGTCAGTTTCTGTTTCCTGGGTCAGACCGTGATCAGTTGGTCAGTTTCTGGTTTCTGGTTCAGAATGTGGTCAGTTGGTCAATTTCTGTTTTCAAGTTCAAACTGTGGTCATTTGGTCAGTTTCTAGATCCTTGGTCAGACTGTGGTCAGTTAGTCAGTTTCGGGTTGCTAGATCAGACAATTTTCAGTTGGTCAGTTTCTGGTTTCTAAATCAGAATGTGGTCAGTTGGTCAGTTTCAGGTTTCCAGTTAAATCTTTGGTCAGTTGGTCAGTTATTGGTTGCAAGGTAAGACTGGTCATTTCTTCAGTTTCTGTTTTAAGGTCAGACTGTGGTCAGTTGGTCACTTTCTGGTTTCTAGGTCAGTCTGTGGTCTGTTGGTCAGTGTCGGGTTACGAGGTCAGACTGTGGACACTTGCTCAGTTTCTGGTTTCTTGGTCAGACTGTGGTCATTTCTTCGGTTTATGGTTTCTAGGTCACACTGTGGTCAGTTGATCAGTTTCGGGTTGTCTCGCTTAGACTGTGATCACTTCTTCAGTTTCTGGTTTCTAGTTCAGTCTGTGGTAAGTTGGTCAGTTTATGATTGCTAGGTAAGACTGTGGTCAGTTGATCAGTTTCTGGTTGTCCCGGTCAGACTGTGGTCAGTTGGTCAGTTTCTGCTTTGTCGGTCAGATTGTGATCAGTTGGTCAGTTTCTGCTTTCCGGGTCAGACTGTGGTTAGTTGGTCAGTTTCTGGTTGCTAGTTCACACTGTCGTCTGTAGGTCAGTTTCTGGTTTCAAGGTCAGACTGTACTCAGCTCTTCAGTTTCTGGTTTCAAGGTCAGAATGTGGTCAGTTGGTCAGTTTCTGGTATTCTCGGTCAGACTATGGTCAGCTGGTAAATTTCAGGTTTCTAGGTCAGACTGTGGTCAGTTGGTCACTTTCTGGTTTCTTGGTCAGTCTGTGGTCTGTTGGTCAGTTTCGGGTTACGAGGTCAGACTGCCCTCAGTTGCTCAGTTACTGAATGCTCGGTCAGACTGTGGTCAGATGGTCAATTTCTGGTTTCTAGGTTACATTGTGCTCAGTTTGTCAGTTTCTGGTTCCAAAGTCAGAATGTGGTCAGTTGGTCAGATTCTGGTTTCTAAGTCATACAGTGGTCATTTGTTCAGTTTCTGTTTCCTCGGTCAGACTGTGGTCAGTTGGTCAGTTTATGATTGCTAGGTCAGTTTCTGGTTTCAAGGTCAGAATGTGGTCAGTTAGTCAGTTTCTGGTTTCTAGGTCAGACTGCCCTCAGTTGCTCAGTTACTGAATGCTCGGTCAGACTGTGGTCAGTTGGTCAGTTTCTGGTTGCTAGGTCAGACTGTGGTCAGTTGGTCAGTTTCTGGTTCCGAGATCAGACTGTGGTCACTTGGTCTGTTTCTGGTTCGTAGGTTAGTCTGTGTTCAGTTGCTCAGTTTCGGGTTTCTAGTTAAGACTGCGGACAGTTGGTCAGTTAATGGTTGCTAGGTCATAATGTGGTCAGTTGGTCAGTTCTGGTTCCTAGGTCAGGGTGAGGTCAGTTTGTCAGTTTCTGCTATTTATGTCAGGCATTGGTCAGTTGGTGAGTTTCTGGTTTCTAAGTCAGACTGTGGTCAGTTGGTCAGTTTCTGGTTTTTATGTCAGAATGTGGTCAGTTGGTCAGATTCTGGTTTCTAGGTCAGTTTGAGGTCAGTTGGTGAGTTTCGGGTTTCTAGGTCAGACTGTGGTCAGTTGCTCAGTTTTTCGTTTCCATTTCTGACTGTGGTCATATCTTCAGTTTCTGTTTTCTTGGTCAGAATGTGGTCACTTGCTCAGTTACTGGCTGCTCGGTGAGACTTTGGTCAGTTGGTCAGTTTCTGATTCCTACGTCACACTGTGGTCAGTTGGTCAGTTTCAGGTTGTCTCGGTTAGACTGTGATCAGTTCTTCAGTTTCTGGTTTCTCGGTCAGTCTGTGGTCAGTTGGTCAGTTTCTGGTTTCGATGTCAGACTGTGGTCAGTTGGTCTGTTTCTGGTTTCTAGGTCAGACTGTGGTCAGTTGATCAGTTTCTGATTTCTTGTTCAGACTGTGGTCAGTTGGTCAGTTACTGGTTGCTAGGTCAGACTGTGGTCAGTTGGTCAGTTTCTGGTTCATAGGTCAGACTGTGGTCAGTTGTTCAGTTTCGTTTTCTAGGTCATGCTGTGGTCAGTTGCTCAGTTCCTGCTTTCTAGGTCGGATTGTGGACATTGGACAGCTTCTGGTTGCTCGGTCAGACTCTGGTCAATTGGTCAGTTTCTGGTATTCTCAAACAGACTGTGGTCAGCTGGTCAATTTCTGGTTTCTAGGTCAGACTGTGGTCAGTTGGTCAGTTTCTGGTTCCTATGTCCGTCTGTGATCAGTTGGTCAGTTTCGGGTTTCTAGGTTAGACTGTGGTCAGTTGCTCAGTTTCTGGTTTCTCGGTCAGATTGTGGTCATTTCTTCAGTTTCTAGTTTCTAGGTCAGAATTTTTGTCAGTTTCTGGTTTCTGGGTCAGACTGTGGTCAGTTACTCAGTTACTGGCTGCTCGGTGAGACATTGGTCAGTTGGCCAGTTTCTGATTTCTACGTCACACTGTGGTCAGTTGGTCAGTTTCAGTTTGTCTCGGTTAGACTGTGATCAGTTCTTCAGTTTCTGGTTTCTCGGTCAGTCTGTGGTCAGTTGTTCAGTTTCTGGTTTCGATGTCAGTCTGTAGTCAGTTGGTCTGTTTCTGGTTTCTAGGTCAGACTGTGGTCAGTTGTTCAGTTTCTGATTTCTTGTTCAGACTGTGGTCAGTTGGTCAGTTACTGTTTGCTAGGTCAGACTGTGGTCAGTTGGTCAGTTTCTGGTTCATAGGTCAGACTGTGGTCAGTTGTTCAGTTTTGGTTTCTAGGTCATGTTGTGGTCAGTTGATCAGTTTCTGGTTTCTCGGTCAGATTGTGGTCAGCTGGTCATTTTCTGGTCTGTAGGTCAACCTGTGGTCAGTTGGTCAGTTTCTGGTTTCTAGGTCAGACTGTGGTCAGTTGGTAGGTTTCTGGTTCCTAGGCCAGACTGTTTTCCGTTGGTCAGTTTCGGGTTGCTAGTTCAGACTGTGGTCAGTTGGTCAATTCCTGGTTCTGAGGTCAGCCTGTGATCAGTTGGACAGTTTTTGTTTTGTAATTCAGAATGTGGTCAGTTGGTCAATTTCTGTTTTCAAGGTCATACTGTGGTCATTTGGTCAGTTTCTAGATAATTGGTCAGACTGTGGTCAGTTGGTCAGTTTCTTGTTGCTAGGTCAGACTGTTTTCAGTTGGTCAGTTTCTAGTTTCTATGTCAGATTGTGGTCAGTTGGTCACATTCTGGTTTCTAAATCAGACTGTGGTCAGTTGGTCAGTTTCTCATTTCCAGGTCAGACTTTGGTCAGTAGGTCACTTATTGGTTGCAATGTCAGACTGTGGTCAGTTGGTCAGTTTTTGGTTTCCAGGTAAGACTAGTCATTTCTTCAGTTTCTGTTTTCTAGGTCAGAATGTGGTTAGTTGCTGAGTTACTGGTTGGTCGGTCAGACTCTGGTCAGTTGGTCAGATTCGGGTTGTCTTGCTTAGATTGTGATAAGTTGGTCAGTTCCTGATTTGTAGGTCAGACTGTGGTCAGTTGGTCAGTTTTTGTTTTCGAAGTCAGACTATGGTCAGTTGGTCAGTTTCTGGTTTCTAGGTCAGACTGTGGTCAATTCTTCAGTTTCTGGTGTCTAGGTCAGACTGTGGTCAGTTGGTCAGTTTCTGGTTTCTCGTTCAGCCTGTGGTGAGTTGGTCAATTTCTGGTTCCAAGTCAGACTGTGATCAGTTGGTCAGTTTCTGGTTTCCAGTTCAGAATGTGGTCAGTAGGTCAATTTCTGTTTTCAAGGTCATACTGTGGTCATTTGGTCATTTTGTAGATCCGAGGTCAGACTGTGGTCAGTTGGTCAGTTTCGGTTTGCTAGGTCAGACTGTTTTCAGTTGGTCATTTTCTGGTTTGTAAATCAGACTGTGGTCAGTTGGTCAGTAATTGGTTGCAAGGTAAGACTGGTCATTTCTTCAGTTTCTGTTTTCTAGGTCAGAATGTGGTCAGTGGCTCAGTTACTGGCTGCTCGGTCAGACTGTGGTCAGTTGGTCAGTTTCTGGTTTCTAGGTCACACTGTGGTAAGTTGGTCCGATTCGGGTTGTCTTGGTTAGATTGTGATCAGTTCTTCAGTTTACCGATTTCGAGGTCAGTCTGTGGTCTGTTGGTCAGTTTCTGGTTCCTAGGTCAGACTGTGGTCAGTTGGTCAGTTTCTGGTTTGTAGCTCAGAATGTGGTTTGTTGGTCAGTTTCTGGTTTATGGGTCAGACTGTGGTCAGTTCTTCAGTTTCTGGATTCACGGTCAGACTGTGGTCAGTGGATCAGTTTCTGGTTTCTAGGTCAGACTGTGTTCAGTCCTTCAGTTTCGGGTTTCTAAGTCAGACTGTGATCAGTTGGTCAGTTTTTAGTTTCTAGGTCAGACTGTGGTAAGTTGGTCAGTTTCTGGTTTCTAGTTCAGACTGTCGTCAATTCGTCAATTTCTGTTTTCTCGGTCATACTGTGGTCAATTGGTCAGTTTCTGGTTCCGAAGTCAGACTGTGGTCAGTTTGTCAGTTTTGGGTTGCTAGTTCAGATTGTGGTCAGTTGGTCAGTTTCTGGTTTCTATGTCAGATTGTGGTCAATTGCTCAGTTTCGGCTTTCTAGGACAGCCTGCGGGCAGTTGGTCAGTTTCTGGTTGCTAGGTCAGACTGTGGTCACTTGGTCTGTTTCTGGTTCGTAGATTAGTCTGTGTTCAGTTGCTCAGTTTCGGGTTTCTAGTTCAGACTGCTGAGAGTTGGTCAGTTAATGGTTGCTAGGTCATAATGTGGTCAGTTGGTCAGTTCTGGTTCCTAGGTAAGGGTGAGGTCAGTTTGTCAGTTTTTTGCTATTTATGTCAGTCATTGGTCAGTTGGTGAGTTTCTGGTTGCTAAGTCAGACTGTGGTCAGTTGGTCAGTTTCTGGTTTTTAGGTCAGAATGTGGTCAGTTGGTCAGATTCTGGTTTCTAGGTCAGTTTGAGGTCAGTTGGTCAGTTTCGGGTTTCTAGGTCAGACTGTGGTCAGTTGCTCAGTTTTTCGTTTCCATTTCTGACTGTGGTCATATCTTCAGTTTCTGTTTTCTTGGTCAGAATGTGGTCACTTGCTCAGTTACTGGCTGCTCGGTGAGACATTGGTCAATTGGTCAGTTTCTGATTCCTACGTCACACTGTGGTCAGTTGGTCAGTTTCAGGTTGTCTCGGTTAGACTGTGATCAGTTCTTCAGTTTCTGGTTTCTCGGTCAGTCTGTGGTCAGTTGGTCAGTTTCTGGTTTCGATGTCAGACTGTGGTCAGTTGGTCTGTTTCTGGTTTCTAGGTCAGACTGTGGTCAGTTGATCAGTTTCTGATTTCTTGTTCAGACTGTGGTCAGTTGGTCAGTTACTGGTTGCTAGGTCAGACTGTGGTCAGTTGGTCAGTTTCTGGTTCATAGGTCAGACTGTGGTCAGTTGTTCAGTTTCGGTTTCTAGGTCATGCTGTGGTCAGTTGCTCAGTTTCTGCTTTCTCGGTCAGATTGTGGACATTGGTCAGCTTCTGGTTGCTTGGTCAGACTCTGGTCAGTTGGTCAGTTTCTGGTATTCTCAAACAGACTGTGGTCAGCTGGTTAATTTCTGGTTTCTAGGTCAGACTGTGGTCAGTTGGTCAGTTTCTGGTTCCTATGTCCGTCTGTGATCAGTTGGTCAGTTGCGGGTTTCTAGGTTAGACTGTGGTCAGTTGCTCAGTTTCTGGTTTCTCGGTCAGATTGTGGTCATTTCTTCAGTTTCTAGTTTCTAGGTCAGAATTTTTGTCAGTTTCTGGTTTCTGGGTCAGACTGTGGTCAAGTACTCAGTTACTGGCTGCTCGGTGAGACATTGGTCAGTTGGTCAGTTTCTGATTTCTACGTCACACTGTGGTCAGTTGGTCAGTTTCAGGTTGTCTCGGTTAGACTGTGATCAGTTCTTCAGTTTCTGGTTTCTCGGTCAGTCTGTGGTCAGTTGTTCAGTTTCTGGTTTCGATGTCAGTCTGTAGTCAGTTGGTCTGTTTCTGGTTTCTAGGTCAGACTGTGGTCAGTTGATCAGTTTCGGATTTCTTGTTCAGACTGTGGTCAGTTGGTCAGTTACTGGTTGCTAGGTCAGACTGTGGTTAGTTTGTCAGTTTCTGGTTCATAGGTCAGACTGTGGTCAGTTGCTCAGTTTCTGCTTTCTCGATCAGATTGTCGACATTGGTCAGCTTCTGGTTGCTCGGTCAGACTCTGGTCAATTGGTCAGTTTCTGGTATTCTCAAACAGACTGTGGTCAGCTATCAATTTCTGGTTTCTAGGTCAGACTGTGGTCAGTTGGTCAGTTTCTTGTTCCTATGTCCGTCTGTGATCAGTTGGTCAGTTTCGGGTTTCTAGGTTAGACTGTGGTCAGTTGATCAGTTTCTGGTTTCTCGGTCAGATTGTGGTCAGCTGGTCATTTTCTGGTCTGTAGGTCAGCCTGTGGTCAGTTGGTCAGTTTCTGGTTTCTAGGTCAGACTGTGTTCAGTTGGTAGGTTTCTGGTTCCTAGGCCAGACTGTTTTCCATTGGTTAGTTTCGTGTTGCTAGTTCAGACTGTGGTCAGTTGGTCAATTCCTGGTTCTGAGGTCAGCCTGTGTTCAGTTGGTCAGTTTCTGCTTTCTAGTTCAGACTGTGGTCAGTTGTTCAATTTCTAGTTCCAGGTCAGACTGTGATCAGTTGGACAGTTTTTGGTTTGTAATTCAGAATGTGGTCAGTTGGTCAATTTCTGTTTTCAAGGTCATACTGTGGTCATTTGGTCAGTTTCTAGATAATTGGTCAGACTGTGGTCAGTTGGTAGGTTTCTGGTTCCTAGGCCAGACTGTTTTCCGTTGGTTAGTTTCGAGTTGCTAGTTCAGACTGTGGTCAGTTGGTCAATTCCTGGTTCTGAGGTCAGCCTGTGTTCAGTTGGTCAGTTTCTGCTTTCTAGTTCAGACTGTGGTCAGTTGTTCAATTTCTAGTTCCAGGTCAGACTGTGATCAGTTGGACAGTTTTTGGTTTGTAATTCAGAATGTGGTCAGTTGGTCAATTTCTGTTTTCAAGGTCATACTGTGGTCATTTGGTCAGTTTCTAGATAATTGGTCAGACTGTGGTCAGTTGGTCAGTTTCTTGTTGCTAGGTCAGACTGTTTTCAGTTGGTCAGTTTCTAGTTTCTATGTCAGATTGTGGTCAGTTGGTCACATTCTGTTTTCTAAATCAGACTGTGGTCAGTTGGTCAGTTTCTCATTTCCAGGTCAGACTTTGGTCAGTAGGTCACTTATAAGTTGCAATGTCAGACTGTGGTCAGTTGGTCAGTTTTTGGTTTCCAGGTAAGACTGGTCATTTCTTCAGTTTCTGTTTTCTAGGTCACAATGTGGTCAGTTGCTGAGTTACTGGTTGCTTGGTCAGACTGTGGTCAGTTGGTCAGATTCGGGTTGTTTGGCTTAGATTGTGATCAGTTGGTCAGTTCCTGGTTTGTCGGTCAGATTGTGGTCAATTGGTCAGTTTTTGTTTTCGAAGTCAGACTATGGTCAGTTGGTCAGTTTCTGGTTTCTAGGTCAGACTGTGGTCAGTTGGTAGGTTTCTGGTTCCTAGGCCAGTCTGTTTTCCGTTGGTCAGTTTCGGGTTGCTAGTTCAGACTGTGGTCAGTTGGTCAATTACTGGTTCTGAGGTCAGCCTGTGTTCAGTTGGTCAGTTTCTGCTTTCTAGTTCAGACTGCGGTCAGTTGTTCAATTTCTAGTTGCAGGTCAGACTGTGATCAGTTGGACAGTTTTTGCTTTGTAATTCAGAATGTGGTCAGTTGGTCAATTTCTGTTTTCAAGGTCATACTGTGGTCATTTGGTCAGTTTCTAGATAAATGGTCAGACTGTGGTCAGTTGGTCAGTTTCTTGTTGCTAGGTCAGACTGTTTTCTGTTGGTCAGTTTCTAGTTTCTATGTCAGATTGTGGTCAGTTGGTCACATTCTGGTTTCAAATCAGACTGTGGTCAGTTGGTCAGTTTCTCATTTCCAGGTCAGACTTTGCTCAGTAGGTCACTTATTGGTTGCAATGTCAGACTGTGGTCAGTTGGTCAGTTTTTGGTTTCCAGGTAAGACTGGTAATTTATTCAGTTTCTGTTTTCTAGGTCAGAAGGTGGCCAGTTGCTGAGTTACTGGTTGCTCGGTCAGACTGTGGTCAGTTGGTCAGATTCGGGTTGTCTTGCTTAGATTGTGATCAGTTGGTCAGTTCCTGGTTTGTAGGTCAGACTGTGGTCAGTTGGTCCGTTTTTGTTTTCGAAGTCAGACTATGGTCAGTTGGTCAGTTTCTGGTTTCTAGTTCAGACTGTGGTCAATTCTTCAGTTTCTGGTTTCTAGGTCAGACTGTGGTCAGTTGGTCAGTTTCTGGTTTCTCGTTCAGACTGTGGGTAGTTGGTCAATTTCTGGTTCCAAGTCAGACTGTGATCAGTTGGTCAGTTTCTGGTTTCTAGTTCAGAATGTGGTCAGTAGGTCAATTTCTGTTTTCAATGTCATACTGTGGTCATTTGGTCATTTTGTAGATCCTAGGTCAGACTGTGGTCAGTTGGTCAGTTTCGGTTTGCTAGGTCAGACTGTTTTCAGTTGGTCAGTTTCTGGTTTCTAAATCAGACTGTGGTCAGTTGGTCAGTTTCTGGTTTCCAGTTCAGACTTTGGTCAGTTGATCAGTTATTGGTTGCAAGGTAAGACTGGTCATTTCTTCAGTTTCTGGTTTCTAGGTCACACTGTGGTAAGTTGGTCCGATTCGGGTTGTCTTGGTTAGATTGTGATCAGTTGTTCAGTTTACCGATTTCGAGGTCAGTCTGTGGTCTGTTGGTCAGTTTCTGGTTCCTAGGTCAGACTGTGGTCAGTTGGTCAGTTTCTGGTTTGTAGCTCAGAATGTGGTCTGTTGGTCAGTTTCTGGTTTGTGGGTCAGACTGTGGTCAGTTCTTCAGTTTCTGGATTCACGGTCAGACTGTGGTCAGTGGGTCAGTTTCTGGTTTCTAGGTCAGACTGTGTTCAGTCCTTCAGTTTCTTGTTTCTAAGTCAGACTGTGATCAGTTGGTCAGTTTTTAGTTTCTAGGTCAGATTGTGGTCAGTTGGTCAGTTTCTGGTTTCTAGTTCAGACTGTCGTCAATTCGTCAATTTCTGTTTTCTCGGTCATACTGTGGTCAATTGGTCAGTTTCTGGTTCCGAAGTCAGACTGTGGTCAGATGGTCAGTTTTGGGTTGCTAGATCAGATTGTGGACAGTTGGTCAGTTTCTGGTTTCTATGTCAGATTGTGGTCAGTTGCTCAGTTTCGGCTTTCTAGGACAGACTGCGGGCAGTTCGTCAGTTTCTGGTTGCTAGGTCAGACTGTGGTCACTTGGTCTGTTTCTGGTTCGTAGGTTAGTCTGTGTTCAGTTGCTCAGTTTCGTGTTTCTAGTTCAGACTGCTGAGAGTTGGTCAGTTAATGGTTGCTAGGTCATAATGTGGTCAGTTGGTCAGTTCTGGTTCCTAGGTCAGGGTGAGGTCAGTTTGTCAGTTTCTGCTATTTATGTCAGTCATTGGTCAGTTGGTGAGTTTCTGGTTGCTAAGTCAGACTGTGGTCAGTTGGTCAGTTTCTGGTTTTTAGGTCAGAATGTGGTCAGTTGGTCAGAATCTGGTTTCTAGGTCAGTTTGAGGTCAGTTCGTCAGTTTCGGGTTTCTAGGTCAGACTGTCCTACTACCCACCGTCTGAACTAGAAACCAGAAACTGACCAACGGTCCACAGTCTCACCTCGTAACCAGAAACTGACCAACTGATCACAGTCTGAACTAGAAACCAGAAACTGACGAACTGACCTATAAACCAGATACTGACCAACTAACAACAGTCTGATCTAGCAACCAGCAAGAGTCCAACTGACCAAAAACTGAACGAGACAATCCGAAACTGACCAACTGACGACAGTCTGACCTAGAAACCAGAAACTGACAAACTGACCTCAGTCTGATCTAGAAAGCAGTGACTGACCAAATGAGCACAGTTTGACCTAGAAACCAGAAACTGACCAACTGACCACAGTCTGACCTAGGAACCAGAAACTGACCAACTGACCACAGTCTGACCTTGGAACCATAAACTGACCAAAAGACCACATTCTGATCTCGAAAACAAAAACTGAGCAACTGACCACAGTCTGACCTAGAAACCAGAAACTGACAAACTGACCACAGTCTAATCTAGAAAGCAGAAACTAACCACTGACCACAGTCTGACCTACAATCTAGAAAGTGTCCAAGTGACCAAAAACTGACCGAGACAATCCGAAACTGACCAACTGACCACAGTCTGACCTCGAAACCAGAAACTGACAACTGACCACAGTCTGACCTATAAACCAGAAACTGACCAACTAATCACAGTCTGAACGAGAAACTAGTAACTGAACAACTGACCATAGTCTGAACTAGGAACCAGAAACTGACCAACTGACCACAGTCTGACCTAGAAAGCAGAAACTGACAAAGTGACCACAATCTGATCTAGAAAGCAGAATCTGACCAACTGACCACAGTCTGACCTTGGAACCAGAAACTGACTAACTGACCACAGTCTGACCTTTTAAGTGGAAACTGACCAGCTGACCACAGTCTGACCGAGGCAACATGAAACTGACCACTGACGACAGTCTGACCTAGAAACCAGAAACTTACCAACTGACCACAGTCTGACCTAGAAACAATAAACTGACCAACTGACCACATTCTGACCTAGAAACCGCAACCTGTCCAACTACCCACTGTCTGAACTAGAAACCAGAAACTGACCAACGGTCCACAGTCTGACCTGGGAACCAGAAAATGACCAACTGACAAAAGTCTGACCTAGAAAACAGAAACTGACCAACTGACCACAGTCTGACCTTGGAACCAGAAACTGACCAACTGACCACATTCTGACCTATACACCAGAAACTGACCATCTGACACCTTCTGACCTAATAGCAGAAACTGACCAACTGACCAAAGTCTGACCTAGAAACCAGAAACTGACAAACTGACCGCAGTCTGATCTAGAAAGCAGGAACTGACCAACTGACCACAGTCTGACCTCGAAAACAAAAACTGAGCAACTGACCACAGTCTGACCTACAAACCAGAAACTGACAAACTGACCACAGTCTAATATAGAAAGCAGAAACTGACCACTGACCACAGTCTGACCTAGAAACCAGAAAGTGTCCAAGTGACCAAAAACTGACCAAGACAATCTGAAACTGACCAATTGACCACAGTCTGACCTAGAAACTCGAAACTTACAAACTGAACACAGTCTGTTCTAGAAAGCAGAAACTGACCAACTGACCACAGTCTGACCTAGAAACCAGAAACTGACTACCTAACCACAATCTGACCGAGTAACCAGAAACTGACCAACTAACCAGAGTCTGAACGAGAAACCAGTAACTGACCAACTGACCACAGTCTGAACTATTAAACAGAAACTGTCCAAGTGACCACAGTCTGACCTAGAAAGCAGAAACTGACAAATTGACCACAGTCTGATCTAGAAAGCAGAATCTGACCAACTGACCACAGTCTGATCTAGACACCAGAAACTGACCAACTAATCACAGGCTGAACGAGAAACCAGTAACTGACCAACTGGCCACAGTCTGAACTAGGAACGAGAAACTGACCAACTGACCACAGACTGTCCTAGAAACCAGAAACTGTCCAAGTAACCATAGTCTCACCTAGAAAGCAGAAACTGACCAACTGACCACAGTCTGACCTTGGAACCAGAATCTGACCAACTGACCACAGTCTGATCTAGAAACCAGAAACTGACCAACTAATCACAGTCTGAACGAGAAACCAGTAACTGATCAACTGACCACAGTCTGAACTAGAAACCAGAAATTGGCCAACTGACCACAGTCTGACCTATAAACCAGCAACTAACCAACTGAACAAAGTCTTACCTAGAAACCAGTGACTTACCAACTGACCACAGTCTGACCCATAAACCAGGAACTGACCAACTGACCACAATCTGATCTAGACTACCCGAAACTGACCAACTGACAACAGTCTAACCGAGAAACCAAAAACTGAACAACTGACCACAGTCTGATCTCGAAAATGAAAACTGAGCAACTGACCACAGTCTGACCTAGAAAACAAAAACTGACCAACTGACCACAATGTGACCTTCGAACCAGAAACTGACCAACCGGCCACAGTCTGATCCAGAAGCAGAAAATGTCCAACGGACCAAAAGCTGACCGAGACAATCCGAAACTAACAAACTGACCAAAGTCTGACCGAGAAGCCAGAAACTGACAATCTGACCACTGTCTGAACTAGAAAGCAGAAACTGACCACTGACCACAGTCTGACCTATAAACCAGAAACTGACCAACTAACCACAGTCTGAAATGGAAACCAGTAACTTGCCAACTGACCACAGTCTGAACTAGGAACCAGAAACTGACCAACTGACCACATACTGAACTAGAAACCATAAACTGTCCAAGTGACCACAGTCTGACCGAGACAATCCGAAACTGACCAACTGACCAAAGTCTGACCGAGAAGCCAGAAACTGACAATCTGACCACTGTCTGAACTAGAAAGCAGAAACTGACCAACTGACCACAGTCTGACCTAGCAACCAGAAACTGACCAACTAACCACAGTCTGACCTATAAACCAGAAACTGACCAACTAACCACAGTCTGAAATGGAAACCAGTAACTTGCCAACTGACCACAGTCTGAACTAGGAACCAGAAACTGACCAACTGACCACAGACTGAACTAGAAACCATAAACTGTCCAAGTGACCACAGTCTGATCTAGAAAGCAGAAACTGACAAACTGACCACAGTCTGATCTAGAAACCATAAACTGACCAACTGACCACAGTCTGACCTAGAAACCAGAAATTGGTCAACTGACCACAGTCTGACCTATAAACCTGCAACTAACCAACTGACCAAAGTCTTACCTAGAAACCAGTGACTTACCAACTGACCACAGTCTGACCCAGAAACCAGGAACTGACCAACTGACCACAATCTGATCTAGACTACCCGAAACTGACCAACTGACAACAGTCTAACCGAGAAACCAAAAACTGAACAACTGACCACAGTCTGACCTTGGAACCAGAAACTGACCAACTGACCACATTCTGACCGAGAAACCACAACCTGTCCAACTACCCACCGTCTGAACTAGAAACCAGAAACTGACCAACTTTCCACAGTCTCACCTCGGAACCAGAAACTGACCAACTGGCCACAGTCTGACCAAAAAACAGAAACTGACCAACTGACCACAGTCTGACCTTGGAATCAGAAACTGACCAACTGACCACAGTCTGACCTCGAAACCAGAAACTGACCTCTGAACATAGTCTGACCTAGAAACCAGAAACTGACCAAATGACCTATTAACCAGAAACTGACCAACTAACCACAGTCTGATCTAGCATGCAAAAACTGTCCAACTGTCCAAAAACTGACAGAGACAATCAGAAACTGACCAACTGACCACAGTCTGACCTCGAAACCAGAAAGTGACCACTGAACATAGTCTGACCTAGAAACCAGAAACTGACCAACTGACCTATTAACCAGAAACTGACCAACTAACCACAGTCTGATCTAGCATGCAAAAACTGTCCAACTGTCCAAAAACTGACAGAGACAATCCGAAACTGACCAACTGACCACAGTCTCACCTAGAAAGCAGAAACTGACAAACTGACCGCAGTCCGATCTAGAAAGCAGAAACTGACCAAATGACCACAGTCTGACCTAGTAGCCAGAAACTGACCAACTGACCACAGTCTGATCTAGGAACGAGAAACTAACCAACTGACCACGGTCTGAAATAGAAAACAGAAACTGTTCAACTGACCAAAGTCTGACCTTGGAACCATAAACTGACCAACTGACCACAGTCTGATCTCGAAAATGAAAACTGAGCAACTGACCACAGTCTGACCTAGAAAACAAAAACTGACCAACTGACCACAATGTGACCTTCGAACCAGAAACTGACCAACCGGCCACAGTCTGATCCAGAAGCAGAAAATGTCCAACGGACCAAAAGCTGACCGAGACAATCCGAAACTAACAAACTGACCAAAGTCTGACCGAGAAGCCAGAAACTGACAATCTGACCACTGTCTGAACTAGAAAGCAGAAACTGACCACTGACCACAGTATGATCTAGAAACCAGAAAGTGTCCAAGTGACCAAAAACTGACCGAGACAATCCGAAACTGACCAACTGACCAAAGTCTGACCGAGAAGCCAGAAACTGACAATCTGACCACTGTCTGAACTAGAAAGCAGAAACTGACCAACTGACCACAGTCTGACCTAGCAACCAGAAACTGACCAACTAACCACAGTCTGACCTATAAACCAGAAACTGACCAACTAACCACAGTCTGAAATGGAAACCAGTAACTTGCCAACTGACCACAGTCTGAACTAGGAACCAGAAACTGACCAACTGACCACAGACTGAACTAGAAACCATAAACTGTCCAAGTGACCACAGTCTGATCTAGAAAGCAGAAACTGACAAACTGACCACAATCTGATCTAGAAACCATAAACTGACCAACTGACCACAGTCTGACCTAGAAACCAGAAATTGGTCAACTGACCACAGTCTGACCTATAAACCTGCAACTAACCAACTGACCAAAGTCTTACCTAGAAACCAGTGACTTACCAACTGACCACAGTCTGACCCAGAAACCAGGAACTGACCAACTGACCACAATCTGATCTAGACTACCCGAAACTGACCAACTGACAACAGTCTAACCGAGAAACCAAAAACTGAACAACTGACCACAGTCTGACCTTGGAACCAGAAACTGACCAACTGACCACATTCTGACCGAGAAACCACAACCTGTCCAACTACCCACCGTCTGAACTAGAAACCAGAAACTGACCAACTTTCCACAGTCTCACCTCGGAACCAGAAACTGACCAACTGGCCACAGTCTGACCAAAAAACAGAAACTGACCAACTGACCACAGTCTGACCTTGGAATCAGAAACTGACCAACTGACCACAGTCTGACCTCGAAACCAGAAACTGACCACTGAACATAGTCTGACCTAGAAACCAGAAACTGACCAACTGACCTATTAACCAGAAACTGACCAACTAACCACAGTCTGATCTAGCATGCAAAAACTGTCCAACTGTCCAAAAACTGACAGAGACAATCCGAAACTGACCAACTGACCACAGTCTCACCTAGAAAGCAGAAACTGACAAACTGACCGCAGTCCGATCTAGAAAGCAGAAACTGACCAAATGACCACAGTCTGACCTAGTATCCAGAAACTGACCAACTGACCACAGTCTGATCTAGGAACGAGAAACTAACCAACTGACCACGGTCTGAAATAGAAAACAGAAACTGATCAACTGACCAAAGTCTGACCTTGGAACCATAAACTGACCAACTGACCACAGTCTGATCTCGAAAATGAAAACTGAGCAACTGACCACAGTCTGACCTAGAAAACAAAAACTGACCAACTGACCACAATGTGACCTTCGAACCATAAACTGACCAACCGGCCACAGTCTGATCCAGAAGCAGAAAATGTCCAACGGACCAAAAGCTGACCGAGACAATCCGAAACTAACAAACTGACCAAAGTCTGACCGAGAAGCCAGAAACTGACAATCTGACCACTGTCTGAACTAGAAAGCAGAAACTGACCACTGACCACAGTATGATCTAGAAACCAGAAAGTGTCCAAGTGACCAAAAACTGACCGAGACAATCCGAAACTGACCAACTGACCAAAGTCTGACCGAGAAGCCAGAAACTGACAATCTGACCACTGTCTGAACTAGAAAGCAGAAACTGACCAACTGACCACAGTCTGACCTAGCAACCAGAAACTGACCAACTGACCACAGTATGACCTATAAACCAGAAACTGACCAACTAACCACAGTCTGAAATGGAAACCAGTAACTTGCCAACTGACCACAGTCTGAACTAGGAACCAGAAACTGACCAACTGACCACAGACTGAACTAGAAACCATAAACTGTCCAAGTGACCACAGTCTGATCTAGAAAGCAGAAACTGACAAACTGACCACAGTCTGATCTAGAAACCATAAACTGACCAACTGACCACAGTCTGACCTAGAAACCAGAAATTGGTCAACTGACCACAGTCTGACCTATAAACCTGCAACTAACCAACTGACCAAAGTCTTACCTAGAAACCAGTGACTTACCAACTGACCATAGTCTGACCCAGAAACCAGGAACTGACCAACTGACCACATTCCGACCTAGACAACACGAAACTGACCAACTGACCACAGTCTAACAGAGAAACCAGAAACTGACCAAATGACCACAGTCTGACCTATAAACCAGAAACTGATTAACTACCCACAGTCTGACCGACAATAGATGAAACTGACCAACTGACCAAGACAGCACGAAACTGATTAAATGACCACAGTCTGACCTAGGAACCAGAAACTGACCGACTGACCACAGTCTGACGGAGGCAACATGAAACTGACAAACTGACCACAGTCTGACCGAGCAAACAGTATCTGACCAACTGACCACAGTCCGAATCAGAAACCAGCAACTGACCAACTGACCACATATTAACTCGAAACCAGAAACTGACTACCTAACCACAATCTGACCGAGTAAGCAGAAACTGACCAAATGACCACAGTCTGACTCAGAAACCAGGAATTGACCAACTGACCAAAGTCTGACCGAGAAACCATACACTGACCAACTGCCCACAGTCTGACCGAGACAACATGAAACTGACCAACTGACCAAGACAGCACGAAACTGACTAAATGACCACATTCTTACCCAGGAAGCAGAAACTGACCGACTGACCACAGTCTGATGGAGGCAACATGAAACTGACCAACTGACCACAGTCTGACTGAGCAAACATTATCTGAACAACTGACCACAGTCTGACGTAGAAACCAGCAACTGACCAAATGACCACATTCTTAACTCGAAAACAGAAACTGACCAACTGACCACAATCTGACCTAGATACCAGAAACTGACCAACTGACCACAATCTGACTTAGAAACCAGAAACAGATCAACTGACCACAGTCTGACCTAGAAACCAGAAATTTACCAACTGACAACAGTCTGACCTCGAAGCCAGAAAATGACGAACTGACCACATTCTTAACTTGAAACCAGAACATGACGAACTGATCACATTCTGACCTAGAAACCAGAAACTGACTATCTGACCTCAGTCTGACCTAAAAACAGAAACTGACCAACTGACCACAGTCTGACCAACAAACGAGAAAGTGACCAATGGACCAAAGTCTGACCAAGAAACAAGAAACTGACCAACTGACCACAGTCTGACCTAGAAACCCGAAACTGAGCAACTGACCACAATCTGACCTCGAAACCAGAAAGTGTCCAACTGACCACATTCTTATCTCGAAACCAGAAACTGTCCAAGTGACCACAGTCTGACTGAGCAAACAGTATCTGAACAACTGACCACAGTCTGACGTAGAAACCAGCAACTGACCAAATGACCACATTCTTAACTCGAAAACAGAAACTGACCAACTGACCACAATCTGACCTAGATACCAGAAACTGACCAACTGACCACAATCTGACCTAGAATCCAGAAACAAACCAACTGAACACAGTCTGACCTAGAAACCAGAAATTGACCAACTGACAACAGTCTGACCTAGAAACCAGAAACTGACCAACTGACCACAGTCTGACCTATAAACCAGAAACTGACCAACTAACCGCAGTCTGAACGAGAAACCAGTAACTGACCAACTGACCACAGTCTGAACTAGGAACCAGAAACTGACAAACTGACCACAGAATGACCTAGAAACAGAAACTGACGAACTGACCACATTCTTAACTTGAAACCAGAAAATGACGAACTGACCACATTATGATCTAGAAACCAGAAACTGACCACCTTACCTCAGTCTGAACTAAAAACAGAAACTGACCAACTGACCACAGTCTGACCGACAAACCAGAAATTGACCAACGGACCAAAGTCTGACCGAGAAACCAGAAACTGACCAACTGACCAAAGTCTGACCTTGGAAACAGAAACTGACCAACTGACCACAGTCTGACCTCGAAAACAAAAACTGAGCAACTGACGACAGTCTGACCTAGAAACGAGAAACTGACAAACTGACCACAGTCTAATCTAGAAAGCAGAAACAGATCACTGACAACAGCCTGACCCAGAAACCAGAAAGTGTCCAAGTGACCAAAAACTTTCCGAGGCAATCCGAAACTGACCAATTGACCACAGTCTGACCTAGAAACTAGAAACTGACAAACTGACCACAGTCTGATCTAGAAAGCAGAAACTGACCAACTGACCACAGTCTGACCTAGAAACCAGAAACTGACCAACTGACCACAGTCTGACCTATAAACCAGAAACTGACCAACTAACCACAGTCTGACCTAGAAACCAGAAAGTGTCCAAGTGACCAAAAACTGACCAAGACAATCTGAAACTGACCAATTGACCACAGTCTGACCTATAAACTAGAAACTTACAAACTGAACACAGTCTGTTCTAGAAAGCAGAAACTGACCAACTGACCACAGTCTGACCTAGAAACCAGAAACTGACCAACTAACCAGAGTCTGAACGAGAAACCAGTAACTGACCAACTGACCACAGTCTGAACTATTAACCAGAAACTGACCAACTGACCACAGACTGACCTAGAAACCAGAAACTGTCCAAGTGACCACAGTCTGACCTAGAAAGCAGAAACTGACAAATTGACCACAGTCTGATCGAGAAAGCAGAATCTGACCAACTGACCACAGTCTGATCTAGAAACCAGAAACTGACCAACTAATCACAGTCTGAACGAGAAACCAGTAACTGACCAACTGGCCACAGTCTGAACTAGGAACGAGAAACTGACCAACTGACCACAGACTGTCCTAGAAACCAGAAACTGTCCAAGTAACCATAGTCTCACCTAGGAACCAGAAACTGACCAACTGACCACAGACTGACCTAGAAACCAGAAACTGTCCAAGTGACCACAGTCTGATCTAGAAAGCAGAAACTGACAAACTGACCACAGTCTGATCGAGAAACCATAAACTGACCAACTGACCACAGTCTGACCTAGAAACCAGAAATTGGTCAACTGACCACAGTCTGACCTATAAACCTGCAACTAACCAACTGACCAAAGTCTTACCTAGAAACCAGTGACTTACCAACTGACCACAGTCTGACCCAGTAATCAGGAACTGACCAACTGACCACATTCCGACCTAGACAACACGAAACTGACCAACTGACCACAGTCTAACAGAGAAACCAGAAACTGACCAAATGACCACAGTCTGACCTATAAACCAGAAACTGATTAACTACCCACAGTCTGACCGACAATAGATGAAACTGACCAACTGACCAAGACAGCACGAAACTGATTAAATGACCACAGTTTGACCTAGGAACCAGGAACTGACCGACTGACCACAGTCTGACGGAGGCAACATGAAACTGACAAACTGACCACAGTCTGACCGAGCAAACAGTATCTGACCAACTGACCACAGTCCGAATCAGAAACCAGCAACTGACCAACTGACCACATACTTAACTCGAAACCAGAAACTGACTACCTAACCACAATCTGACCGAGTAAGCAGAAACTGACCAAATGACCACAGTCTGACTCAGAAACCAGGAATTGACCAACTGACCAAAGTCTGACCGAGAAACCATACACTGACCAACTGCCCACAGTCTGACCGAGACAACATGAAACTGACCAACTGACCAAGACAGCACGAAACTGACTAAATGACCACATTCTTACCCAGGAAGCAGAAACTGACCGACTGACCACAGTCTGATGGAGGCAACATGAAACTGACCAACTGACCACAGTCTGACTGAGCAAACATTATCTGAACAACTGACCACAGTCTGACGTAGAAACCAGCAACTGACCAAATGACCACATTCTTAACTCGAAAACAGAAACTGACCAACTGACCACAATCTGACCTAGATACCAGAAACTGACCAACTGACCACAATCTGACCTAGAAACCAGAAACAGATCAACTGACCACAGTCTGACCTAGAAACCAGAAATTTACCAACTGACAACAGTCTGACCTCGAAGCCAGAAAATGACGAACTGACCACATTCTTAACTTGAAACCAGAACATGACGAACTGATCACATTCTGACCTAGAAACCAGAAACTGACTATCTGACCTCAGTCTGACCTAAAAACAGAAACTGACCAACTGACCACAGTCTGACCAACAAACCAGAAAGTGACCAATGGACCAAAGTCTGACCAAGAAACAAGAAACTGACCAACTGACCACAGTCTGACCTAGAAACCCGAAACTGAGCAACTGACCACAATCTGACCTCGAAACCAGAAAGTGTCCAACTGACCACATTCTTATCTCGAAACCAGAAACTGTCCAAGTGACCACAGTCTGACTGAGCAAACAGTATCTGAACAACTGACCACAGTCTGACGTAGAAACCAGCAACTGACCAAATGACCACATTCTTAACTCGAAAACAGAAACTGACCAACTGACCACAATCTGACCTAGATACCAGAAACTGACCAACTGACCACAATCTGACCTAGAATCCAGAAACAAACCAACTGACCACAGTCTGACCTAGAAACCAGAAATTGACCAACTGACAACAGTCTGACCTAGAAACCAGAAACTGACCAACTGACCACAGTCTGACCTATAAACCAGAAACTGACCAACTAACCACAGTCTGAACGAGAAACCAGTAACTGACCAACTGACTACAGTCTGAACTAGGAACCAGAAACTGACAAACTGACCACAGAATGACCTAGAAACAGAAACTGACGAACTGACCACATTCTTAACTTGAAACCAGAAAATGACGAACTGACCACATTATGATCTAGAAACCAGAAACTGACCACCTTACCTCAGTCTGAACTAAAAACAGAAACTGACCAACTGACCACAGTCTGACCGACAAACCAGAAATTGACCAACAGACCAAAGTCTGACCGAGAAACCAGAAACTGACCAACTGACCAAAGTCTGACCTTGGAAACAGAAACTGACCAACTGACCACAGTCTGACCTCGAAAACAAAAACTGAGCAACTGACGACAGTCTGACCTAGAAACGAGAAACTGACAAACTGACCACAGTCTAATCTAGAAAGCAGAAACAGATCACTGACCACAGTCTGACCCAGAAACCAGAAAGTGTCCAAGTGACCAAAAACTTTCCGAGGCAATCCGAAACTGACCAATTGACCACAGTCTGACCTAGAAACTAGAAACTGACAAACTGACCACAGTCTGATCTAGAAAGCAGAAACTGACCAACTGACCACAGTCTGACCTAGAAACCAGAAACTGACCAACTGACCACAGTCTGACCTATAAACCAGAAACTGACCAACTAACCACAGTCTGACCTAGAAACCAGAAAGTGTCCAAGTGACCAAAAACTGACCAAGACAATCTGAAACTGACCAATTGACCACAGTCTGACCTAGAAATTAGAAACTTACAAACTGAACACAGTCTGTTCTAGAAAGCAGAAACTGACCAACTGACCACAGTCTGACCTAGAAACCAGAAACTGACCAACTGACCACAGTCTGACCTATAAACCAGAAACTGACCAACTAACCAGAGTCTGAACGAGAAACCAGTAACTGACCAACTGACCACAGTCTGAACTATTAACCAGAAACTGACCAACTGACCACAGACTGACCTAGAAACCAGAAACTGTCCAAGTGACCACAGTCTGACCTAGAAAGCAGAAACTGACAAATTGACCACAGTCTGATCGAGAAAGCAGAATCTGACCAACTGACCAGTCTGATCTAGAAACCAGAAACTGACCAACTAATCACAGTCTGAACGAGAAACCAGTAACTGACCAACTGGCCACAGTCTGAACTAGGAACGAGAAACTGACCAACTGACCACAGACTGTCCTAGCAACCAGAAACTGTCCAAGTAACCATAGTCTCACCTAGAAAGCAGAAACTGACCAACTGACCACAGTCTGATCTTGGAACCAGAAACTGACCCACTGACCACAGTCTGACCTAGAAACCATAATCTGACCAACTGACCACAGTCTGAACTAGAAACCAGAAATTGGACAACTGACCACAGTCTGACCTATAAACCAGCAACTAACCAACTGAACAAAGTCTTACCTAGAAACCAGTGACTTACCAACTGACCACAGTCTGACCCATAAACCAGGAACTGACCAACTGACCACAATCTGATCTAGACTACCCGAAACTGACCAACTGACAACAGTCTAACCGAGAAACCAAAAACTGAACAACTGACCACAGTCTGACCTTGGAACCAGAAACTGACCAACTGACCACATTCTGACCGAGAAACCATAACCTGTCCAACTACCCACCGTCTGAACTAGAAACCAGAAACTGACCAACTTTCCACAGTCTCACCTCGGAACCAGAAACTGACCAACTGGCCACAGTCTGACCAAAAAACAGAAACTGACCAACTGACCACAGTCTGACCTTGGAATCAGAAACTGACCAACTGACCACAGTCTGACCTCGAAACCAGAAACTGACCACTGAACATAGTCTGACCTAGAAACCAGAAACTGACCAACTGACCTATTAACCAGAAACTGACCAACTAACCACAGTCTGATCTAGCATGCAAAAACTGTCCAACTGTCCAAAAACTGACAGAGACAATCCGAAACTGAACAACTGACCACAGTCTCACCTAGAAAGCAGAAACTGACAAACTGACCGCAGTCTGATCTAGAAAGCAGAAACTGACCAAATGACCACAGTCTGACCTAGTATCCAGAAACTGACCAACTGACCACAGTCTGATCTAGGAACGAGAAACTAACCAACTGACCACAGTCTGAAATAGAAAACAGAAACTGATCAACTGACCACAGTCTGAACTTGGAACCATAAACTGACCAACTGACCACAGTCTGATCTCGAAAATTAAAACTGAGCAACTGACCACAGTCTGACCTAGAAAACAAAAACTGACCAACTGACCACAATGTGACCTTCGAACCAGAAACTGACCAACCGGCCACAGTCTGATCCAGAAGCAGAAAATGTCCAACGGACCAAAAGCTGACCGAGACAATCCGAAACTAACAAACTGACCAAAGTCTGACCTAGAAGCCAGAAACTGACAATCTGACCACTGTCTGATCTAGAAAGCAGAAACTGACCACTGACCACAGTCTGATCTAGAAACCAGAAAGTGTCCAAGTGACCAAAAACTGACCGAGACAATCCGAAACTGACCAACTGACCACAGTCTGACCTAGCAACCAGAAACTGACCAACTGACCACAGTCTGACCGACAAACCAGAAATTGACCAACGGACCAAAGTCTGACCGAGAAACCAGAAACTGAACAACTGACCAAAGTCTGACCTTGGAAACAGAAACTGACCAACTGACAACAGTCTGACCTCGAAAACAATCACTGAGCAACTGACGACAGTCTGACCTAGAAACGAGAAACTGACAAACTGACCACAGTCTAATCTAGAAAGCAGAAACAAATCACTGACCACAGTCTGACCCAGAAACCAGAAAGTGTCCAAGTGACCAAAAACTTTCCGAGTCAATCCGAAACTGACCAATTGACCACAGTCTGACCTAGAAACTAGAAACTGACAAACTGACCACAGTCTGATCTAGAAAGCAGAAACTGACCAACTGACCACAGTCTGACCTAGAAACCAGAAACTGACCAACTGACCACAGTCTGACCTATAAACCAGAAACTGACCAACTAACCACAGTCTGACCTAGAAACCAGAAAGTGTCCAAGTGACCAAAAACTGACCAAGACAATCTGAAACTGACCAATTGACCACAGTCTGACCTAGAAACTAGAAACTTACAAACTGAACACAGTCTGTTCTAGAAAGCAGAAAATGACCAACTGACCACAGTCTGACCTAGAAACCAGAAACTGACCAACTGACCACAGTCTGACCTATAAACCAGAAACTGACCAACTAACCAGAGTCTGAACGAGAAATCAGTAACTGACCAACTGACCACAGTCTGAACTATTAACCAGAAACTGACCAACTGACCACAGACTGACCTAGAAACCAGAAACTGTCCAAGTGACCACAGTCTGACCTAGAAAGCAGAAACTGACAAATTGACCACAGTCTGATCGAGAAAGCAGAATCTGACCAACTGACCACAGTCTGATCTAGAAACCAGAAACTGACCAACTAATCACAGTCTGAACGAGAAACCAGTAACTGACCAACTGGCCACAGTCTGAACTAGGAACGAGAAACTGACCAACTGACCACAGACTGTCCTAGAAACCAGAAACTGTCCAAGTAACCATAGTCTCACCGAGAAAGCAGAAACTGACCAACTGACCACAGTCTGACCTTGGAACCAGAAACTGACCAACTTACCACTGTCTAGCCTAGAAACCATAATCTGACCAACTGACCACAGTCTGAACTCGAAACCAGAAATTGGACAACTGACCACAGTCTGACCTATAAACCAGCAACTAACCAACTGAACAAAGTCTTACCTAGAAACCAGTGACTTACCAACTGACCACAGTCTGACCCATAAACCAGGAACTGACCAACTGACCACAATCTGATCTAGACTACCCGAAACTGACCAACTGACAACAGTCTAACCGAGAAACCAAAAACTGAACAACTGACCACAGTCTGACCTTGGAACCAGAAACTGACCAACTGACCACATTCTGACCGAGAAACCACAACCTGTCCAACTACCCACCGTCTGAACTAGAAACCAGAAACTGACCAACTTTCCACAGTCTTACCTCGGAACCAGAAACTGACCAACTGGCCACAGTCTGACCAAAAAACAGAAACTGACCAACTGACCACAGTCTGACCTTGGAATCAGAAACTGACCAACTGACCACAGTCTGACCTCGAAACCAGAAACTGACCACTGAACATAGTCTGACCTAGAAACCAGAAATTGACCAACTGACCTATTAACCAGAAACTGACCAACTAACCACAGTCTGAACTAGCATGCAAAAACTGTCCAACTGTCCAAAAACTGACAAAGACAATCCGAAACTGACCAACTGACCACAGTCTCACCTAGAAAGCAGAAACTGACAAACTGACCGCAGTCTGATCTAGAAAGCAGAAACTGACCAAATGACCACAGTCTGACCTAGTATCCAGAAACTGACCAACTGACCGCAGTCTGATCTAGGAACGAGAAACTAACCAACTGACCACAGTCTGAAATAGAAAACAGAAACTGATCAACTGACCACAGTCTGAACTTGGAACCATAAACTGACCAACTGACCACAGTCTGATCTCGAAAATTAAAACTGAGCAACTGACCACAGTCTGACCTAGAAAACATAAAACTGACCAACTGACCACAATGTGACCTTCGAACCATAAACTGACCAACCGGCCACAGTCTGATCCAGAAGCAGAAAATGTCCAACGGACCAAAAGCTGACCGAGACAATCCGAAACTAACAAACTGACCAAAGTTTGACCTAGAAGCCAGAAACTGACAATTTGACCACTGTCTGATCTAGAAAGCAGAAACTGACCACTGACCACAGTCTGATCTAGAAACCAGAAAGTGTCCAAGTGACCAAAAACTGACCGAGACAATCCGAAACTGACCAACTGACCAAAGTCTGACCGAGAAGCCAGAAACTGACAATCTGACCACTGTCTGATCTAGAAAGCAGAAACTGACCAACTGACCACAGTCTGACCTAGCAACCAGAAACTGACCAACTGACCACAGTCTGACCGACAAACCAGAAATTGACCAACGGACCAAAGTCTGACCGAGAAACCAGAAACTGACCAACTGACCAAAGTCTGACCTTGGAAACAGAAACTGACCAACTGACCACAGTCTGACCTCGAAAACAATAACTGAGCAACTGACGACAGTCTGACCTAGAAACGAGAAACTGAAAAAATGACCACAGTCTAATCTAGAAAGCAGAAACAGATCACTGACCACAGTCTGACCCAGAAACCAGAAAGTGTCCAAGTGACAAAAAACTTTCCGAGGCAATCCGAAACTGACCAATTGACCACAGTCTGACCTAGAAACTAGAAACTGACAAACTGACCACAGTCTGATCTAGAAAGCAGAAACTGACCAACTGACCACAGTCTGACCTAGAAACCAGAAACTGACCAACTGACCACAGTCTGACCTATAAACCAGAAACTGACCAACTAACCACAGTCTGACCTAGAAACCAGAAAGTGTCCAAGTGACCAAAAACTGACCAAGACAATCTGAAACTGACCAATTGACCACAGTCTGACCTAGAAACTAGAAACTTACAAACTGAACACAGTCTGTTCTAGAAAGCAGAAACTGACCAACTGACCACAGTCTGACCTAGAAACCAGAAACTGACCAACTGACCACAGTCTGACCTATAAACCAGAAACTGACCAACTAACCAGAGTCTGAACGAGAAACCAGTAACTGACCAACTGACCACAGTCTGAACTATTAACCAGAAACTGAACAACTGACCACAGACTGACCTAGAAACCAGAAACTGTCCAAGTGACCACAGTCTGACCTAGAAAGCAGAAACTGACAAATTGACCACAGTCTGATCTAGAAAGCAGAATCTGACCAACTGACCACAGTCTGATCTAGAAACCAGAAACTGACGAACTAATCACAGTCTGAACGAGAAACCAGTAACTGACCAACTGGCCACAGTCTGAACTAGGAACGAGAAACTGACCAACTGACCACAGACTGTCCTAGAAACCAGAAACTGTCCAAGTAACCATAGTCTGACCTAGAAACCAGAAAGTGTCCAAGTGACCAAAAACTGACCAAGACAATCTGAAACTGACCAATTGACCACAGTCTGACCTAGAAACTAGAAACTTACAAACTGAACACAGTCTGTTCTAGAAAGCAGAAACTGACCAACTGACCACAGTCTGACCTAGAAACCAGAAACTGACCAACTGACCACAGTCTGACCTATAAACCAGAAACTGACCAACTAACCAGAGTCTGAACGAGAAATCAGTAACTGACCAACTGACCACAGTCTGAACTATTAACCAGAAACTGACCAACTGACCACAGACTGACCTAGAAACCAGAAACTGTCCAAGTGACCACAGTCTGACCTAGAAAGCAGAAACTGACAAATTGACCACAGTCTGATCGAGAAAGCAGAATCTGACCAACTGACCACAGTCTGATCTAGAAACCAGAAACTGACCAACTAATCACAGTCTGAACGAGAAACCAGTAACTGACCAACTGGCCACAGTCTGAACTAGGAACGAGAAACTGACCAACTGACCACAGACTGTCCTAGAAACCAGAAACTGTCCAAGTAACCATAGTCTCACCGAGAAAGCAGAAACTGACCAACTGACCACAGTCTGACCTTGGAACCAGAAACTGACCAACTGACCACTGTCTAGCCTAGAAACCATAATCTGACCAACTGACCACAGTCTGAACTCGAAACCAGAAATTGGACAACTGACCACAGTCTGACCTATAAACCAGCAACTAACCAACTGAACAAAGTCTTACCTAGAAACCAGTGACTTACCAACTGACCACAGTCTGACCCATAAACCAGGAACTGACCAACTGACCACAATCTGATCTAGACTACCCGAAACTGACCAACTGACAACAGTCTAACCGAGAAACCAAAAACTGAACAACTGACCACAGTCTGACCTTGGAACCAGAAACTGACCAACTGACCACATTCTGACCGAGAAACCACAACCTGTCCAACTACCCACCGTCTGAACTAGAAACCAGAAACTGACCAACTTTCCACAGTCTTACCTCGGAACCAGAAACTGACCAACTGGCCACAGTCTGACCAAAAAACAGAAACTGACCAACTGACCACAGTCTGACCTTGGAATCAGAAACTGACCAACTGACCACAGTCTGACCTCGAAACCAGAAACTGACCACTGAACATAGTCTGACCTAGAAACCAGAAATTGACCAACTGACCTATTAACCAGAAACTGACCAACTAACCACAGTCTGAACTAGCATGCAAAAACTGTCCAACTGTCCAAAAACTGACAGAGACAATCCGAAACTGACCAACTGACCACAGTCTCACCTAGAAAGCAGAAACTGACAAACTGACCGCAGTCTGATCTAGAAAGCAGAAACTGACCAAATGACCACAGTCTGACCTAGTATCCAGAAACTGACCAACTGACCACAGTCTGATCTAGGAACGAGAAACTAACCAACTGACCACAGTCTGAAATAGAAAACAGAAACTGATCAACTGACCACAGTCTGAACTTGGAACCATAAACTGACCAACTGACCACAGTCTGATCTCGAAAATTAAAACTGAGCAACTGACCACAGTCTGACCTAGAAAACATAAAACTGACCAACTGACCACAATGTGACCTTCGAACCATAAACTGACCAACCGGCCACAGTCTGATCCAGAAGCAGAAAATGTCCAACGGACCAAAAGCTGACCGAGACAATCCGAAACTAACAAACTGACCAAAGTTTGACCTAGAAGCCAGAAACTGACAATTTGACCACTGTCTGATCTAGAAAGCAGAAACTGACCACTGACCACAGTCTGATCTAGAAACCAGAAAGTGTCCAAGTGACCAAAAACTGACCGAGACAATCCGAAACTGACCAACTGACCAAAGTCTGACCGAGAAGCCAGAAACTGACAATCTGACCACTGTCTGATCTAGAAAGCAGAAACTGACCAACTGACCACAGTCTGACCTAGCAACCAGAAACTGACCAACTGACCACAGTCTGACCGACAAACCAGAAATTGACCAACGGACCAAAGTCTGACCGAGAAACCAGAAACTGACCAACTGACCAAAGTCTGACCTTGGAAACAGAAACTGACCAACTGACCACAGTCTGACCTCGAAAACAATAACTGAGCAACTGACGACAGTCTGACCTAGAAACGAGAAACTGAAAAAATGACCACAGTCTAATCTAGAAAGCAGAAACAGATCACTGACCACAGTCTGACCCAGAAACCAGAAAGTGTCCAAGTGACAAAAAACTTTCCGAGGCAATCCGAAACTGACCAATTGACCACAGTCTGACCTAGAAACTAGAAACTGACAAACTGACCACAGTCTGATCTAGAAAGCAGAAACTGACCAACTGACCACAGTCTGACCTAGAAACCAGAAACTGACCAACTGACCACAGTCTGACCTATAAACCAGAAACTGACCAACTAACCACAGTCTGACCTAGAAACCAGAAAGTGTCCAAGTGACCAAAAACTGACCAAGACAATCTGAAACTGACCAATTGACCACAGTCTGACCTAGAAACTAGAAACTTACAAACTGAACACAGTCTGTTCTAGAAAGCAGAAACTGACCAACTGACCACAGTCTGACCTAGAAACCAGAAACTGACCAACTGACCACAGTCTGACCTATAAACCAGAAACTGACCAACTAACCAGAGTCTGAACGAGAAACCAGTAACTGACCAACTGACCACAGTCTGAACTATTAACCAGAAACTGAACAACTGACCACAGACTGACCTAGAAACCAGAAACTGTCCAAGTGACCACAGTCTGACCTAGAAAGCAGAAACTGACAAATTGACCACAGTCTGATCTAGAAAGCAGAATCTGACCAACTGACCACAGTCTGATCTAGAAACCAGAAACTGACGAACTAATCACAGTCTGAACGAGAAACCAGTAACTGACCAACTGGCCACAGTCTGAACTAGGAACGAGAAACTGACCAACTGACCACAGACTGTCCTAGAAACCAGAAACTGTCCAAGTAACCATAGTCTGACCTAGAAACCAGAAAGTGTCCAAGTGACCAAAAACTGACCAAGACAATCTGAAACTGACCAATTGACCACAGTCTGACCTAGAAACTAGAAACTTACAAACTGAACACAGTCTGTTCTAGAAAGCAGAAACTGACCAACTGACCACAGTCTGACCTAGAAACCAGAAACTGACCAACTGACCACAGTCTGACCTATAAACCAGAAACTGACCAACTAACCAGAGTCTGAACGAGAAATCAGTAACTGACCAACTGACCACAGTCTGAACTATTAACCAGAAACTGACCAACTGACCACAGACTGACCTAGAAACCAGAAACTGTCCAAGTGACCACAGTCTGACCTAGAAAGCAGAAACTGACAAATTGACCACAGTCTGATCGAGAAAGCAGAATCTGACCAACTGACCACAGTCTGATCTAGAAACCAGAAACTGACCAACTAATCACAGTCTGAACGAGAAACCAGTAACTGACCAACTGGCCACAGTCTGAACTAGGAACGAGAAACTGACCAACTGACCACAGACTGTCCTAGAAACCAGAAACTGTCCAAGTAACCATAGTCTCACCGAGAAAGCAGAAACTGACCAACTGACCACAGTCTGACCTTGGAACCAGAAACTGACCAACTGACCACTGTCTAGCCTAGAAACCATAATCTGACCAACTGACCACAGTCTGAACTCGAAACCAGAAATTGGACAACTGACCACAGTCTGACCTATAAACCAGCAACTAACCAACTGAACAAAGTCTTACCTAGAAACCAGTGACTTACCAACTGACCACAGTCTGACCCATAAACCAGGAACTGACCAACTGACCACAATCTGATCTAGACTACCCGAAACTGACCAACTGACAACAGTCTAACCGAGAAACCAAAAACTGAACAACTGACCACAGTCTGACCTTGGAACCAGAAACTGACCAACTGACCACATTCTGACCGAGAAACCACAACCTGTCCAACTACCCACCGTCTGAACTAGAAACCAGAAACTGACCAACTTTCCACAGTCTTACCTCGGAACCAGAAACTGACCAACTGGCCACAGTCTGACCAAAAAACAGAAACTGACCAACTGACCACAGTCTGACCTTGGAATCAGAAACTGACCAACTGACCACAGTCTGACCTCGAAACCAGAAACTGACCACTGAACATAGTCTGACCTAGAAACCAGAAATTGACCAACTGACCTATTAACCAGAAACTGACCAACTAACCACAGTCTGAACTAGCATGCAAAAACTGTCCAACTGTCCAAAAACTGACAGAGACAATCCGAAACTGACCAACTGACCACAGTCTCACCTAGAAAGCAGAAACTGACAAACTGACCGCAGTCTGATCTAGAAAGCAGAAACTGACCAAATGACCACAGTCTGACCTAGTATCCAGAAACTGACCAACTGACCACAGTCTGATCTAGGAACGAGAAACTAACCAACTGACCACAGTCTGAAATAGAAAACAGAAACTGATCAACTGACCACAGTCTGAACTTGGAACCATAAACTGACCAACTGACCACAGTCTGATCTCGAAAATTAAAACTGAGCAACTGACCACAGTCTGACCTAGAAAACAAAAACTGACCAACTGACCACAATGTGACCTTCGAACCATAAACTGACCAACCGGCCACAGTCTGATCCAGAAGCAGAAAATGTCCAACGGACCAAAAGCTGACCGAGACAATCCAAAACTAACAAACTGACCAAAGTTTGACCTAGAAGCCAGAAACTGACAAACTGACCGCAGTCTGATCTAGAAAGCAGAAACTGACCAAATGACCACAGTCTGACCTAGTATCCAGAAACTGACCAACTGACCACAGTCTGATCTAGGAACGAGAAACTAACCAACTGACCACAGTCTGAAATAGAAAACAGAAACTGATCAACTGACCACAGTCTGAACTTGGAACCATAAACTGACCAACTGACCACAGTCTGATCTCGAAAATTAAAACTGAGCAACTGACCACAGTCTGACCTAGAAAACAAAAACTGACCAACTGACCACAATGTGACCTTCGAACCATAAACTGACCAACCGGCCACAGTCTGATCCAGAAGCAGAAAATGTCCAACGGACCAAAAGCTGACCGAGACAATCCGAAACTAACAAACTGACCAAAGTTTGACCTAGAAGCCAGAAACTGACAATTTGACCACTGTCTGATCTAGAAAGCAGAAACTGACCACTGACCACAGTCTGATCTAGAAACCAGAAAGTGTCCAAGTGACCAAAAACTGACCGAGACAATCCGAAACTGACCAACTGACCAAAGTCTGACCGAGAAGCCAGAAACTGACAATCTGACCACTGTCTGATCTAGAAAGCAGAAACTGACCAACTGACCACAGTCTGACCTAGCAACCAGAAACTGACCAACTGACCACAGTCTGACCGACAAACCAGAAATTGACCAACGGACCAAAGTCTGACCGAGAAACCAGAAACTGACCAACTGACCAAAGTCTGACCTTGGAAACAGAAACTGACCAACTGACCACAGTCTGACCTCGAAAACAATAACTGAGCAACTGACGACAGTCTGACCTAGAAACGAGAAACTGAAAAAATGACCACAGTCTAATCTAGAAAGCAGAAACAGATCACTGACCACAGTCTGACCCAGAAACCAGAAAGTGTCCAAGTGACAAAAAACTATCCGAGGCAATCCGAAACTGACCAATTGACCACAGTCTGACCTAGAAACTAGAAACTGACAAACTGACCACAGTCTGATCTAGAAAGCAGAAACTGACCAACTGACCACAGTCTGACCTAGAAACCAGAAACTGACCAACTGACCACAGTCTCACCTATAAACCAGAAACTGACCAACTAACCACAGTCTGACCTAGAAACCAGAAAGTGTCCAAGTGACCAAAAACTGACCAAGACAATCTGAAACTGACCAATTGACCACAGTCTGACCTAGAAACTAGAAACTTACAAACTGAACACAGTCTGTTCTAGAAAGCAGAAACTGACCAACTGACCACAGTCTGACCTAGAAACCAGAAACTGACCAACTGACCACAGTCTGACCTATAAACCAGAAACTGACCAACTAACCAGAGTCTGAACGAGAAACCAGTAACTGACCAACTGACCACAGTCTGAACTATTAACCAGAAACTGAACAACTGACCACAGACTGACCTAGAAACCAGAAACTGTCCAAGTGACCACAGTCTGACCTAGAAAGCAGAAACTGACAAATTGACCACAGTCTGATCTAGAAAGCAGAATCTGACCAACTGACCACAGTCTGATCTAGAAACCAGAAACTGACGAACTTATCACAGTCTGAACGAGAAACCAGTAACTGACCAACTGGCCACAGTCTGAACTAGGAACGAGAAACTGACCAACTGACCACAGACTGTCCTAGAAACCAGAAACTGTCCAAGTAACCATAGTCTCACCTAGAAAGCAGAAACTGACCAACTGACCACAGTCTGACCTTGGAACCAGAAACTGACCAACTGAACACAGTCTGACCTAGAAACCATAATCTGACCAACTGACCACAGTCTGAACTCGAAACCAGAAATTGGACAACTGACCACAGTCTGACCTATAAACCAGCAACTAACCAACTGAACAAAGTCTTACCTAGAAACCAGTGACTTACCAACTGACCACAGTCTGACCCATAAACCAGGAACTGACCAACTGACCACAATCTGATCTAGATTACCCGAAACTGACCAACTGACAACAGTCTAACCGAGAAACCAAAAACTGAACAACTGACCACAGTCTGACCTTGGAACCAGAAACTGACCAACTGACCACATTCTGACCGAGAAACCACAACCTGTCCAACTACCCACCGTCTGAACTAGAAACCAGAAACTGACCAACTTTCCACAGTTTCACCTCGGAACCAGAAACTGGCCAACTGGCCACAGTCTGACCAAAAAACAGAAACTGACCAACTGACCACAGTCTGACCTTGGAATCAGAAACTGACCAACTGACCACAGTCTGACCTCGAAACCAGAAACTGACCACTGAACATAGTCTGACCTAGAAACCAGAAATTGACCAACTGAACTATTAACCAGAAACTGACCAACTAACCACAGTCTGATCTAGCATGCAAAAACTGTCCAACTGTCCAAAAACTGACAGAGACAATCCGAAACTGACCAACTGACCACAGTCTCACCTAGAAAGCAGAAACTGACAAACTGACCGCAGTCTGATCTAGAAAGCAGAAACTGACCAAATGACCACAGTCTGACCTAGTATCCAGAAACTAACCAACTGACCACATTCTGATCTAGGAACGAGAAACTAACCAACTGACCACAGTCTGAAATAGAAAACAGAAACTGATCAACTGACCTCAGTCTGAACTTGGAACCATAAACTGACCAACTGACCACAGTCTGATCTCGAAAATGAAAACTGAGCAACTGACCACAGTCTGACCTAGAAAACAAAAACTGACCAACTGACCACAATGTGACCTTCGAACCAGAAACTGACCAACCGGCCACAGTCTGATCCAAAAGCAGAAAATGTCCAACGGACCAAAAGCTGACCGAGACAATCCGAAACTAACAAACTGACCAAAGTCTGACCTAGAAGCCAGAAACTGACAATCTGACCACTGTCTGATCTAGAAAGCAGAAACTGACCACTGACCACAGTCTGATCTAGAAACCAGAAAGTGTCCAAGTGACCAAAACCTGACCGAGACAATCCGAAACTGACCAACTGACCAAAGTCTGACCGAGAAGCCAGAAACTGACAATCTGACCACTGTCTGATCTAGAAAGCAGAAACTGACCAACTGACCACAGTCTGACCTAGCAACCAGAAACTGACCAACTGACCACAGTCTGACCTATAAACCAGAAACTGACCAATTAACCACAGTCTGAAATGGAAAGCAGTAACTTGCCAACTGACCACAGTCTGAACTAGGAACCAGAAACTGACCAACTGACCACAGACTGAACTAGAAACCAGAAACTGTCCAAGTGACCACAGTCTGATCTAGAAAGCAGAAACTGACAAACTGACCACAGTCTGATCTAGAAACCATAAACTGACCAACTGAACACAGTCTGACCTAGAAACCAGAAATTGGTCAACTGACCACAGTCTGACCTATAAACCTGCAACTAACCAACTGACCAAAGTCTTACCTAGAAACCAGTGACTTACCAACTGACCACAGTCTGACCCAGAAACCAGGAACTGACCAACTGACCACATTCCGACCTAGACAACACGAAACTGACCAACTGACCACAGTCTAACAGAGAAACCAGAAACTGACCAAATGACCACAGTCTGATCTGGGGACCAGAAATTTACCAACTGACAACAGTCTGACCTCGAAGCCAGAAACTGACGAACTGACCACATTCTTAACTTGAAACCAGAAAATGACGAACTGATCACATTCTGACCTAGAAACCAGAAACTGACTATCTGACCTCTGTCTGACCTAAAAACAGAAACTGACCAACTGACCACAGTCTGACCAACAAACCAGAAATTGACCAATGGACCAAAGTCTGACCAAGAAACAAGAAACTGACCAACTGACCACAGTCTGACCTAGAAACCCGAAACTGAGCAACTGACCACAATCTGACCTCGAAACCAGAAAGTGTCCAACTGACCACATTCGTATCTCGAAACCAGAAACTGTCCAAGTGACCACAGTCTGACTGAGCAAACAGTATCTGAACAACTGACCACAGTCTGACGTAGAAACCAGCAACTGACCAAATGACCACATTCTTAACTCGAAAACAGAAACTGACCAACTGACCACAATCTGACCTAGATACCAGAAACTGACCAACTGACCACAATCTGACCTAGAAACCAGAAACAAAACAATTGACCACAGTCTGACCTAGAAACCAGAAATTGACCAACTGACAACAGTCTGACCTATAAACCAGAAACTGACCAACGAACCACAGTCTGAACGAGAAACCAGTAACTGACCAACTGACCACAGTCTGAACTAGGAAGCAGAAACTGACAAACTGACCACAGAATGACCTAGAAACAGAAACTGACGAACTGACCACATTCTTAACTTGAAACCAGAAATTGACGAACTGACCACATTATGATCTAGAAACCAGAAACTGACCACCTTACCTCAGTCTGAACTAAAAACAGAAACTGACCAACTGACCACAGTCTGAGCGACAAACCAGAAATTGACCAACGGACCAAAGTCTGACCGAGAAACCAGAAACTGACCAACTGACCAAAGTCTGACCTTGGAAACAGAAACTGACCAACTGACCACAGTCTGACCTCGAAAACAAAAACTGAGCAACTGACGACAGTCTGACCTAGAAACGAGAAACTGACAAACTGACCACAGTCTAATCTAGAAAGCAGAAACAGATCACTGACCACAGTCTGACCCAGAAACCAGAAAGTGTCCAAGTGACCAAAAATTTACCGAGGCAATCCGAAACTGACCAATTGACCACAGTCTGACCTAGAAACTAGAAACTGACAAACTGACCACAGTCTGATCTAGAAAGCAGAAACTGACCAACTGACCACAGTCTGACACAGAAACCAGGAACTGACCAACTGACCACATTCCGACCTAGACAACACGAAACTGACCCACTGACCACAGTCTGACCTATAAACCAGAAACTGACCAACTGACCACAGTCTGACCTATAAACCAGAAACTGACCAACTAACCACAGTCTGAACGAGAAACCAGTAACTGACCAACTGACCACAGTCTGAACTAGGAACCAGAAACTGACAAACTGACCACAGAATGATCTAGAAACAGAAACTGTCCAAGTGACCACAGTCTGACCTCGAAAGCAGAAACTGACAAACTGACCACAGTCTGACCAAGAAAGCAGAAACTGACCCACTGACCACAGTCTGACCTAGAAACCAGAAACTGTCCAAGTGACCACAGTCTGATCTAGAAAGCAGAAACTGACAAACTGACCACAGTCTGACCAAGAAAGCAGAAACTGACCCACTGACCACAGTCTGACCTAGAAACCATAAACTGACCAACTGACCACAGTCTGACCTGGAAACCAGAAATTGGTCAACTGACCACAGTCTGACCTATAAACCAGCAACTAACCAACTGACCAAAGTCTTACCTAGAAACCAGTGACTTACCAATTGACCACAGTCTGACCCAGAAACCAGGAACTGACCAACTGACCACATTCCTTCCTAGACAACACGAAACTGACCAACCGACCACAGTCTAACAGAGAAACCAGAAACTGACCAAATGACCACAGTCTGATCTGGGGACCAGAAACTGACCAACTGACCACAGTCTGACCTATAAACCAGAAACTCATTAACTACCCACAGTCTGACCGAGAATAGATGAAACTGACCAACTGACCAAGACAGCACGAAACTGATTAAATGACCACAGTCTGACCTAGGAACCAGAAACTGACCGACTGACCACAGTCTGACGGTGGCAACATGAAACTGACCAACTGACCACAGTCTGTCCGAGCAAACATTATCTGAACAACTGACCACAGTCTGACGTAGAAACCAGCAACTGACCAAATGACCACATTCTTAACTCGAAAACAGAAACTGACCAACTGACCACAATCTGACCTTGCAACCAGAAACTGACCAACTGACCACAATCTGACCTAGAAACCAGAAACAGATCAACTGACCACAGTCTGACCTAGAAACCAGAAATTTGCCAACTGACAACAGTCTGACCTCGAAGCCAGAAACTGACGAACTGACCACATTCTTAATTTGAAACCAGAAAATGACGAACTGATCACATTCTGACCTAGAAACCAGAAACTGACTATCTGACCTCAGTCTGACCTAAAAACAGAAACTGACCAACTGACCACAGTCTGACCAACAAACCAGAAATTGACCAATGGACCAAAGTCTGACCAAGAAACAAGAAACTGACCAACTGACCACAGTCTGACCTAGAAACCCGAAACTGAACAACTGACCACAATCTGACCTCGAAACCAGAAAGTGTCCAACTGACCACATTCTTATCTCGAAACCAGAAACTGTCCAAGTGACCACAGTCTGACTGAGCAAACAGTATCTGCACAACTGACCACAGTCTGACGTAGAATCCAGCAACTGACCAAATGACCACATTCTTAACTCGAAAACAGAAACTGACCAACTGACCACAATCTGACCTAGATACCAGAAACTGACCAACTGACCACAATCTGACCTAGAAACCAGAAACAAACCAACTGACCAGAGTCTGACCTAGAAACCAGAAATTGACCAACTGACAACAGTCTGACCTCGAAGCCAGAAACTGACCAACTGACCACGGTCTGACCTCGAAACCAGAAACTGACGAACTGACCACATTTTTAACTTGAAACCAGAAAATGACGAACTGACCACATTCTGATCTAGAAACCAGAAACTGACCATCTTACCTCAGTCTGACTTAAAAACAGAAACTGACCAACTGACCAAAGTCTGACCTTGGAAACAGAAACTGACCAACTGACCACAGTCTGACCTCGAAAACAAAAACTGAGCAACTGACGACAGTCTGACCTAGAAACGAGAAACTGACAAACTGACCACAGTCTAATCTAGAAAGCAGAAACTGACCAACTGACCACAGTCTGATCGAGAAACCAGAAACTGTCCCAGTGACCACAGTCTGATCTAGAAAGCAGAAACTGACAAACTGACCACAGTCTGATCTAGAAACCATAAACTGACCACAGTCTGACCTGGAAACCAGAAATTGGTCAACTGACCACAGTCTGACCTATAAACCAGCAAGTAACCAACTGACCAAAGTCTTAGCTAGAAACCAGTGACTTACCAACTGACCACTGTCTGACCCAGAAACCAGGAACTGACCAACTGACCACATTCCGACCTAGACAACACGAAACTGACCAACCGACCACAGTCTAACAGAGAAACCAGAAACTGACCAAATGACCACAGTCTGATCTGGGGACCAGAAACTGACCAACTGACCACAGTCTGACCTATAAACCACAAACTGGTTAACTACCCACAGTCTGACCGAGAATAGATGAAACTGACCAACTGACCAAGACAGCACGAAACTGATTAAATGACCACAGTCTGACCTAGGAACCAGAAACTGACCGACTGACCACAGTCTGACGGAGGCAACATGAAACTGACCAATTGACCACAGTCTGACCGAGCAAACAGTATCTGACCAACTGACCACAGTCTGAATCAGAAACCAGCAACTGACCAACTGACCACATACTTAACTCGAAACCAGAAACTGACTACCTAACCACAATCTGACCGAGTAACCAGAAACTGACCTCATGACTCAGAAACCAGGAATTGACCAACTGACCAAAGTCTGACCGAGAAACCATACACTGACCAACTGCCCACAGTCTGACCGAGACAACATGAAACTGACCAACTGACCAAGACAGCACGAAACTGACTAAATGACCACATTCTTACCCAGGAAGCAGAAACTGACCGACTGACCACAGTCGGATGGAGGCAACATGAAACTGACCAACTGACCACAGTCTGACTGAGCAAACATTATCTGACCAACTGACCGCAGTCTGACGTAGAAACCAGCAACTGACCAAATGACCACATTCTTAACTCGAAAACAGAAACTGACCAACTGACCCCAAACTGACCTTGCAACCAGAAACTGACCAACTGACCACAATCTGACCGAGAAACCAGAAACAGATCAACTGACCACAGTCTGACCTAGAAACCAGAAATTTACCAACTGACAACAGTCTGACCTCGAAGCCAGAAATTGACGAACTGACCACATTCTTAACTTGAAACCAGAATATGAAGAACTGATCACATTCTGACATAGAAACCAGAAACTGACTATCTGACCTCAGTCTGACCTAAAAACAGAAACTGACCAACTGACCACAGTCTGACCAACAAACCAGAAATTGACCAATGGACCAAAGTCTGACCAAGAAACAAGAAACTGACCAACTGACCACAGTCTGACCTAGAAACCCGAAACTGAGCAACTGACCACAATCTGACCTCGAAACCAGAAAGTGTCCAACTGACCACATTCTTATCTCGAAACCAGAAACTGTCCAAGTGACCAAAGTCTGACTGAGCAAACAGTATCTGAACAACTGACCACAGTCTGACGTAGAAACCAGCAACTGACCAAATGACCACATTCTTAACTCGAAAACAGAAACTGACCAACTGACCACAGTCTGACCTAGAAACCCGAAACTGAGCAACTGACCACAATCTGACCTCGAAACCAGAAAGTGTCCAACTGACCACATTCTTATCTCGAAACCAGAAACTGTCCAAGTGACCAAAGTCTGACTGAGCAAACAGTATCTGAACAACTGACCACAGTCTGACGTAGAAACCAGCAACTGACCAAATGACCACATTCTTAACTCGAAAACAGAAACTGACCAACTGACCACAATCTGACCTAGATACCATAAACTGACCAACTGACCACAATCTGACCTAGAAACCAGAAACAAATCAACTGACCACAGTCTGACCTAGAAACCAGAAATTGACCAACTGACAACAGTCTGACCTCGAAGCCAGAAACTGACCAACTGACCACGGTCTGACCTCGAAACCAGAAACTGACGAACTGACCACATTCTTAACTTGAAACCAGAAAATGACGAACTGACCACATTCTGATCTAGAAACCAGAAACTGACCATCTTACCTCAGTCTGACCTAAAAACAGAAACTGACCAACTAACCACAGTCTGACCCGAGAAACCAGAAACTGAACAACTGACCAAAGTCTGACCTCGAATACAAAAACTGAGCAACTGACGACAGTCTGACCTAGAAACGAGAAACTGACAAACTGACCACAGTCTAATCTAGAAAGCAGAAACTGATCACTGACCACAGTCTGACCTATAAACCAGAAAGTGCCCAAGTGACCAAAAACTGACCGAGGCAATCCGAAACTGACCAATTGACCACAGTCTGACCTAGAAACTAGAAACTGACAAACTGACCACAGTCTGATCTAGAAAGCAGAAACTGACCAACTGACCACAGTCTGACCTAGAAACCAGAAACTGACCAACTGACCACAGTCTGACCTATAAACCAGCAACTGACCAACTAACCACAGTCTCAACGAGAAACCAGTAACTGACCAACTGACCACAGTCTGAACTAGGAACCAGAAACTGACAAACTGACCACAGAATGACCTAGAAACAGAAACTGTCCAAGTGACCACAGTCTGACCTCGAAAGCAGAAACTGACAAACTGACCACAGTCTGACCAAGAAAGCAGAAACTGACCAACTGACCACAGTCTGACCTGGAAACCAGAAACTGTCCAAGTGACCACAGTCTGATCTAGAAAGCAGAAACTGACCGACTGACCACAGTCTGACGCAGGCAACATGAAACTGAACAAATGACCACAGTCTGACTGAGCAAACAGTATTTGACCAACTGACCACAGTCTGACGTAGAAACCAGCTACTGACCAAATGACCACATTTTTAACTCGAAAACAGAAACTGACCTACTCACCCCAGTCAGACCGAGACAAACCGAAACTGACCAACTGACCACAGTCTGACCTAGAAATTGACCAACTGACAACAGTCTGACCTCGAAGCCAGAAACTGACCAACTGACCACGGTCTGACCTCGAAACCAGAAACTGACGAACTGACCACATTCTTAACTTGAAACCAGAAAATGACGAACTGACCACATTCTGACCTAGAAACCAGAAACTGACCATCTGATCTCAGTCTGACCTAAAAACAGAAACTGACCAACTGACCACAGTCTGACCGACAAACCAGAAATTGACCAACGGACCAAATTCTGACCAAGAAACCAGAAACTGTCCAAGTGACCACAGTCTGATCTAGAAAGCAGAAAATGACCGACTGAACACGGTCTGATGGAGGCAACATGAAACTGACCAACTGACCACAGTCTGACTGAGCAAACAGTATCTGACCAACTGACCACAGTCTGACGTAGAAACCAGCAACTGACCAAATGACCACATTTTTAACTCGAAAACAGAAACTGACCTACTGACCCCAGGCAGACCGAGACAAACCGAAACTGACCAACTGACCACAATCTGACCTAGAAACCAGAAACTGATCAACTGACCACGGTCTGACCTCGAAACCAGAAACTGACGAACTGACCACATTCTTAACTTGAAACCAGAAAATGACGAACTGACCACATTCTGACCTAGAAACCAGAAAATGACCATCTGACCTCAGTCCGACCTAAAAACAGAAACTAACCAACTGACCACAGTCTGACCGACAAACCAGAAATTGACCAACGGACCAAAGTCTGACCAAGAAACCAGAAACTGACCAACTGACTACAGTCTGACATAGAAATCCAAAACTGAGCAACTGACCACAATCTGACCTCGAAACCAGACAGTGTCCAACTGACCACATTCTTATCTCGAAACCAGAAACTGACCAACTGAACACAGTCTGAACAAGAAACCAGAAACTGACCAACTGACTACAGTCTGACATAGAAACCCGAAACTGAGCAACTGACCACAATCTGACCTTGAAACGAGAAAGTGTCCAACTGACCACATTCTTAACTCGATACGAGAAACTTTCCAAGTGACCAAAGTCTGAACTAGAAAGCAGAAACTGACAAACTGACCACAGTCTGACCTCGAAACCAGAAACTGAAAAGCTGACCAAATTCTGAGCTATACACCAGATAATGACCATCTGAACTCTGTCTGACCTACAAACAGAAACTGACCAACTGATCACATTTGACCTGGAAAACAACCTGTCCAACTACCCACCGTCTGAACTAGAAACCGGAAACTGACCAACGGACCACAGTCTGACCTAGGAACCAGAAACTGACCAACTGACCACATTCTGACCTAGAAAACAGAAACTGACTAACTGACCACAGTCTGACCTCGGAACCAGAAACTGACCAACTGACCACAGTCTGACCTCGAAACCTGAAACTGACCAACTGACCACATTCTGACCTAGAAACAGGAAACTGACCAACTGACCACAATCTGTCCTTGGAACCAGAAACTATCCAACCGACCACAGCCTGACCGAGAAACCAGAAACTGAACAACTGATCACAGTCTCACCTACAAACCAGAAACTGAACAACTGACCACATTCTGACCTATACACCAGAAACTGACCATCTGACCCCTTCTGATCTAAAAACAGAAACTGAACAACTGACCAAATCTGACCTAGAAACCGCAACCTGTCCAACTACCCACTGTCTGAACTAGAAACCAGAATCTGACCAACGGTCGACAGTCTGACCTAGGAACCAGAAACTGACCAACTGACCACAGTCTGACCTCGAAAACAGAAACTGACCAACTGACCACAGTCTGACCTTGGAACCAGAAACTGACCATCTGACCTCAAACTGACCTAAAAACAGAAACTAACCAACTGACCACAGTCTGACCGACAAACCAGAAATTGAACAACGGACCAAAGTCTGACCAAGAAACCAGAAACTGACCAACTGACTACAGTCTGACATAGAAATCCAAAACTGAGCAACTGACCACAATCTGACCTCGAAACCAGACAGTGTCCAACTGACCACATTCTTATCTCGAAACCGGAAACTGACCAACTGACCACAGTCTGACCAAGAAACCAGAAACTGACCAACTGACCACAGTCTGACCTAGAAACACGAAACTGAGCAACTGACCACAATCTGACCTTGAAACGAGAAAGTGTCCAACTGACCACATTCTTAACTCGATACGAGAAACTGTCCAAGTGACCACAGTCTGAACTAGAAAGCAGAAACTGACCAACTGCTCACATCTGACCTAGAAACCACAACCTGTCCAACTACCCACCGTCTGAACTAGAAACCAGAAACTGACCAACGGACCACAGTCTGACCTAGGAACCAGAAACTGACCAACTGACCAAAGTCTGACCTAGAAAACAGAAAATGACTAACTGACCACAGTCTGACCTCGGAACCAGAAACTGACAAACTGACCACAGTCTGACCTCGAAACCTGAAACTGACCAACTGACCACATTCTGATTGGAAACCAGAAACTGACCAACTGACCACAATCTGACCTTGGAACCAGAAACTGTCCAACTGACCACAGTCTGACCGAGAAACCAGAAACTGAACAACTGATCACAGTCTGACCTAGAAACCAGAAACTGAACAACTGACCACATTCTGACCTATACCCCAGAAACTGACCATCTGACCTCTGTCTGACAAAACAGAAACTGACCAACTGACCACATCTGACCTAGAAACCGCAACCTGTCCAACTACCCACTGTCTGAACTAGAAACCAGAAACTGACCAACGGTTGACAGTCTGACCTAGGAACCAGAAACTGACCAACTGACCACAGTCTGACCTAGAAAACAGAAACTGACCAACTGACCACAGTCTGACCTTGGAACCATAAAATGACCAACTGACTACATTCTGACCTATACACCAGAAACTGACCATCTGACCCCTTCTGACCTAAAAACAGAAACTGGCCAACTGACCACAGACTGACCTAGAAACCGGAAACTGTCCAAGTGACCACAGTCTGACCTAGAAAGCAGAAACTGACAAACTGACCACAGTCTGATCTAGAAAGCAGAATCTGACCATCTGACCACAGTCTGACCTAGAAACCATAATCTGACCAACTGACCACAGTCTGATCTATAAACCAGCAACTAACCAACTGACCAAAGTCTTACCTCGAAACCAGTGACTTACCAACTGACCACAGTCTAACCGAGAAACCAGAAACTGAACAACTGACCACAGTCTGACCTTGGAACCAGAAACTGACCAACTGACCACATTCTGACCTATACACCAGAAACTGACAATCTGACCTCTGTCTGACCTAGAAACAGAAACTGACCAACTGACCACATCTGACCGAGTAACCACAACCTGTCCAACTACCCACCGTCTGAACTAGAAACCAGAAACTGACCAACGGTCCACAGTCTCACCTCGGAACCAGAAACTGACCAACTGACCTATTAACCAGAAACTGACCAACGAACCACAGTCTGATCTAGCATGCAGAAACTCTCCAACTGACCAAAAACTGACAGAGACAATCCGAAACTGACCAAATGACCACAGTCTGACCTAGAAACCTGAAACAGACAAACTGACCGCAGTCTGACCTAGATAACAGAAACTGACCAACGGACCACAGTCTGACCTTGGTACCAGAAACTGACCAACCGACCACAGTCTGACCTCGAAACCAGAAACTTACCACTGAACATAGTCTGACCTAGAAACCAGAAATTGACCAACTGACCTATTAACCAGAAACTGACCAACTAACCACAGTCAGATCTAGCATGCAGAAACTGTCCAACTGACTAAAAACTGACAGAGACAATCCGAAACTGACCAACTGACCTCAGTCTGACCTAGAAACAAGAAACTGACAAACTGACCGCAGTCTGATCGAGAAGGCAGAAACTGACCAAATGACCACAGTCTGACCTAGAAACCAGAAACTGACCAACGGTCCACAGTCTCACCTCGGAACCAGAAACTGACCAACTAACCTATTAACCAGAAACTGACCAACTAACCACAGTCTGATCCAGCATGCAGAAACTGTCCAACTGACCAAAAACTGACAGAGACAATCCGAAACTGACCAACTGACCACAGTCTGACCTAGAAACCAGAAACTGACAAACTGACTGCAGTCTGATCGAGAAAGCAGAAACTGACCAAATGACCACAGTCTGAGCTAGAAACCAGAAACTGAACAACTGACCACAGTCTGATCTAGGAACCAGAAACTGACCACTGAACATAGTCTAACCTAGAAACCAGAAACTGACCAACTGACCTATTAACCAGAAAATGACCAACTAACCACAGTCTGATCTAGCATGCAGAAATTGTCCAACTGACCAAAAACTGACAGAGACAATCCGAAACTAACCAACTGACCACAGTCTGACCTAGAAACCAGAAACTGACAAACTGACCGCAGTCTGACCTAGAAAACAGAAACTGACCAACTGACAACAGTCTGACCTTGGAACCAGAAACTGACCAACTGACTACAGTCTGACCTCGAAACCAGAAACTGACCACTGAACATAGTCTGACCTAGAAATCAGAAACTGACCAACTGACCTATTAACCAGAAACTGACCAACTAACCACAGTCTGATCTAGCATGCAGATACTGTCCAACTGACCAAAAACTGACAGAGACAATCCGAAACTGACCAACTGACCACAGTCTGATCTAGAAACCAGAAACTGACAAACTGACCGCAGTCTGACCTAGAAAACAGAAACTGACTAACGGTCCACAGTCTCACCTCGGAACCAGAAACTGACAAACTGACCGCAGTCTGACCTAGAAAACAGAAACTGACAAACGGTCCACAGTCTTACCTCGGAACCAGAAAATGAACAGCTGACCACAGTCTGACCTCGAAACCAGAAACTGACCACTGAACATAGACTGACCTAGAAACCAGAAACTGACCAACTGACCAATTAACCAGAAACTGACCAACTAACCACAGTTTGATCTAGCATGCAGAAACTGTCCAACTGACCAAAAACAGACAGAGACAATCCGAAACTGACCAACTGACCACAGTCTGACCTAGAAACCAGAAACTGACAAGCTGACCGCAGTCTGATCGTGAAAGCAGAAACTGACCAAATGACCACAGTCTGACCTAGAAACCAGAAACTGACCAACTGACCACAGTCTGATCTAGGAACCAGAAACTGACCAACTGACCACAGTCTGAACTAGAAAACAGAAACTGACCAACTGACCACAGTCTGACCTTGGAACCATAAACTGACCAACTGACCACAGTCTGATCTAGAAAGCAGAAACTGACCAACTGACCACAATGTGACCTTGGAACCAGAAACTGACCAACCGACCACAGTCTGTTCCAGAAGCAGAAACTGTCCAACGGACCAAAAACTGACCGAGACAATCCGAAACTGACAAACTGACAACAGTATGATCTAGAAAGCAGAAACTTACCAACTAACCACAGTCTGAACGAGAAACCAGTAACTGGCCAACTGACCACAGTCTGACCTAGGAACCAGAAACTGACCAACTGACCACAGACTGACCTAGAAACCAGAAACTGTCCAAGTGACCACAGTCTGATCTAGAAAGCAGAAACTGACAAACTGACCACAGTCTGATCTAGAAAGCAGAAACTGACCAACTGACCACAGTCTGACCTAGAAAGCATAACCTGACCAACTGACTGCAGTCTGACCGAGAAACCAGAAATTGGCAAACTGACCACAGTCTGACCTATAAACCAGCAACGAACCAACTGACCAAAGTCTTACCTAGAAACCAGTGACTTACCAACTGACCACAGTCTGACCCAGAAACAGGGAAATGACCAACTGACCACAGTCTGACCTAAACAACACGAAACCGACCAACTGACACAGTCTGAACAGAGAAACCAGAACCTGACCAAATGACCACAGTCTGATCTGGGAACCAGAAACTGAAACTGACCACAGTCTGACCGAGCAAACAGTATCTGACCAACTGACCACAGTCTGACGCAGAAACCAGCAACTGACCAACTGACCACATTCTTAACTCGAAACTGAAACTGAACAACTAACCACAATCTGACCGAGAAACCAGAAACTGACCTAATGACCACAGTCTGCCTCAGAAACCACGAATTGACCAACTGACCAAAGTCTGACCGAGAAACCATACACTGACCAACTGCCCACAGTCTGACCGAGACAACATGAAACTGACCAACTGACCAAGACAGCACGAAACTGAATAAATGACCACAGTCTTACCCAGGAACCAGAAACTGACCGACTGACCACAGTCTGACGGAGGCAACATGAAACTGACCAACTGACCACACTCTGACCTAGCAAACAATATCTGACCAACTGACCACAGTCTGAAATAGAAACCAGCAACTGACCAAATGACCACATTCTTAACTCGAAAACAGAAACTGACCTACTGACCCCAGTCAGACCGAGACAAACCGAAACTAACTAAGTCACCACAATCTGATCTAGAAACCAGAAACTGACCACTGAACACAGTCTGATCTAGAAACCAGAAACTCACGAACTGACCTATAAACCAGAAACTGACCAACTCACCACAGTCTGATCCAGCAACCAGAAAGAGTCCAAGTGACCAACAACTGACCGAGGCAATCCGAAACTGACCAATTGACCATAGTCTGACCTAGAAACTAGAAACTGACAAACTGACCACAGTCTAATCTAGAATGCAGAAACTGACCACTGAACACAGTCTGACCTAGAAACCAGAAACTCACGAACTGACCACATTCTTAACTCGAAACTGAAACTGACCAACTAACCACAATCTGACCGAGAAACCATAAACTGACCTAATGACCACAGTCTGCCTCAGAAACCAGGAATTGACCAACTGACCAAAGTCTGACCGAGAAACCATTCACTGACCAACTGCCCACAGTCTGACCGAGACAACATGAAACTGACGAACTGACCAAGACAGCACGAAACTGAATAATTGACCACAGTCTTGCCCAGGAACCAGAAACTGACCGACTGACGACAGTCTGAAGGAGGCAACATGAAACTGACCAACTGACCACAGTCTGACTAAGCAAACAGTATCTGACCAACTGACCACAGTCTGACGTACAAACCAGCAACTGACCAAATGACCACATTCTTAACTCGAAAACAGAAACTGACCTACTTACCCCAGTCAGACCGAGACAAAACGAAACTGACCAACTGACCACAATCTGATCTAGAAACCAGAAACTGACCACTGAACACAGTCTGACCTAGAAACCAGAAACTCACGAACTGACATATAAACCAGAAACTGAACAACTAACCACAGTCTGATCTAGCAACCAGAAAGAGTCCAACTGACAAAAAACTGACCTAACAATCGGAAACTGTCCAACTGACCACAGTCTGACCTAGAAACCAGAAACTAACAAACTGACCGCAGTCTGATCTAGAAATCAGAAACTGACTAACTGACCACAGTCTGACGTCGAAAACAAAAACTGAGCAACTGACCACAGTCTGACCTAGAAACCAGAAACTGACAAACTGACCACAGTCTAATCTAGAAAGCAGAAACTGACCACTGACCACAGACTGACCTAGAAACCAGAAAGTGTCCAAGTGACCAAAAACTGACCGAGACAATCCGAAACTGACCAATTGACCATAGTCTGACCTAGAAACCAGAAACTGACAAACTGCCCACAGTCTGATCTAGAAAGCAGAAACTGACCAACTGACCACAGTCTGACCTAGAAAGCAGAAACTGACAAACTGACCACAGTGTGAATCAGAAAGCAGAATCTGACCAACTGACCACAGTCTGACTTAGAAACCATTATCTGACCAACTGACCACAGTCTGACCTAGCAACCAGAAATTGGCCAAATGACCACAGTCTGACCTATAATCCAGCAACTAACCAACTGATCAAAGTCTTACCTCGAAACCAGTGACTTACCAACTGACCACAGTCTGACCCATAAACCAGGAACTGACCAACTGACCACAGTCTGACCGAGACAACCCGAAACTGACCAACTGACAACAGTCTAACCGAGAAACCAGAAACTGAACAACTGACCACAGTCTGACCTTGGAACCAGAAACTGACCAACTGACCACATTCTGACCTATACACCAGAATCTGAACATCTGACCTCTGTCTGACCTAGAAACAGAAACTGACCACATCTGACCGAGTAACCACAACCTGTCCAACTACCCACCGTCTGAACTAGAAACCAGAAACTGACCAACGGTCCACAGTCTTACCTCGGAACCAGAAACTGACCAACTGACCTATTAACCAGAAACTGACCAACTAACCACAATCTGATCGAGCATGCAGAAACTGCCCAACTGACCAAAAACTGACAGAGACAATCCGAAACTGATCAACTAACCACAGTCTGATCATGCATGCAGAAACTGTCCAACTGACCAAAAACTGACAGAGACAATCCGAAACTGACCAACTGACCACAGTCTGACCTAGAAACCAGAAACTGACCAACTGACCACAGTCTGACCTCGAAACCAGAAACTGACCACTGAACATAGTCTGACCCAGAGACCAGAAACTGACCAACTGACCTATTAACCAGAAACTGACCAACTAACCACAGTCAGATCTAGCATGCAGATACTGTCCAACTGACCAAAAACTGACAGAGACAATCCGAAACTGACCAACTGACCACAGTCTGACCTAGAAACCAGAAACTGACAAACTGACCGCAGTCTGATCGAGAAAGCAGAAACTGACCAAAAGACCACAGTCTGACCTAGAAACAAGAAACTGACCAACTGACCACAGTCTGATCTCGGAACCAGAAACTGACCAACTGACCACAGTCTGAACTAGAAAACAGAAACTGACCAACTGACCTCAGTCTGACCTCGAAAATAAAAACTGAGCTACTGACCACAGTCTGACCTAGAAAACAAAAACTGTTCAACTGACCACAATGTGACCTAGGAACCAGAAACTGACTAACCGACCACAGTCTGTTCCAGAAGCAGAAGCTGTCCAATGGATCAAAAACTGACCGAGACAATCCGAAACTGACAAACTGACCACAGTCTGATCTAGAAAGCAGAAACTTACCAACTAACCACAGTCTGAACGAGAAACCAGTAACTGGCCAACTGACCACAGTCTGACCTAGGAACCAGAAACTGACCAACTGACCACAGACTGACCTAGAAACCAGAAACTGTCCAAGTGACCACAGTCTGATCTACAAAGCAGAAACTGACAAACTGACCACAGTCTGATCTAGAAAGCAGAAACTGACCAACTGACCACAGTCTGACCTAGAAACCATAAACTGAGCAACTGACCACAGTCTGACCTAGAAACCAGAAATTCGCCAACTGACCACCGTCTGACCTATAAACCAGCAACGAACCAACTGACCAAAGTCTTACCTAGAAACCAGTGACTTACCAACTGACCACAGTCTGACCCAGAAACAAGGAAATGACCAACTGACCACAGTCTGACCTAAACAACACGAAACCGACCAACTGACACAGTCTGAACAGAGAAACCAGAACCTGACCAAATGACCACAGTCTGATCTGGGAACCAGAAACTGAAACTGACCACAGTCTGACCGAGCAAACAGTATCTGACCAACTGACCGCATTCTGATCGAGAAATCAGAAACTGACCAACTGACCACAGTCTGACCTCGAAAACAAAAACTGAGCAACTGACCACAGTCTGACCTAGAAACCAGAAACTGACCATCTGACCTCAGTCTGACCTAAAAACAGAAACTGACCAACTGACCACAGTCTGACCGAGAAACCAGAAATTGAGCAACGGACCAAAGTCTGACCTAGAAACCAGAAACTGACCAACTGACCACAGTCTGACCTTGGAAACAGAAACTGTCCAACTGACCACAATCTGACCTAGAAACCAGAAACTGACCAACTGAACTCAGTCTGACCTAAAAACAGAAACTGTCCAACTGACCACAGTCTGACCGAGAAACCAGAAATTGACCAACGGACCAAAGTCTGACCTAGAAACCAGAAACTGACCAGCTGACCACAGTCTGACCTTGGAAACAGAAACTGCCCAACTGACCACAGTCTGACCTCGAAAACAAAAACTGAGCAACTGACGACAGTCTGACCTAGAAACGAGAAACTGACAAACTGACCACAGTCTAATCTAGAAACTAGAACATGTCCAAGTGACCAAAAACTAACCGAGGCAATCCGAACCTGACCAATTGACCACAGTCTGACCTAGAAACTAGAAACTAACAAACTGACCACAGTCTGACCTATAAACCAGAAACTGACGAACTATTTACAGTCTGAACGAGAAACCAGTAACTGACCATCTGACCTCTGTCTGAACTAAGAACCAGAAACTGACCAACTGACCACAGTCTGACCTAGAAACCATAATCTGACCAACGGTCCAAAGTCTGACCTATAAACTAGCAACTGACCAACTGACCAAAGTCTAACATAGAAACCAGTGACTTACCAACTGACAACATTCTGACCTCGAAACCAGAAACTGACAACTGAACACAGTCTGACCTAGAAACCAGAAACTGACGAACTGACCTATAAACCAGAAACTGACCAACTAACCACATTCTGATCTAGCAACCAGAAAGAGTCCAACTGACCAAAAACTGACCGAACAATCCGAAAGTGACCAACTGACCACAGTCTGAACTAGAAACCAGAAACTGACAAACTGACCGCATTCTGATCGAGAAATCAGAAACTGACCAACTGACCACAGTCTGACCTCGAAAACAAAAACTGAGCAACTGACCACAGTCTGACCTAGAAACCAGAAACTGACCATCTGACCTCAGTCTGACCTAAAAACAGAAACTGACCAACTGACCACAGTCTGACCGAGAAACCAGAAATTGAGCAACGGACCAAAGTCTGACCTAGAAACCAGAAACTGACCTACTGACCACAGTCTGACCTTGGAAACAGAAACTGACCAACTGACCACAGTCTGACCTCGAAAACAAAAACTGAGCAACTGACGACATTCTGACCGAGAAACGAGAAACTGACAAACTGACCACAGTCTAATCTAGAAAGTAGAAAGTGTCCAAGTGACCAAAAACTGACCGAGGCAATCCGAACCTGACCAATTGACCACAGTCTGAACTAGAAACTAGGAACTGACAAACTGACCGCAGTCTGACCTATAAACCAGAAACTGACCAACTAATCACAGTCTGAACGAGACACCAGTAACTGACCAACTGACCACAGTCTGAACTAAGAACCAGAAACTGACCACCTGACCACTGTCTGACCTAGAAACCAGAAACTGACCAACGGACTACAGTCTGACCTAAAAACAGAAACTGACCAACTGACCACAGTCTGCCCTCAAAAACAAAAACTGAGCAACTGACGACAGTCTGACCTAGAAACGAGAAACTGACAAACTGACCACAGTCTAATCTAGAAACTAGAAAGTGTCCAAGTGACCAAAAACTAACCGAGGCAATCCGAACCTGACCAATTGACCACAGTCTGCCCTAGAAACTAGAAACTAACAAACTGACCACAGTCTGACCTATAAACCAGAAACTGACCAACTGACCACAGTCTGACCTTGGAAACCGAAACTGTCCAACTGACCACAATCTGACCTAGAAACCAGAAACTGACCAACTGACCTCAGTCTGACCTAAAAACAGAAACTGACCAACGGACTACAGTCTGACCGAGAAACCAGAAATTGACCAACTGACCACAGTCTGACCTATAAACCAGAAACTGATCAACTAATCACAGTCTGAACGAGAAACCAGTAACTGACCAACTGACCACAGTCTGAACTAAGAACCAGAAACTGACCAACTGACCACAGTCTGACCTAGAAACCATAATCTGACCAACGGACCAAAGTCTGACCTATAAACCAGCAACTGACCAACTGACCAAAGTCTAACATGGAAACCAGTGACTTACCAACTGACAACAGTCTGACCCATAAACCAGGAACTGACCAACTGACCACAGTCTGACCGAGACAAACCGAAACTGACCAAATGACAACAGTCTAACCGAGAAACCAGATACTGAACAACTGACCACAGTCTGACCTAAAAACAGAAACTGACCAACGGACTACAGTCTGACCGAGAAACCAGAAATTGACCAACTGACCACAGTCTGACCTATAAACCAGAAACTGATCAACTAATCACAGTCTGAACGAGAAACCAGTAACTGACCAACTGACCACAGTCTGAACTAAGAACCAGAAACTGACCAACTGACCACAGTCTGACCTAGAAACCATAATCTGACCAACGGACCAAAGTCTGACCTATAAACCAGCAACTGACCAACTGACCAAAGACTAACATGGAAACCAGTGACTTACCAACTGACAACAGTCTGACCCATAAACCAGGAACTGACCAACTGACCACAGTCTGACCGAGACAAACCGAAACTGACCAAATGACAACAGTCTAACCGAGAAACCAGAAACTGAACAACTGACCACAGTCTGACCTTGGAACCAGAAACTGACCAACTGACCACATTCTGACCTATACACCAGAAACTGACCATCTGACCTCTGTCTGACCTAGAAACAGTAACTGACCAACTGACCACATCTGACCGAGAAACCACAACCTGTCCAACTACCCACCGTCTGAACTAAAAACAAGAAACTGACCAACGGTCCACATTCTCACCTCGGAACCAGAAACTGACCAACTGACCAGAGTCTGACCTAGAAAACTAAAACTGACCAACTGACCACAGTCTGACCTTGGAACCAGAAACTGACCAACTGACCACAGTCTGACCTCGAAACCAGAAACTGATCAACTGACCAGAGTCTGACCTCGAAACCAGAAACTGACAACTGAACACAGTCTGACCTAGAAACCAGAAACTGATGAACTGACCTATAAACCAGAAACTGACCAACTAACCACAGTCTGATCAAGCAACCAGAAAGAGTCCAACTGACCAAAAACTGACCGAACAATCCGAAAGTGACCAACTGACCACAGTCTGAACTAGAAACCAGAAACTGACAAACTGACCGCAGTCGGATCTAGAAATCAGAAACTGACCAACTGACCACAGTCTGACCTCGATAAAAAAAACTGAGCAACTGACCAGAGTCTGACCTAGAAACCAGAAACTGACCATCTGACCTCAGTCTGACCTAAAAACAGAAACTGACCAACTGACCACAGTCAGACCGAGAAACCAAAAATTGACCAACTGACCACAGTCTGACCTTGGAAACAGAAACTGACCAACTGACCACAGTCTGACCTCGAAAACAAAAACTGCGCAACTGACGACAGTCTGACCTAGAAACGAGAAACTGACAAACTGACCACAGTCTAATCTAGAAACTAGAAAGTGTCCAAGTGACCGAAAACTGACCGAGGCAATCCGAACCTGACCAATTGACCGCAGTCTGACCTATAAACCAGAAACTGACCAACTAATCACAGTCTGAACGAGAAACCAGTAACTGACCAACTGACCACAGTCTGAACTAAGAACCAGAAACTGACCAATGACCACAGTCTGACATAGAAACCCGAAACTGACCAACGGACTACAGTCTGACCGAGAAACCAGAAATTGACCAACGGGCCAAAGTCTGACCTGGAAACCAGAAACTGACCAACTGACCAATGTCTGAACTTGGAAACCGAAACTCTCCAACTGACCACAATCTGACCTAGAAACCAGAAACTGACCATCTGACCTCAGTCTGACCTAAAAACAGAAACTGACCAACTGACCACAGTCTCACCGAGAAACCAGAAATTGACCAACGGACCAAAGTCTGACCTAGAAACCAGAAACTGACCAACTGACCACAGTCTGACCTTGGAAACAGAAACTGACCAACTGACCACAGTCTGACCTAGAAACCATAATCTGACCAACGGATCAAAGTCTGACCTAGAAACCAGCAACTGACCAACTGACCAAAGTCTAACATAGAAACCAGTGACTTACCAACTGACAACAGTCTGACCCATAAACCAGGAACTGACCAACTGACCACAGGCTGACCTAGACAACCCGAAACTGACCAACTGACAACAGTCTAACCGAGAAACCAGAAACTGAACAACTGACCACAGTCTGACCTAGAAACCAGAAACTGACCAACTGACCACAGTCTGACCTTGGAAACAGAAACTGACCAACTGACCACAGTCTGACCTCGAAAACAAAAACTGAGCAACTGACGACAGTCTGACCTAGAAACGAGAAACTGACAAACTGACCACAGTCTAATCTAGAAACTAGAAAGTGTCCAAGTGACCAAAAACTGACCGAGGCAATCCGAACCTGACCAATTGACCACAGTCTGACCTAGAAACTAGAAACTGACAAACTGACCGCAGTCTGACCTATAAACCAGAAACTGACCAACTAATCACAGTCTGAACGAGAAACCAGTAACTGACCAACTGACCACAGTCTGAACTAAGAACCAGAAACTGACCAACTGACCACAGTCTGACATAGAAACCCGAAACTGACCAACGGACTACAGTCTGACCGAGAAACCAGAAATTGACCAACGGGCCAAAGTCTGACCTGGAAACCAGAAACTGACCAACTGACCAAAGTCTGAACTTGGAAACCGAAACTCTCCAACTGACCACAATCTGACCTAGAAACCAGAAACTGACCATCTGACCTCAGTCTGACCTAAAAACAGAAACTGACCAACTGACCACAGTCTGACCGAGAAACCAGAAATTGACCAACGGACCAAAGTCTGACCTAGAAACCAGAAACTGACCAACTGACCACAGTCTGACCTAGAAACCATAATCTGACCAACGGACCAAAGTCTGACCTAGAAACCAGCAACTGACCAACTGACCAAAGTCTAACATAGAAACCAGTGACTTACCAACTGACAACAGTCTGACCCATAAACCAGGAACTGACCAACTGACCACAGGCTGACCTAGACAACCCGAAACTGACCAACTGACAACAGTCTAACCGAGAAACCAGAAACTGAACAACTGACCACAGTCTGACCTTGGAACCAGAAACTGACCAACTGACCACATTCTGACCTATACACCAGAAACTGACCATCTGACCTCTGTCTGACCTAAAAACAGAAACTGACCAACTGACCACATCTGACCGAGAAACCACAACCTGTACAACTACCCAGCGTCTGAACTAGAAACCAGAAACTGACCAACGTTCTACAGTCTCACCTCGGAACCAGAAACTGACCAACTGACCACAGTCTGACCTAGAAAACAGAAACTGACCAACTGACCACAGTCTGACCTTGGAACCAGAATCTGACCAACTGACCACAATCTGACCTCGAAACCAGAAACTGACCACTGAACATAGTCTGACCTAGAAACCAGAAACTGACCAACTGACCTATTTACCAGAAACTGACCAACTAACCACAGTCTGATCTAACATGCAGAAACTGTCAACTGACCAAAAACTGACAGAGACAATCCGAAACTGAACAACTGACCACATTCTGACCTAGCAACCAGTATCTGACCACCTGACCATAGTCTGATGTAGAAACCAGCAATTGACCAAGTGACCACAGTCTGACCTAGAAACCAGAAACTGACGAAATGACCACAGTCTGACCTAGAAACCAGAAACTGACCATCTGACCACAGTCTGACCTCGAAACCAGAAACTGACCAACAGACCAAAGTCTGACCTCGAAACCAGAAACTGACGAACTGACCACATTCTTAACTCGAAACCAGAAACTGACCAACTGACCAAAGTCTGACATAAAAAACAGAACAGACCAACTGACCAGAGTCTGACCTTGAAACCATAAACTGACCAACTGACCACAGTCTGACCGAGGCAACATGAAACTGACCAACTGACCACAATCTTACCGAGAAAGCAGAAACTGACCAACTGACCACAGTCTGACCACAGTCTGACCTAGAAACCAGAAAGTGACCAACTGCCCACAGTCTGACCGAGACAACATGAAACTGACCAACTGACCAAGACAAAACGAAACTGACCAAATGACCATATTCTGACCTAGAAACCAGAAACTGAGCAACTGACCACAATCTGACCTCGAAACCAGAAACTGACCAAAGGACTACAGTCTGACCTCAGGAACTGAAACTGAACATCTAATCACAGTCTGACCTACGAACAAGAAACTGAGCAACTGACCACAGTCTGACCAAGAAAGCTGATACTGACCAACTGACCACATTCTGAGCTAGATACCGTAACTGACCGTCTGATCACAGTCTGATTTAAGAACCAGAAACTAACCAACTACTTCAGTCTGATCTAGAAACCAGAAACTGACCAACTGACCAGAGTCTGAACGAAACCACCAGAAACTGACCAACTCACCACAGTCTAACCGAGACAACCCGAACCTGACCAACTGACAACAGTTTGACCGAGAAAGCAGAGACTAACCAAATGACCTCAGTCTGATCGAGCAACCAGAAACTGCCCAACAGGCCACATTCTGACCTAGCAACCAGTATATGACCAACTGACCACAGTCTGAAGTATAAACCAGCAACTAACCAACTGACAACAGTCTGACCTAGAAACCAGAAACTGACCATATGACCACTGTCTGACCTGGCAAACACAAACTGTCCAACAGGCCACATTCTGACCTAGCGACCAGTATCTGACCAACTGACCAAAATCTGACGTGGAAACCAGCAATTGACCAACTGACCACAATCTGACCAAGAAACCAGAAACTGACCAACTGACCACATTCTTAACTCGAAACCAGAAACTGACGAACTGTCCACATTCTGACCTAGAAACCAGAAACTGACCATCTGACCTCAGTCTGACCTAAAAACAGAAACTGACCAACTGACCACAGTCTGACCTAGAAACCAGAATTTGACCAACGGACCACAGTCTGACCTAGAAACCAGAAACTGACCAACTGACCACAGTCTGATCTAGCAACCAGAAACTGACCAACTGACCACAGGCTGACCTAGCAACAAGCAACTGATCAACTGACCACAGGATGACCTAACAACCAAAAATTACAAAACTGACCAGAGAAACAGACCTAGGCTACCAGTAACTGATCAACTGACCACAGACTGACCGAGAAATAAGAAACTGACCAACTGACCACAGTCTGACCAAAGTCTGACCTAGAAACCAGAAACTGACCAACTGCCCACAGTCTGACCGAGACAACATGAAACTGACCAACTGAACAAGACAACACGAAACTGACCAAATGAACAGTCTGACCAAGAAGCCAGAAACTGAGCAACTGACCACAGTCTGACCGAGACAAGATGAAACTGACCAAATGACCAAGACAACACGAAACTGTCCAACTGACCACAGTCTGACCAAGAAACCAGAAACTGAGCAAATGACCATAATCTGACCTCGAAACCAGAAACTGAACAAATGACCACAGTCTGACCTGGCAAACACAAACTGTCCAACAGGCCACATTCTGACCTAGCGACCAGTATCTGACCAACTGACCAAAATCTGACGTAGAAACCCGAAACTGAGCAACTGACCACAATCTGACCACGAAACCAGAAACTGACCATATGATCACAGTCTGACCTGGCAAACACAAACTTTCCAACAGGCCACATTCTGACCTAGCGACCAGTATCTGACCAACTGACCAAAGTCTGACGTAGAAACCAGCAATTGACCAACTGACCACAATCTGACCAAGAAACCAGAAACTGACCAACTGACCACATTCTTAACTCGAAACCAGAAACTAACGAACTGTCCACATTCTGACCTAAAAACCAGAAACTGACCATCTGACCTCAGTCTGACCTAAAAACAGAAACTGACCAACTGACCACAGTCTGACCTAGAAACCAGAAATTGACCAACGGACCAGAGTCTGACCTATAAACCAGAAACTGAACAACTGACCACAGTCTGACCTAGAAACCAGAAACTGACCAACTGACCACAGTCTGACCTTGGAAACAGAAACTGACCAACTGACCACAGTCTGACCTCGAAAACAAAAACTGAGCAACTGACGACAGTCTGACCTAGAAACGAGAAACTGACAAACTGACCACAGTCTAATCTAGAAACTAGAAAGTGTCCAAGTGACCAAAAACTGACCGAGGCAATCCGAACCTGACCAATTGACCACAGTCTGACCTAGAAACTAGAAACTGACAAACTGACCGCAGTCTGACCTATAAACCAGAAACTGACCAACTAATCACAGTCTGAACGAGAAACCAGTAACTGACCAACTGACCACAGTCTGAACTAAGAACCAGAAACTGACCAACTGACCACAGTCTGACATAGAAACCCGAAACTGACCAACGGACTACAGTCTGACCGAGAAACCAGAAATTGACCAACGGGCCAAAGTCTGACCTGGAAACCAGAAACTGACCAACTGACCAAAGTCTGAACTTGGAAACCGAAACTCTCCAACTGACCACAATCTGACCTAGAAACCAGAAACTGACCATCTGACCTCAGTCTGACCTAAAAACAGAAACTGACCAACTGACCACAGTCTGACCGAGAAACCAGAAATTGACCAACGGACCAAAGTCTGACCTAGAAACCAGAAACTGACCAACTGACCACAGTCTGACCTAGAAACCATAATCTGACCAACGGACCAAAGTCTGACCTAGAAACCAGCAACTGACCAACTGACCAAAGTCTAACATAGAAACCAGTGACTTACCAACTGACAACAGTCTGACCCATAAACCAGGAACTGACCAACTGACCACAGGCTGACCTAGACAACCCGAAACTGACCAACTGACAACAGTCTAACCGAGAAACCAGAAACTGAACAACTGACCACAGTCTGACCTTGGAACCAGAAACTGACCAACTGACCACATTCTGACCTATACACCAGAAACTGACCATCTGACCTCTGTCTGACCTAAAAACAGAAACTGACCAACTGACCACATCTGACCGAGAAACCACAACCTGTACAACTACCCAGCGTCTGAACTAGAAACCAGAAACTGACCAACGTTCTACAGTCTCACCTCGGAACCAGAAACTGACCAACTGACCACAGTCTGACCTAGAAAACAGAAACTGACCAACTGACCACAGTCTGACCTTGGAACCAGAATCTGACCAACTGACCACAATCTGACCTCGAAACCAGAAACTGACCACTGAACATAGTCTGACCTAGAAACCAGAAACTGACCAACTGACCTATTTACCAGAAACTGACCAACTAACCACAGTCTGATCTAACATGCAGAAACTGTCAACTGACCAAAAACTGACAGAGACAATCCGAAACTGAACAACTGACCACATTCTGACCTAGCAACCAGTATCTGACCACCTGACCATAGTCTGATGTAGAAACCAGCAATTGACCAAGTGACCACAGTCTGACCTAGAAACCAGAAACTGACGAAATGACCACAGTCTGACCTAGAAACCAGAAACTGACCATCTGACCACAGTCTGACCTCGAAACCAGAAACTGACCAACAGACCAAAGTCTGACCTCGAAACCAGAAACTGACGAACTGACCACATTCTTAACTCGAAACCAGAAACTGACCAACTGACCAAAGTCTGACATAAAAAACAGAACAGACCAACTGACCAGAGTCTGACCTTGAAACCATAAACTGACCAACTGACCACAGTCTGACCGAGGCAACATGAAACTGACCAACTGACCACAATCTTACCGAGAAAGCAGAAACTGACCAACTGACCACAGTCTGACCACAGTCTGACCTAGAAACCAGAAAGTGACCAACTGCCCACAGTCTGACCGAGACAACATGAAACTGACCAACTGACCAAGACAAAACGAAACTGACCAAATGACCATATTCTGACCTAGAAACCAGAAACTGAGCAACTGACCACAATCTGACCTCGAAACCAGAAACTGACCAAAGGACTACAGTCTGACCTCAGGAACTGAAACTGAACATCTAATCACAGTCTGACCTACGAACAAGAAACTGAGCAACTGACCACAGTCTGACCAAGAAAGCTGATACTGACCAACTGACCACATTCTGAGCTAGATACCGTAACTGACCGTCTGATCACAGTCTGATTTAAGAACCAGAAACTAACCAACTACTTCAGTCTGATCTAGAAACCAGAAACTGACCAACTGACCAGAGTCTGAACGAAACCACCAGAAACTGACCAACTCACCACAGTCTAACCGAGACAACCCGAACCTGACCAACTGACAACAGTTTGACCGAGAAAGCAGAGACTAACCAAATGACCTCAGTCTGATCGAGCAACCAGAAACTGCCCAACAGGCCACATTCTGACCTAGCAACCAGTATATGACCAACTGACCACAGTCTGAAGTATAAACCAGCAACTAACCAACTGACAACAGTCTGACCTAGAAACCAGAAACTGACCATATGACCACTGTCTGACCTGGCAAACACAAACTGTCCAACAGGCCACATTCTGACCTAGCGACCAGTATCTGACCAACTGACCAAAATCTGACGTGGAAACCAGCAATTGACCAACTGACCACAATCTGACCAAGAAACCAGAAACTGACCAACTGACCACATTCTTAACTCGAAACCAGAAACTGACGAACTGTCCACATTCTGACCTAGAAACCAGAAACTGACCATCTGACCTCAGTCTGACCTAAAAACAGAAACTGACCAACTGACCACAGTCTGACCTAGAAACCAGAATTTGACCAACGGACCACAGTCTGACCTAGAAACCAGAAACTGACCAACTGACCACAGTCTGATCTAGCAACCAGAAACTGACCAACTGACCACAGGCTGACCTAGCAACAAGCAACTGATCAACTGACCACAGGATGACCTAACAACCAAAAATTACAAAACTGACCAGAGAAACAGACCTAGGCTACCAGTAACTGATCAACTGACCACAGACTGACCGAGAAATAAGAAACTGACCAACTGACCACAGTCTGACCAAAGTCTGACCTAGAAACCAGAAACTGACCAACTGCCCACAGTCTGACCGAGACAACATGAAACTGACCAACTGAACAAGACAACACGAAACTGACCAAATGAACAGTCTGACCAAGAAGCCAGAAACTGAGCAACTGACCACAGTCTGACCGAGACAAGATGAAACTGACCAAATGACCAAGACAACACGAAACTGTCCAACTGACCACAGTCTGACCAAGAAACCAGAAACTGAGCAAATGACCATAATCTGACCTCGAAACCAGAAACTGAACAAATGACCACAGTCTGACCTGGCAAACACAAACTGTCCAACAGGCCACATTCTGACCTAGCGACCAGTATCTGACCAACTGACCAAAATCTGACGTAGAAACCCGAAACTGAGCAACTGACCACAATCTGACCACGAAACCAGAAACTGACCATATGATCACAGTCTGACCTGGCAAACACAAACTTTCCAACAGGCCACATTCTGACCTAGCGACCAGTATCTGACCAACTGACCAAAGTCTGACGTAGAAACCAGCAATTGACCAACTGACCACAATCTGACCAAGAAACCAGAAACTGACCAACTGACCACATTCTTAACTCGAAACCAGAAACTAACGAACTGTCCACATTCTGACCTAAAAACCAGAAACTGACCATCTGACCTCAGTCTGACCTAAAAACAGAAACTGACCAACTGACCACAGTCTGACCTAGAAACCAGAAATTGACCAACGGACCAGAGTCTGACCTATAAACCAGAAACTGAACAACTGACCACAGTCTGACCTAGAAACCAGAAACTGACCAACTGACCACAGTCTGACCTTGGAAACAGAAACTGACCAACTGACCACAGTCTGACCTCGAAAACAAAAACTGAGCAACTGACGACAGTCTGACCTAGAAACGAGAAACTGACAAACTGACCACAGTCTAATCTAGAAACTAGAAAGTGTCCAAGTGACCAAAAACTGACCGAGGCAATCCGAACCTGACCAATTGACCACAGTCTGACCTAGAAACTAGAAACTGACAAACTGACCGCAGTCTGACCTATAAACCAGAAACTGACCAACTAATCACAGTCTGAACGAGAAACCAGTAACTGACCAACTGACCACAGTCTGAACTAAGAACCAGAAACTGACCAACTGACCAGAGTCTGACATAGAAACCCGAAACTGACCAACGGACTACAGTCTGACCGAGAAACCAGAAATTGACCAACGGGCCAAAGTCTGACCTGGAAACCAGAAACTGACCAACTGACCAAAGTCTGAACTTGGAAACCGAAACTCTCCAACTGACCACAATCTGACCTAGAAACCAGAAACTGACCATCTGACCTCAGTCTGACCTAAAAACAGAAACTGACCAACTGACCACAGTCTGACCGAGAAACCAGAAATTGACCAACGGACCAAAGTCTGACCTAGAAACCAGAAACTGACCAACTGACCACAGTCTGACCTTGGAAACAGAAACTGACCAACTGACCACAGTCTGACCTAGAAACCATAATCTGACCAACGGACCAAAGTCTGACCTAGAAACCAGCAACTGACCAACTGACCAAAGTCTAACATAGAAACCAGTGACTTACCAACTGACAACAGTCTGACCCATAAACCAGGAACTGACCAACTGACCACAGGCTGACCTAGACAACCCGAAACTGACCAACTGACAACAGTCTAACCGAGAAACCAGAAACTGAACAACTGACCACAGTCTGACCTTGGAACCAGAAACTGACCAACTGACCACATTCTGACCTATACACCAGAAACTGACCATCTGACCTCTGTCTGACCTAAAAACAGAAACTGACCAACTGACCACATCTGACCGAGAAACCACAACCTGTACAACTACCCAGCGTCTGAACTAGAAACCAGAAACTGACCAACGTTCTACAGTCTCACCTCGGAACCAGAAACTGACCAACTGACCACAGTCTGACCTAGAAAACAGAAACTGACCAACTGACCACAGTCTGTCCTTGGAACCAGAATCTGACCAACTGACCACAATCTGACCTCGAAACCAGAAACTGACAACTGAACATAGTCTGACCTAGAAACCAGAAACTGACCAACTGACCTATTAACCAGAAACTGACCAACTAACCACAGTCTGATCTAACATGCAGAAGCTGTCAACTGACCAAAAACTGACAGAGACAATCCGAAACTGAACAACTGACCACATTCTGACCTAGCAACCAGTATCTGACCGCCTGACCATAGTCTGATGTAGAAACCAGCAATTGACCAAGTGACCACAGTCTGACCTAGAAACCAGAAACTGACGAAATGACCACAGTCTGACCTAGAAACCAGAAACTGACCAACTGACCACAGTCTGACCTCGAAACCAGAAACTGACCAACAGACCAAAGTCTGAACTCGAAACCAGAAACTGACGAACTGACCACATTCTTAACTCGAAACCAGAAACTGACCAACTGACCAAATTCTGACATAAAAAACAGAACAGACCAACTGACCAGAGTCTGGCCTTGAAACCATAAACTGACCAACTGACCACAGTCTGACCGAGGCAACATGAAACTGACCAACTGACCACAATCTTACCGAGAAAGCAGAAACTGACCAACTGACCACAGTCTGACCACAGTCTGACCTAGAAACCAGAAATTGACCAACTGCCCACAGTCTGACCGAGACAACATGAAACTGACCAACTGACCAAGACAAAACGAAACTGACCAAATGACCATATTCTGACCTAGAAACCAGAAACTGAGCAACTGACCACAATCTGACCTCGAAACCAGAAACTGACCAAAGGACTACAGTCTGACCTCAGGAACTGAAACTGAACATCTAATCACAGTCTGACCTACGAACAAGAAACTGAGCAACTGACCACAGTCTGACCAAGAAAGCTGATACTGACCAACTGACCACATTCTGAGCTTGATACCGTAACTGACCGTCTGATCACAGTCTGATTTAAGAACCAGAAACTAACCAACTACTTCAGTCTGATCTAGAAACCAGAAACTGACCAACTGACCAGAGTCTGAACGAAACCACCAGAAACTGACCAACTGACCACAGTCTAACCGAGACAACCCGAACCTGACCAACTGACAACAGTTTGACCGAGAAAGCAGAGACTGACCAAATGACCTCAGTCTGATCGAGCAACCAGAAACTGTCCAACAGGCCACATTCTGACCTAGCAACCAGTATATGACCAACTGACCACATTCTGAAGTATAAACCAGCAACTAACCAACTGACAACAGTCTGACCTAGAAACCAGAAACTGACCATATGACCACTGTCTGACCTGGCAAACACAAACTGTCCAACAGGCCACATTCTGACCTAGCGACCAGTATCTGACCAACTGACCAAATTCTGACGTGGAAACCAGCAATTGACCAACTGACCACAATCTGACCAAGAAACCAGAAACTGACCAACTGACCACATTCTTAACTCGAAACCAGAAACTGACGAACTGTCCACATTCTGATCTAGAAACCACAAACTGACCATCTGACCTCAGTCTGACCTAAAAACAGAAACTGACCAACTGACCACAGTCTGACCTAGAAACCAGAATTTGACCAACGGACCACAGTCTGACCTAGAAACCAGAAACTGACCAACTGACCACAGTCTGATCTAGCAACCAGAAACTGACCAACTGACCACAGTCTGACCTTGGAAACAGAAACTGACCAACTGACCACAGTCTGACCTCGAAAACAAAAACTGAGCAACTGACGACAGTCTGACCTAGAAACGAGAAACTGACAAACTGACCACAGTCTAATCTAGAAACTAGAAAGTGTCCAAGTGACCAAAAACTGACCGAGGCAATCCGAACCTGACCAATTGACCACAGTCTGACCTAGAAACTAGAAACTGACAAACTGACCGCAGTCTGACCTATAAACCAGAAACTGACCAACTAATCACAGTCTGAACGAGAAACCAGTAACTGACCAACTGACCACAGTCTGAACTAAGAACCAGAAACTGACCAACTGACCAGAGTCTGACATAGAAACCCGAAACTGACCAACGGACTACAGTCTGACCGAGAAACCAGAAATTGACCAACGGGCCAAAGTCTGACCTGGAAACCAGAAACTGACCAACTGACCAAAGTCTGAACTTGGAAACCGAAACTCTCCAACTGACCACAATCTGACCTAGAAACCAGAAACTGACCATCTGACCTCAGTCTGACCTAAAAACAGAAACTGACCAACTGACCACAGTCTGACCGAGAAACCAGAAATTGACCAACGGACCAAAGTCTGACCTAGAAACCAGAAACTGACCAACTGACCACAGTCTGACCTTGGAAACAGAAACTGACCAACTGACCACAGTCTGACCTAGAAACCATAATCTGACCAACGGACCAAAGTCTGACCTAGAAACCAGCAACTGACCAACTGACCAAAGTCTAACATAGAAACCAGTGACTTACCAACTGACAACAGTCTGACCCATAAACCAGGAACTGACCAACTGACCACAGGCTGACCTAGACAACCCGAAACTGACCAACTGACAACAGTCTAACCGAGAAACCAGAAACTGAACAACTGACCACAGTCTGACCTTGGAACCAGAAACTGACCAACTGACCACATTCTGACCTATACACCAGAAACTGACCATCTGACCTCTGTCTGACCTAAAAACAGAAACTGACCAACTGACCACATCTGACCGAGAAACCACAACCTGTACAACTACCCAGCGTCTGAACTAGAAACCAGAAACTGACCAACGTTCTACAGTCTCACCTCGGAACCAGAAACTGACCAACTGACCACAGTCTGACCTAGAAAACAGAAACTGACCAACTGACCACAGTCTGTCCTTGGAACCAGAATCTGACCAACTGACCACAATCTGACCTCGAAACCAGAAACTGACAACTGAACATAGTCTGACCTAGAAACCAGAAACTGACCAACTGACCTATTAACCAGAAACTGACCAACTAACCACAGTCTGATCTAACATGCAGAAGCTGTCAACTGACCAAAAACTGACAGAGACAATCCGAAACTGAACAACTGACCACATTCTGACCTAGCAACCAGTATCTGACCGCCTGACCATAGTCTGATGTAGAAACCAGCAATTGACCAAGTGACCACAGTCTGACCTAGAAACCAGAAACTGACGAAATGACCACAGTCTGACCTAGAAACCAGAAACTGACCAACTGACCACAGTCTGACCTCGAAACCAGAAACTGACCAACAGACCAAAGTCTGAACTCGAAACCAGAAACTGACGAACTGACCACATTCTTAACTCGAAACCAGAAACTGACCAACTGACCAAATTCTGACATAAAAAACAGAACAGACCAACTGACCAGAGTCTGGCCTTGAAACCATAAACTGACCAACTGACCACAGTCTGACCGAGGCAACATGAAACTGACCAACTGACCACAATCTTACCGAGAAAGCAGAAACTGACCAACTGACCACAGTCTGACCACAGTCTGACCTAGAAACCAGAAATTGACCAACTGCCCACAGTCTGACCGAGACAACATGAAACTGACCAACTGACCAAGACAAAACGAAACTGACCAAATGACCATATTCTGACCTAGAAACCAGAAACTGAGCAACTGACCACAATCTGACCTCGAAACCAGAAACTGACCAAAGGACTACAGTCTGACCTCAGGAACTGAAACTGAACATCTAATCACAGTCTGACCTACGAACAAGAAACTGAGCAACTGACCACAGTCTGACCAAGAAAGCTGATACTGACCAACTGACCACATTCTGAGCTTGATACCGTAACTGACCGTCTGATCACAGTCTGATTTAAGAACCAGAAACTAACCAACTACTTCAGTCTGATCTAGAAACCAGAAACTGACCAACTGACCAGAGTCTGAACGAAACCACCAGAAACTGACCAACTGACCACAGTCTAACCGAGACAACCCGAACCTGACCAACTGACAACAGTTTGACCGAGAAAGCAGAGACTGACCAAATGACCTCAGTCTGATCGAGCAACCAGAAACTGTCCAACAGGCCACATTCTGACCTAGCAACCAGTATATGACCAACTGACCACATTCTGAAGTATAAACCAGCAACTAACCAACTGACAACAGTCTGACCTAGAAACCAGAAACTGACCATATGACCACTGTCTGACCTGGCAAACACAAACTGTCCAACAGGCCACATTCTGACCTAGCGACCAGTATCTGACCAACTGACCAAATTCTGACGTGGAAACCAGCAATTGACCAACTGACCACAATCTGACCAAGAAACCAGAAACTGACCAACTGACCACATTCTTAACTCGAAACCAGAAACTGACGAACTGTCCACATTCTGATCTAGAAACCACAAACTGACCATCTGACCTCAGTCTGACCTAAAAACAGAAACTGACCAACTGACCACAGTCTGACCTAGAAACCAGAATTTGACCAACGGACCACAGTCTGACCTAGAAACCAGAAACTGACCAACTGACCACAGTCTGATCTAGCAACCAGAAACTGACCAACTGACCACAGGCTGACCTAGCAACAAGCAACTGATCAACTGACCACAGGATGACCTAACAACCAAAAAGTACAAAACTGACCAGAGAAACAGACCTAGGCTACCAGTAACTGATCAACTGACCACAGACTGACCGAGAAATAAGAAACTGACCAACTGACCACAGTCTGACCAAAGTCTGACCTAGAAACCAGAAACTGACCAACTGCCCACAGTCTGACCGAGACAACATGAAACTGACCAACTGAACAAGACAACACGAAACTGACCAAATGAACAGTCTGACCAAGAAGCCAGAAACTGAGCAACTGACCACAGTCTGACCGAGACAAGATGACACTGACCAAATGACCAAGACAACACGAAACTGTCCAACTGACCACAGTCTGACCAAGAAACCAGAAACTGAGCAAATGACCATAATCTGACCTCGAAACCAGAAACTGAACAAATGACCACAGTCTGACCTGGCAAACACAAACTGTCCAACAGGCCACATTCTGACCTAGCGACCAGTATCTGAGCAACTGACCAAAATCTGACGTAGAAATCCGAAACTGAGCAACTGACCACAATCTGACCTCGAAACCAGAAACTGACCATATGATCACAGTCTGACCTGGCAAACACAAACTTTACAACAGGCCACATTCTGACCTAGCGACCAGTATCTGACCAACTGACCAAAGTCTGACGTAGAAACCAGCAATTGACCAACTGACCACAATCTGACCAAGAAACCAGAAACTGACCAACTGACCACATTCTTAACTCGAAACCAGAAACTAATGAACTGTCCACATTCTGACCTAAAAACCAGAAACTGACCATCTGACCTCAGTCTGACCTAAAAACAGAAACTGACCAACTGACCACAGTCTGACCTAGAAACCAGAAATTGACCAACGGACCAGAGTCTGACCTATAAACCAGAAACTGACCAACTAACCACAGTCTGACCTCGGAACCAGAAACTGACCAACTGACCACAGTCTGACATCGGAACCAGAAACTGACCAACTGACCACAGTCTGACCTCGGAACCAGAAACTGACCAACTGACCACAGTCTGACATCGGAACCAGAAACTGACCAACTGACCACAGTCTGACCGAGGCAACATGAAACTGACCAACTGACCACATTCTGACCTAGAAACCAGAAACTGAACAACTGACCACAGTCTGACCTTGGAACCAGAAACTGACCAACTGACCACATTCTGACCTATACACCAGAAACTGACCATCTGACCTCTGTCTGACCTAGAAACAGAAACTGACCAACTGGCCATATCTGACCGAGGAACCACAACCTGTCCAACTACCCACCGTCTGAACAAAAAACCAGAAACTGACCAACGTCCACATTCTCACCTCGGAACCAGAAACTGACCAACTGACCAGAGTCTGACCTAGAAAACTGAAACTGACCAACTGACCACAGTCTGACCTTGGAACCAGAAACTGATCAACTGACCAGAGTCTTACCTCGAAACCAGAAACTGACAACTGAACACAGTTTGACCTAGAAACCAGAAACTGACGAACTGACCTATAAACCAGAAACTGATCAACTAACCACAGTCTGATCTAGCAACCAGAAAGTGTCCAACTGATCAAACACTGATCGAACAATCCGAAAGTGACCAACTGACCACAGTCTGACCTCGAAACCAGAAACTGACCATCTGACCTCAGTCTGACCTAAAAACAGAAACTGACCAACTGACCACAGTCTGACCGAGAAACCAGAAATTGACCAACGGACCTAAGTCTGACGTAGAAACCAGAAACTGACCAACTGACCACAGTCTGACCTTGGAAACAGAAACTGACCAACTGACCACAGTCTGACCTCGAAAACAAAAACTGAGCAACTGACGACAGTCTGACCGAGAAACGAGAAACTGACAAACTGACCACAGTCTAATCTAGAAACTAGAAAGTGTCCTAGTGACCAAAAACTGACCGAGGCAATCCTAACCTGACCAATTGACCACAGTCTGACCAAGAAACTAGAAACTGACAAACTGACCGCAGTCTGACCCATAATCCAGAAACTGACCAACTAATCACAGTCTGAACGAGAAACCAGTAACTGACCAACTGACCACAGTCTGAACTAAGAACCAGAAACTGACCAACTGACCACAGTCTGACCTAGAAACCAGAAACTGACCAACGGACTACAGTCTGACCGAGAAACCAGAAATTGACCAACGGACCAAAGTCTGACCTGGAAACCAGAAACTGACCAACTGACCACAGTCTGACCTAGAAAACAGAAACTGACCAACTGACCACAGTCTGACCTTGGAAGCAGAATCTGACCAACTGACCACAATCTGACCTCGAAACCAGAAACTGACCACTGAACATAGTCTGACCTAGAAACCAGAAACTGACCAACTGACCTATTAACCAGAAACTGACCAACTAACCACAGTCTGATCTAGCTTGCAGAAACTGTCCACCTGACCAAAAACTGACAGAGACAAACCGAAACTGATCAACTGACCACATTCTGACCGAGCAACCAGTATCTGACCGCCTGACCATAGTCTGATGTACAAACCAGCAATTGACCAAGTGACCACAGTCTGACCTAGAAACCAGAAACTGACGAACTGACCACAGCCTGACCTAGAAACCAGAAACTGACCAACTGACCACAGTCTGACCGAGGCAACATGAAACTGACCAACTGACCACAGTCTGTCCTAGAAAGCACAAACTGACCAACGGAACACTGTCTGACCTAGAAACCATAAACTGACCAACTGACCACAGTCTGACATAGAAACCAGAAACTGACCAACTGATCACAGTCTGACCTTGGAACCAGAAATTGACCAACTGACCACAGTCTGACCGAGGCAACATGAAACTGACCAACTGACCACAGTCTGATCTCGAAACCAGAAACTGATCAACTGATCGCAGGCTGATCTCGCAACCAGAAACTGACCAACTTACCACAGACTGATCTAGAAAGCAGAATCTGACCCTCTGACCACAGTCTGACCTAGCAACACTCAACTCACTAACTGGCCACAGGATGACCTAGCAACCAAAAAGCAAACAACTTACCAGAGAAACAGACCTAGAAACCAGAAACTGACCAACTGACCCCAGTCTGAACTTGGAAACAGAAACTGACCAACTGACAACAGTCTGACCTCGAAAACAAAAACTGAGCAACTGACGACAGTCTGACCTAGAAACGAGAAACTGACAAACTGACCACAGTCTAATCTAGAAACTTGAAAGTGTCCAAGTGACCAAAAACTGAACGAGGCAATCCGAACCTGACCAATTGACCACAGTCTGACGTAGAAATTAGAAACTGACAAACTGACCAAGTCTGACGTATAAACCAGAAACTGATCAACTGATCACAGTCTGAACGAGAAACCAGTAACTGACCAACTGACCACAGTCTGAACTAAGAACCAGAAACTGACCAACTGACCACAGTCTGACCTAGAAACCATAATCTGACCAACTGAACAAAGTCTGACCTAGAAACCCGAAACTGACCAACTGACCTCAGACTAACCTAGAAACCAGAATCTGACCAACTGACCACATTCTGACCTAAAAACCAGAAACTGACCAACTGACCACAGTCTGACTTTGAAACCAGAAACTCACCAACTGACCAATGTCTGACATAAATAGCAGAAACTGACAAACTGACCTCAGCCTGAACTAGGAACCAGAACTGACCAACTGACCACAGTCTGACTTAGCAAGCAGACACTGGCCAACTGGCCACATTATGACCTAGCAACCATTAACTGACCAACTGTCCGCAGTCTGAACTAGAAACCCGAAACTGAGCAACTGAACACGGACTGAGCTACGAACCAGAAACAGACCAACTGACCACAGTCTGACCTAGCAACCCGAAACTGACCAACTGACCACAGTCTGACCGAGGAAACAGAAACTGACAAAATGACCACAGTATGACTTAGAAACCAGAAATTGACCAACTGACCACAGTCTGACCTAGGAACGAGAAACTGAAAAACTGACCACATTCTGACCTAGAAACCAGAAACTTAAGAAATTACCACTGTCTGACCTCGAAAACAGAAACTGAGAAACTGACCACAGTGTGACCTAGAAACCAGAAATTGACCATCTGACCACAGTCTGACCGAGCATCCAGTAACTGAGCAACTGAGGGCAGTCTGACCTAGAAACCAGAAACTGACTAACTGACCACATTCTGACCTTGAAACCAGAAACTGAAAAGCTGAGAACAGTCTGACCTTGAAACCAGAAACTCACCAACTGACCAATGTCTGACATAAATAGCAGAAACTGACAAACTGACCTCAGCCTGACCTAGGAACCAGAACTGACCAACTGACCACAGTCTGACTTAGCAAGCAGAAACTGGCCAACTGGCCACATTATGACCTAGCAACCATTAACTGACCAACTGTCCGCAGTCTGAACTAGAAACCCGAAACTGAGCAACTGAACACAGACTGAGCTACGAACCAGAAACAGACCAAGTGACCACAGTCTGACCTCGGAACCAGAATCTGACCAACTGACCACAGTCTGACCTAGCAAACCGAAACTGACCAACTGACCAGAGTCTGACCGAGGAAATAGAAACTGACCAAATGACCACAGTATGACTTAGGAACCAGAAATTGACCAACTGACCACAGTCTGACCGAGAAACGAGAAACTGCACAACTGACCACATTCTGACCTAGAAACCAGAAACTTAAGAAATGACCACAGTCTGACCTCGAGAACAGAAACTGAAGAGCTCAGCACAGTCTGACCTTGATACCAGAAACTGACCAACAGATCACAGTGTGAACTAGCATCCAGAACTGATCAACTGACCAAAGTCTAAGCGAGACAACCCAAAACTGATGAACTGACCACAGTGTGACCTAGAAACCAGAAACCGAAGAAATGACCACAGTCTGACCAAGAAACCAGAAACTGAGAAACTGTCCACAGTCTGACCTCGTAACCCGAAACTGACCAACAGACCACAGACTGACCTAGAAACCAGAAACTGACCAACTGACCACAGTCTGACCTAGAAACCTGAATTTTACCAGCTGACCACAGTCTGACCGAGAATACCAGAAACTGACCAACTGACCACAGTCTGACTTAGCAACCAGTAACTGACCAACTGACCATAGTCTAACCTCGAAAATAAAAACTGACCAACTGACCACAGTCTGACCGAGAAACTAGAAACTGAAGGACTGACCACAGTCTGACCTAGAAAGCAGAAACTGACCAACTGACCATAGTCTGACCTCGGAACCAGAAATTGACCAATTGACCACAGTATGACCGAGAAAACAGAAATTGACCAATTGACGCCAGTCTTTCCTAGAAACCAGAAACAGACCAACTGACCACAGTCTGACCTCGAAACCAGAAACTGATCAACTGACCACAGACTGACCGAGAACCCAGAAACTGAAGATCTGATCACAGTCTAACCGAGACAACCTGACATTGACCAACTGACCACAGTCTGACCTCGAAACCAGAAACTGATCAACTGACCACAGACTGACCGAGAAACCAGAAACTGAAGATCTGATCACAGTCTAACCGAGACAACCTGACAGTGACCAACTGACCACAGTGTGACATAGAAAACAGAAACTGACCAACTGACCACAGTATCAACCAGCAGCCAGTAACTGAGCAAGTGACCACATTGTGATCTAGAAAACAGAAACTGAACATATGACCACAGTCTGAAATGGAAAAGAAAAACTGAGCAACTGACCACACTCTAACCTAGAAACCCGAAACAGACCAACTGACCTCAGACTAACCGAGAAACCAGAATCTGACCAACTGACCACATTCTGACCTAAAAACCAGAAACTGACCAACTGACCACAGTCTGACTTAGAAACCAGAAACTCACCAACTGACCAATGTCTGACATAAATAGCAGAAACTGTCAAACTGACCTCAGCCTGACCTAGGATCCAGAACTGACCAACTGACCACAGTCTGATTTAGCAAGCAGAAACTGTCCAACTGGCCACATTATAACCTAGCAACCATTAACTGACCAACTGTCCGCAGTCTGAACTAGAAATCCGAAACTGAGCAACTGAACACAGACTGAGCTACGAACCAGAAACAGACCAAGTGACCACAGTCTGACCTCGGAACCAGAAACTGACCAACTGACCACAGTCTGACCTAGCAACCCGAAACTGACCAACTGACCACAGTCTGACCGAGGAAACAGAAACTGACCAAATGACCACAGTATGACTTAGCAACCAGAAATTGACCAACTGACCACAGTCTGACCTAGGAACGAGAAACTGACCAACTGACCACATTCTGACCTAGAAACCAGAAACTTAAGAATGACCACAGTCTGACCTCTAAAACAGAAACTGAGAAACTGACCACAGTGTGACCTAGAAACCAGAAATTGACCATCTGACCACAGTCTGATCGAGCATCCAGTAACTGAGCAACTGAGGGCAGTCTGACCTAGAAACCATGAAACTGACTAACTGACCACATTCTGACCTTGAAACCAGAAACTGAAAAGCTGAGAACAGTCTGACCTTGAAACCAGAAACTGACCAACAGACCACAGAGTGAACTAGCAACCAGAAACTGACCAACTGACCACAGTCTGACCCGGAAAGCAGAAACTGACCAACTGATCACAATCTGACCGACAAAGCAGAAACTGACCAACTGACCACAGTCTGACCGGGACAACCAGAAACTGATCAACTGACCACAGTCTTACCTAGCAATCATAAACTGACCAACTGACCACAGACTGACCAAGAAACCAGAAACTGAAGAAATTATCACAGTCTAATCGAGACAACCCGAAACTGATCAACTGACCACAGTGTGACCTAGAAACCATAAACCGAAGAAATGACCACAGTCTGACCAAGAAACCAGAAACTGAGCAACTGTCCACAGTCTGACCTCGTAACCCGAAACTGACCAACAATCCACAGACTGACCTAGAAACCAGAAAGTGACCAACTGACCACAGTCTGACCTAGAAACCTGAAATTTACCAGCGGACCACAGTCTGACCGAGAATACCAGAAACTGACCAACTGGCCACAGTCTGACCTAGCAACCCGAATCTTACCAACTGACCACAGTCTGACCGAGGAAACAGAAACTGACCAAATTACCACAGTATGACTTAGAAACCAGAAATTGACCAACTGACCACAGTCTGAAATAAAAACCAGAAACTGACCAACTTACCACAGACTGACCTAGACACCAGAAAGTGACCAACTGACCATATTCTGACATAGAAACGAGAAACTGACCAACTGACCACATTCTGATCTAGAAACCAGAAACTTAAGAAATGACCACAGTCTGGCCTCGAAAACAGAATCTGAGAAACTGACGACAGATTGACAGAGGAAACAAAAACTGACAAACAGATCACAGTCTGACCTAGGAAAATGAAATTGACCAGCTGAACACAGAATGACCGAAAATATCAGAAACTGATCAACTGAACTAGAAACCAAAAACTGATCAACTGACCACAGTGTGACCTAGAAACCAGAAAGTGACAAACTGACCACAGTCTTACCTAGAAACCTGAAATTTACCAGCTGACCACAGTCTGACCGAGATTACCAGAAACTGACCAACTGACCTCAGTCTGACCTAGCAACCAGTAACTGACCAACTGACCAAAGTCTGACCTCGAAACGAAAAACTGACCAACTTATCACAATCTGACTTCGAAACCAGAAACTGAAAAGCTGACCACAGCCTGACCTAGAAACCAGAAACTGACCAACTGAGCACAGTCTGACCTAGAAACCAGAAACTGACCAACTGAGCACAGTCTGACCTAGCAACCCGAAAGTGGCCACCTGACCACAGTCTGACCTAGGAAACAGAAACTGACCAAATGACCACAGTATGACCTAGAAACCAGAAAGTGACCAACTGACAGATTCTGACCTCGAAACGAGAAACGGACCAACTGACCACATTCTGACCGAGAAACCAGAAACTTAACAAATGACCACAGACTGACCTAGAAAACAGAAACTGAGAAACTGACCACAGATTGACCGAGGAACTTGAAATTGACCAGCTGAACACAGCATGACCGAAAAAACCAGAAACTGATCAACTGACCACAGTCTGACCTAGAAAACAAAAATTGACCAACTGACCACAGTCTGACTTAGAAACCAGAATCTGACCAACTGACCACATTCTGACTTAGGAACCAGAAACTGACAAACTGAGCACAGCGTGACCTAGAAACCAGAAATTGACCAACTGGCCACAGTCTGACCGAACATCCAGTAACTGAGCAACTGACCGCAGTCTGACCTAGAAACCAGAAACTGACTAACTGACCACATTCTGACCGAGAAACTAGAAACTGAAGAGCTGAGCACAGTCTGACCTTGAAACCAGAAACTGACCAACAGACCACAGTGTGAACTAGCATCCAGGAAACTGACCAACTGACCACAGTCTGACCTGGAATACAAAAACTGACCAACTGATCAAAATCTGACTTACAAAGCACTAACTGACCAGCTGACCACAGTCTGACCGGGACAACCAGAAACTGATCAACTGACCACAGTCTAAGCGAGACAACCCAAAACTGATCAACTGACCACAGTGTGACCTAGAAACCAGAAACCGAAGAAATGACCACAGTCTGACCAAGAAACCAGAAACTGAGCAACTGTCCACAGTCTGTCCTCGTAACCCGAAACTGACCAACAGAACACAGACTGACCTAGAAACCAGAAACTGACCAACTTACCACAGTATGACCTAGAAACCTGAAATTTATCAGCTGACCACATTCTGACCGAGAATACCAGAAACTGACCAACTGACCACAGTCTGGCTTAGCAACCAGTAACTGACCAACTGACCAGAGTCTAACCTCGAAAATAAAAACTGACCAACTGATCACAGTCTGACTTAGAAACCAGAATCTGACCAACTGACCACATTCTGACCGAGAAACTAGAAACTGATGAACTGGCCACATTCTGACCTAGAAACCAGAAACTGACTAACTGAGCAGAGTCTGACCTAGAAACCAGAAACTGACCAACTGACCTTAGTCCCACCAAGAAACGAGATACTGAAAAACTGACATTAGACTGACCCAGGAACTGAATCTGACCAACTGACCACAGTCTGACTGAGCAACCAGAAACTGACCAACTGGCCACAGTCTGACCAAGCAACCAGAAACTGACCAACTGCCCGCAGTCTGTCCATGAAAGCCGAAACTGAGCAACTGACCACAATTTGACGTAGAAACCAGAAACTGACCAACTGACCACAGTCTGACTTAGAATCCAGAAACTGAAGGACTGACCACAGTCTGACCTAGAAAGCAGAAACTGACCAACTGACCATAGTCTGACCTCGGAACCAGAAATTGACCAATTGACCACAGTATGACCGAGAAAACAGAAATTGACCAATTGACGCCAGTCGTTCCTAGAAACCAGAAACAGACCAACTGACCACAGTCTGACCTCGAAACCAGAAACTGATCAACTGACCACAGACTGACCGAGAAACCAAAAACTGAAGATCTGATCACAGTCTAACCGAGACAACCTGACATTGACCAACTGACCACAGTGTGACATAGAAACCAGAAACTGACCAACTGACCACAGTCTCAACGAGCAGCCAGTAACTGAGCAAGTGACCACATTCTGATCTAGAAAACAGAAACTGAAGATATGACCACAGTCTGAAATGGAAACGAAAAACTGAGCAACTGACCACAGTCTGACCTATAAACCCGAAACTGACTAACTGACCTCAGACTAACCTAGAAACCAGAATCTGACCAACTGACTAGATTCTGACCTAAAAACCAGAAACTGACCAACTGACCACAGTCTGACTTAGAAACCAGAAACTCACCAACTGACCAATGTCTGACATAAATAGCAGAAACTGACAAACTGACCTCAGCCTGACCTAGGAACCAGAACTGACCAACTCGGAGCAGCGTGAGTCCGGGGTCGGCGAGAGGCCTATAAAGGCCAGCGGGAGCTCGGAGCAGTCAGTCGAGGAGGCGGGAGCTCGGAGCAGCGCGAGTCCGGGGTCGGCGAGAGGCCTATAAAGGCCAGCGGGAGCTCGGAGCAGTCAGTCGAGGAGGCGGGAGCTCGGAGCAGCGCGAGTCCGGGGTCGGCGAGAGGCCTATAAAGGCCAGCGGGAGCTCGGAGCAGTCAGTCGAGGAGGCGGGAGCTCGGAGCAGCGCGAGTCCGGGTTCGGCGAGAGGCCTATAAAGGCCAGCGGGAGTCGAGCAGTCAGTCGAGGAGGCGGGAGCTCGGAGCAGCGCGAGTCCGGGGTCGGCGAGAGGCGTACCGGTGCAGCTACAGGGAGAAGGCAAAAAAACAAAGGTGACGTCACAACCTAGGGGTAAGTGATTGGCTGGTGATTGGTGAGTAGTTTTTCTTTTTCTTCTTATATTGGTCAGTAACTTTTAACATTGTTATTACCAGTTTAAGTGTATCTAAGGGTTAAGACATGGCAGGAGAGCTCGGTCGGGTGTTATGCTCCTCCTGTACCATGTGGGAACTCAGGGACGCTTCCGGTGTCCCTGACGACTACGTGTGCGGGAAGTGTATCCGCCTCCAGCTCCTGACGGTCCGCGTTACGGAATTGGAGCTGAAGGTGGATTCACTCTGGAGCATCCACGATGCTGAGAATGACGTGAGTATCACGTGTAGTGAGTTGGTCTTACCGCAGGGAAAGGGTCCACAGCCAGATAGGGAATGGAAGACCAACAGGAAGAGTAGAGCAAGGAAGGTAGTGCAGGGGTCCCCTGCGGTCATCCCCCTGCAAAACAGATACACCGCTTTGGGTACTGTTGAGGGGAATGACTCATCAGGGGAGGGCAGCAGCAGCCAAGTTCATGGCACCGTGGCTGGCTCTGCTGCACAGGAGGGCAAGAAAAAGAGTGGGAGAGCGATAGTGATAGGGGATTCAATTGTGAGGGGAATAGATAGGCGTTTCTGCGGCCGCAACCGAGACTCCAGGATGGTATGTTGCCTCCCTGGTGCAAGGGTCAAGGATGTCTCGGAGCGGGTGCAGGACATTCTGAAATGGGAGGGAGAACAGCCAGTTGTCGTGGTGCACATTGGTACCAACGACATAGGCAAAAAAAGGGATGAGGTCCTACGAAACGAATTTAAGGAGCTAGGAGCTAAATTAAAAAGTAGGACCTCAAAAGTAGTAATCTCGGGATTGCTACCAGTGCCACGTGATAGTCAGAGTAGGAATCGCAGGATAGCGCAGATGAATACGTGGCTTGAGCAGTGGTGCAGCAGGGAGGGATTCAAATTCCTGGGGCATTGGGACCGGTTCTGGGGGAGGTGGGACCAGTACAAACCGGACGGTCTGCACCTGGGCAGGACTGGAACCAATGTCCTCGGGGGAGTGTTTGCTAGTGCTGTTGGGGAGGATTTAAACTAATATGGCAGGGGGATGGGAACCAATGCAGGGAGACAGAGGGAAACAAAAAGGAGCCAAAAGCAAAAGACAGAAAGGAGATGAGGAAAAGTGTAGGGCAGAGAAACCCAAGGCAAAGAACAAAAAGGGCCACTGTACAGCAAAATTCTAAAAGGACAAAGGGTGTTAATAAAACAAGCCTGAAGGCTTTGTGTCTTAATGCAAGGAGTATCCGCAATAAGGTGGATGAATTAATTGTGCAAATAGATGTTAACAAATATGATGTGATTGGGATTACGGAGACGTGGCTCCAGGATGATCAGGGCTGGGAACTCAACATTCAGGGGTATTCAACATTCAGGAAGGATAGAATAAAAGGAAAAGGAGGTGGGGTAGCATTGCTGGTTAAAGAGGAGATTAATGCAATAGTTAGGAAAGACATTAGCTTGGATGATGTGGAATCTATATGGGTAGAGCTGCAGAACACCAAAGGGCAAAAAACGTTAGTAGGAGTTGTGTACAGACCTCCAAACAGTAATAGGGATGTTGGGGAGGGCATCAAACAGGAAATTAGGGGTGCATGCAATAAAGGTGTAGCAGTTATAATGGGTGACTTTAATATGCACATAGATTGGGCTAGCCAAACTGGAAGCAATACGGTGGAGGAGGATTTCCTGGAGTGCATAAGGGATGGTTTTCTAGACCAATATGTTGAGGAACCAACTAGGGGGGAGGCCATCTTGGACTGGGTGTTGTGTAATGAGAGAGGATTAATTAGCAATCTCATTGTGCGAGGCCCCTTGGGGAAGAGTGACCATAATATGGTGGAATTCTGCATTAGGATGGAGAATGAAACAGTAAATTCAGAGACCATGGTCCAGAACTTAAAGAAGGGTAACTTTGAAGGTATGAGGCGAGAATTGGCTAGGATAGATTGGCGAATGATACTTAGGGGGTTGACTGTGGATGGGCAATGGCAGACATTTAGAGACCGCATGGATGAAGTACAACAATTGTACATTCCTGTCTGGCGTAAAAATAAAAAGGGGAAGGTGGCTCAACCGTGGCTATCTAGGGAAATCAGGGATAGTATTAAAGCCAAGGAAGTGGCATACAAATTGGCCAGAAATAGCAGCGAACCTGGGGACTGGGAGAAATTTAGAACTCAGCAGAGGAGGACAAAGGGTTTGATTAGGACAGGGAAAATGGAGTACGAGAAGAAGCTTGCAGGGAACATTAAGGCGGATTGCAAAAGTTTCTATAGGTATGTAAAGAGAAAAAGGTTGGTGAAGACAAACGTAGGTCCCCTGCAGTCAGAATCAGGGGAAGTCATAACGGGGAACAAAGAAATGGCGGATCAATTGAACAAGTACTTTGGTTCGGTATTCACTAAGGAGGATACAAACAACCTTCCGGATATAAAAGGGGTCAGAGGGTCTAGTAAGGAAGAGGAACTGAGGGAAATCTTTATTAGTCGGGAAATTGTGTTGGGGAAATTGATGGGATTGAAGGCAGATAAATCCCCAGGGCCTGATGGCCTGCATCCTAGAGTACTTAAGGAGGTGGCCTTGGAAATAGCGGATGCATTGACAGTCATTTTCCAACATTCCATTGACTCTGGATCAGTTCCTATGGAGTGGAGGGTAGCCAATGTAACCCCACTTTTTAAAAAAGGAGGGAGAGAGAAAACAGGGAATTATAGACCGGTCAGCCTGACCTCAGTAGTGGGTAAAATGATGGAATCAATTATTAAGGATGTCATAGCAGTGCATCTGGAAAATGGTGACATGATAGGTCCAAGTCAGCATGGATTTGTGAAAGGGAAATCATGCTTGACAAATCTTCTGGAATTTTTTGAGGATGTTTCCAGTAAAGTGGACAAAGGAGAACCAGTTGATGTGGTATATTTGGACTTTCAGAAGGCTTTCGACAAGGTCCCACACAAGAGATTAATGTGCAAAGTTAAAGCACATGGGATTGGGGGTAGTGTGCTGACGTGGATTGAGAACTGGTTGTCAGACAGGAAGCAAAGAGTAGGAGTAAACGGGTACTTTTCAGAATGGCAGGCAGTGACTAGTGGAGTGCCGCAAGGTTCTGTGCTGGGGCCCCAGCTGTTTACATTGTACATTAATGATTTAGACGAGGGGATTAAATGCAGTATCTCCAAATTTGCGGATGATACTAAGTTGGGTGGCAGTGTGAGCTGCGAGGAGGATGCTATTAGGCTGCAGAGTGACTTGGATAGGTTAGGTGAGTGGGCAAATGCATGGCAGATGAAGTATAATGTGGATAAATGTGAGGTTATCCACTTTGGTGGTAAAAACAGAGAGACAGACTATTATCTGAATGGTGACAGATTAGGAAAAGGGAAGGTGCAACGAGACCTGGGTGTCATGGTACATCAGTCATTGAAGGTTGGCATGCAGGTACAGCAGGCGGTTAAGAAAGCAAATGGCATGTTGGCCTTCATAGCGAGGGGATTTGAATACAGGGGCAGGGAGGTGTTGCTACAGTTGTACAGGGCCTTGGTGAGGCCACACCTGGAGTATTGTGTACAGTTTTGGTCTCCTAACTTGAGGAAGGACATTCTTGCTATTGAGGGAGTGCAGCGAAGGTTCACCAGACTGATTCCCGGGATGGCGGGACTGACCTATCAAGAAAGATTGGATCAATTGGGCTTGTATTCACTGGAGTTCAGAAGAATGAGAGGGGACCTCATAGAAACGTTTAAAATTCTGACGGGTTTAGACAGGTTAGATGCAGAAAGAATGTTCCCAATGTTGGGGAAGTCCAGAACCAGGGGTCACAGTCTGAGGATAAGGGGTAAGCCATTTAGGACCGAGATGAGGAGAAACTTCTTCACCCAGAGAGTGGTGAACCTGTGGAATTCTCTACCACAGAAAGTAGTTGAGGCCAATTCACTAAATATATTCAAAAGGGAGTTAGATGAAGTCCTTACTACTCGGGGGATCAAGGGTTATGGCGAGAAAGCAGGAAGGGGGTACTGAAGTTTCATGTTCAGCCATGAACTCATTGAATGGCGGTGCAGGCTAGAAGGGCTGAATGGCCTGCTCCTGCACCTATTTTCTATGTTTCTATGTTTCTATGTTTCTAACTGACCACAGTCTGACCGGGACAACCAGAAACTGATCAACTGACCACAGTCTTACCTAGCAATCATAAACTGACCAACTGACCACAGACTGACCTAGAAACCAGAAACTGAAGAAATTATCACAGTCTAAGCGAGACAACCCGAAACTGATCAACTGACCACAGTGTGACCTAGAAACCAGAAACCGAAGAAATGACCACAGTCTGACCAAGAAACCAGAAACTGAGCAACTGTCCACAGTCTGACCTCGTAACCCGAAACTGACCAACAATCCACAGACTGACCTAGAAACCAGAAAGTGACCAACTGACCACAGTCTGACCGAGAAACCTGAAATTTACCAGCGGACCACAGTCTGACCGAGAATACCAGAAACTGACCAACTGGCCACAGTCTGACCTAGCAACCCGAATCTTACCAACTGACCACAGTCTGACCGAGGAAACAGAAACTGACCAAATTACCACAGTATGACTTAGAAACCAGAAATTGACCAACTGACCACAGTCTGAAATAAAAACCAGAAACTGACCAACTTACCACAGACTGACCTAGACACCAGAAAGTGACCAACTGACCATATTCTGACATAGAAACGAGAAACTGACCAACTGACCACATTCTGATCTAGAAACCAGAAACTTAAGAAATGACCACAGTCTGGCCTCGAAAACAGAATCTGAGAAACTGACGACAGATTGACAGAGGAAACAAAAACTGACAAACAGATCACAGTCTGACCTAGGAACCTGAAATTGACCAGCTGAACACAGAATGACCGAAAATATCAGAAACTGATCAACTGACCTAGAAACCAAAAACTGATCAACTGACCACAGTGTGACCTAGAAACCAGAAAGTGACAAACTGACCACAATCTTACCTAGAAACCTGAAATTTACCAGCTGACCACAGTCTGACCGAGATTACCAGAAACTGACCAACTGACCTCAGTCTGACCTAGCAACCAGTAACTGACCAACTGACCAAAGTCTGACCTCGAAACGAAAAACTGACCAACTTATCACAATCTGACTTCGAAACCAGAAACTGAAGAGCTGACCACAGCCTGACCTAGAATCCAGAAACTGACCAACTGAGCACAGTCTGACCTAGAAACCAGAAACTGACCAACTGACCTTAGTCCCACCAAGAAACGAGATACTGAAAAACTGACATTAGACTGACCCAGGAACTGAATCTGACCAACTGACCACAGTCTGACTGAACAACCAGAAACTGACCAACTGGCCACAGTCTGACCAAGCAACCAGAAACTGACCAACTGCCCGCAGTCTGTCCATGAAAGCCGAAACTGAGCAACTGACCACAATCTGACGTAGAAACCAGAAACTGACCAACTGACCACAGTCTGACTTAGAATCCAGAAACTGAAGGACTGACCACAGTCTGACCTAGAAAGCAGAAACTGACCAACTGACCATAGTCTGATCTCGGAACCAGAAATTGACCAATTGACCACAGTATGACCGAGAAAACAGAAATTGACCAATTGACGCCAGTCGTTCCTAGAAACCAGAAACAGACCAACTGACCACAGTCTCAACAAGCAGCCAGTAACTGAGCAAGTGACCACATTCTGATCTAGAAAACAGAAACTGAAGATATGACCACAGTCTGAAATGGAAACGAAAAACTGAGCAACTGACCACAGTCTGACCTATAAACCCGAAACTGACTAACTGACCTCAGACTAACCTAGAAACCAGAATCTGACTACCTGACCACATTCTGACCTAAAAACCAGAAACTGACCAACTGACCACAGTCTGACTTAGAAACCAGAAACTCACCAACTGACCAATGTCTGACATAAATAGCAGAAACTGACAAACTGACCTCAGCCTGACCTAGGAACCAGAACTGACCAACTGACCACAGTCTGACTTAGCAAGCAGAAACTGGCCAACTGGCCACATTATGACCTAGCAACCATTAACTGACCAACTGTCCGCAGTCTGAACTAGAAACCCGAAACTGAGCAACTGAACACAGACTGAGCTACGAACCAGAAACTGACCAAGTGACCACAGTTTGACCTCGGAACTAGAAACTGACCTACTGACCACAGTCTGACCTAGCAACCCGAAACTGACCAACTGACCACAGTCTGACCGAGGAAACAGAAACTGACCAAATGACCACAGTATGACTTAAAAACCACAAATTGACCAACTGACCACAGTCTGACCTACAAACGAGAAACTGACCAACTGACCACATTCTGACCAAGAAACCATAAACTTAAGAAATGACCACAGTCTGACCTCGAAAACAGAAACTGAGAAACTGACCACAGATTGACCGAGGAACCAAAAACTGACAAACAGTCCAAAGTCTGACCTAGGAACCTGAAATTGACCAGCTGAACAAAGCATGACCGAAAATACCAGAAACTGATCAACTGACCATCGTCTGACCTAGAAAGCAAAAACTGACTAACTGACCACAGTCTGACTTAGAAACCAGAATCTGACCAACTGACCACATTCTGACTTAGGAACCAGAAACTGACAAACTGAGCACAGTGTGACCTAGAAACCAGAAATTGACCAACTGACCACAGTCTGACCGAGCATCCAGTAACTGAGCAACTGAGGGCAGTCTGACCTAGAAACCAGAAACTGACTAACTGACCACATTCTGACCTTGAAACCAGAAACTGAAAAGCTGAGAACAGTCTGACCTTGAAACCAGAAACTGACCAACAGACCACAGTGTGAACTAGCAACCAGAAACTGACCAACTGACCACAGTCTGACCAGGAAAGCAGAAACTGACCAACTGATCACAATCTGACCGACAAAGCAGAAACTGACCAACTGACCACAGTCTGACCGGGACAACCAGAAACTGATCAACTGACCACAGTCTTACCTAGCAAGCATAAACTGACCAACTGACCACAGACTGACCTAGAAACCAGAAACTGAAGAAATTATCACAGTCTAAGCGAGCCAACCCGAAACTGATCAACTGACCACAGTGTGACCTAGAAACCATTAACCGAAGAAATGACCACAGTCTGACCAAGAAACCAGAAACTGAGCAACTGTCCACAGTCTGACCTCGTAACCCGAAACTGACCAACAGACCACAGACTGACCTAGAAACTAGAAAGTGACCAACTGACCACAGTCTGGCCTAGAAACCTGAAATTTACCAGCTGACCACAGTCTGACCGAGAATACCAGGAACTGACCAACTGACCACAGTCTGACCTAGCAACCCGCATCAGACCAACTGACCACAGTCTGACCGAGGAAACAGAAACTGACCAAATGACCACAGTATGACTTAGAAACTAGAAATTGACCAACTGACCACAGTCTGAAATAAAAACCAGAAACTGACCAACTTACCACAGACTGACCTAGAAACCAGAAAGTGACCAACTGACCACATTCTGACCTAGAAACGAGAAACTGACCAACTGACCACATTCTGGTCTAGAAACCAGAAACTTAAGAAATGACCACAGTCTGACCTCGAAAACAGAATCTGAGAAACTGACGACAGATTGACCGAGGAAAGAAAAACTGACAAACAGACCACAGTCTGACCTAGGAACCTGAAATTGACCAGCTGAACACAGCATGACCGAAAATACCAGAAACTGATCAACTGACCATAGTCTGACCTCGAAACCAAAAACTGACTAACTGACCACAGTCTGACATAGAAACCAGAATCTGACCAACTGACCACAGTCTGACCGAGCATCCAGTAACTGAGCAACTGAGGGCAGTCTGACCTAGAAACCAGAAACTGACTAGCTGACCACATTCTGACCTTGAAACCAGAAACTGAAGAGCTGAGCACAGTTGACCTTGAAACAAGAAACTGACCAACAGACCACAGTGTGAGCTAGCAACCAGAAACTGACCAACTGACCACAGTCTGACCCGGAAAGCAGAAACTGATCAACTGACCACAGACTGACCGAGAAACCAGAAACTGAAGATCTGATCACAGTCTAACCGAGACAACCTGACATTGACCAACTGACCACAGTGTGACATAGAAACCAGAAACTGACCAACTGACCACAGTCTCAACGAGCAGCCAGTAACTGAGCAAGTGACCACATTCTGATCTAGAAAACAGAAAATGAAGATATGACCACAGTCTGAAATGGAAACGAAAAACTGAGCAACTGACCACAGTCTGACCTATAAACCAGAAACTGACCAACTGACCTCAGACTAACCTAGAAACCAGAATCTGACCAACTGACCACATTCTGACCTAAAAACCAGAAACTGACCAACTGACCACAGTCTGACTTAGAAACCAGAAACTCACCAACTGACCAATGTCTGACATAAATAGCAGAAACTGACAAACTGACCTCAGCCTGACCTAGGAACCAGAACTGACCAACTGACCACAGTCTGACTTAGCAAGCAGAAACTGTCCAACTGGCCACATTATGACCTAGCAACCATTAACTGACCAACTGTCCGCAGTCTGAACTAGAAACCCGAAACTGAGCAACTGAACACAGACTGAGCTACGAACCAGAAACAGACCAAGTGACCACAGTCTGACCTCGGAACCAGAAACTGACCAACTGACCACAGTCTGACCTAGCAACCCGAAACTGACCAACTGACCAAAGTCTGACCGAGGAAACAGAAACTGACCAAATGACCACAGTATGACTTAGCAAGCAGAAACTGGCCAACTGGCCACATTATGACCTAGCAACCATTAACTGACCAACTGTCCGCAGTCTGAACTAGAAACCCGAAACTGAGCAACTGAACACAGACTGAGCTACGAACCAGAAACTGACCAAGTGACCACAGTTTGACCTCGGAACTAGAAACTGACCTACTGACCACAGTCTGACCTAGCAACCCGAAACTGACCAACTGACCACAGTCTGACCGAGGAAACAGAAACTGACCAAATGACCACAGTATGACTTAAAAACCACAAATTGACCAACTGACCACAGTCTGACCTACAAACGAGAAACTGACCAACTGACCACATTCTGACCAAGAAACCATAAACTTAAGAAATGACCACAGTCTGACCTCGAAAACAGAAACTGAGAAACTGACCACAGATTGACCGAGGAACCAAAAACTGACAAACAGTCCAAAGTCTGACCTAGGAACCTGAAATTGACCAGGTGAACAAAGCATGACCGAAAATACCAGAAACTGATCAACTGACCATCGTCTGACCTAGAAAGCAAAAACTGACTAACTGACCACAGTCTGACTTAGAAACCAGAATCTGACCAACTGACCACATTCTGACTTAGGAACCAGAAACTGACAAACTGAGCACAGTGTGACCTAGAAACCAGAAATTGACCAACTGACCACAGTCTGACCGAGCATCCAGTAACTGAGCAACTGAGGGCAGTCTGACCTAGAAACCAGAAACTGACTAACTGACCACATTCTGACCTTGAAACCAGAAACTGAAAAGCTGAGAACAGTCTGACCTTGAAACCAGAAACTGACCAACAGACCACAGTGTGAACTAGCAACCAGAAACTGACCAACTGACCACAGTCTGACCAGGAAAGCAGAAACTGACCAACTGATCACAATCTGACCGACAAAGCAGAAACTGACCAACTGACCACAGTCTGACCGGGACAACCAGAAACTGATCAACTGACCACAGTCTTACCTAGCAAGCATAAACTGACCAACTGACCACAGACTGAACTAGAAACCAGAAACTGAAGAAATTATCACAGTCTAAGCGAGCCAACCCGAAACTGATCAACTGACCACAGTGTGACCTAGAAACCATAAACCGAAGAAATGACCACAGTCTGACCAAGAAACCAGAAACTGAGCAACTGTCCACAGTCTGACCTCGTAACCCGAAACTGACCAACAGACCACAGACTGACCTAGAAACTAGAAAGTGACCAACTGACCACAGTCTGGCCTAGAAACCTGAAATTTACCAGCTGACCACAGTCTGACCGAGAATACCAGGAACTGACCAACTGACCACAGTCTGACCTAGCAACCCGCATCAGACCAACTGACCACAGTCTGACCGAGGAAACAGAAACTGACCAAATGACCACAGTATGACTTAGAAACTAGAAATTGACCAACTGACCACAGTCTGAAATAAAAACCAGAAACTGACCAACTTACCACAGACTGACCTAGAAACCAGAAAGTGACCAACTGACCACATTCTGACCTAGAAACGAGAAACTGACCAACTGACCACATTCTGGTCTAGAAACCAGAAACTTAAGAAATGACCACAGTCTGACCTCGAAAACAGAATCTGAGAAACTGACGACAGATTGACCGAGGAAAGAAAAACTGACAAACAGACCACAGTCTGACCTAGGAACCTGAAATTGACCAGCTGAACACAGCATGACCGAAAATACCAGAAACTGATCAACTGACCATAGTCTGACCTCGAAACCAAAAACTGACTAACTGACCACAGTCTGACATAGAAACCAGAATCTGACCAACTGACCACAGTCTGACCGAGCATCCAGTAACTGAGCAACTGAGGGCAGTCTGACCTAGAAACCAGAAACTGACTAGCTGATCACATTCTGACCTTGAAACCAGAAACTGAAGAGCTGAGCACAGTTGACCTTGAAACAAGAAACTGACCAACAGACCACAGTGTGTGCTAGCAACCAGAAACTGACCAACTGACCACAGTCTGACCCGGAAAGCAGAAACTGATCAACTGACCACAGACTGACCGAGAAACCAGAAACTGAAGATCTGATCACAGTCTAACCGAGACAACCTGACATTGACCAACTGACCACAGTGTGACATAGAAACCAGAAACTGACCAACTGACCACAGTCTCAACGAGCAGCCAGTAACTGAGCAAGTGACCACATTCTGATCTAGAAAACAGAAACTGAAGATATGACCACAGTCTGAAATGGAAACGAAAAACTGAGCAACTGACCACAGTCTGACCTATAAACCAGAAACTGACCAACTGACCTCAGACTAACCTAGAAACCAGAATCTGACCAACTGACCACATTCTGACCTAAAAACCAGAAACTGACCAACTGACCACAGTCTGACTTAGAAACCAGAAACTCACCAACTGACCAATGTCTGACATAAATAGCAGAAACTGACAAACTGACCTCAGCCTGACCTAGGAACCAGAACTGACCAACTGACCACAGTCTGACTTAGCAAGCAGAAACTGTCCAACTGGCCACATTATGACCTAGCAACCATTAACTGACCAACTGTCCGCAGTCTGAACTAGAAACCCGAAACTGAGCAACTGAACACAGACTGAGCTACGAACCAGAAACAGTCCAAGTGACCACAGTCTGACCTCGGAACCAGAAACTGACCAACTGACCACAGTCTGACCTAGCAACCCGAAACTGACCAACTGACCAAAGTCTGATCGAGGAAACAGAAACTGACCAAATGACCACAGTATGACTTAGAAACCACAAATTGACCAACTGACCACAGTCTGATCTAGAAACGAGAAACTGACCAACTGGCCACATTCTGACCTCGAAACCATAACTTAAGAAATGACCACAGTCTGACCTCGAAAACAGAAACTGAGAAACTGACCACAGATTGACCGAGGAACCAAAAACTGACAAACAGTCCAAAGTCTGACCTAGGAACCTGAAATTGACCAGCTGAACACAGCATGACCGATAATACCAGAAACTGTTCAACTGACCATAGTCTGACCTTGAAACCAAAAACTGACTAACTGACCACAGTCTGACTTAGAATCCAGAATCTGACCAACTGACCACATTCTGACTTAGGAACCAGAAACTGACAAACTGAGCACAGTGTGACCTAGAAACCAGAAATTGACCAACTGACCACAGTCTGACCGAGCATCCAGTAACTGAGCAACTGAGGGAGTCTGACCCAGAAACCAGAAACTGACTAACTGAACACATTCTGACCTTGAAACCAGAAACTGAAAAGCTGAGAACAGTCTGATCTTGAAACCAGAAACTGACCAACAGACCACAGTGTGAACTAGCAACCAGAAACTGACCAACTGACCACAGTCTGACCAGGAAAGCAGAAACTGACCAACTGATCACAATCTGACCGACAAAGCAGAAACTGACCAACTGACCACAGTCTGACCGGGACAACCAGAAACTGATCAACTGACCACAGTCTTACCTAGCAAGCATAAACTGACCAACTGACCACAGACTGACCAAGAAACCAGAAACTGAAGAAATTATCACAGTCTAAGCGAGCCAACCCGAAATTGATCAACTGACCACAGTGTGAACTAGAAACCATAAACCGAAGAAATGACCACAGTCTGACCAAGAAACCAGAAACTGAGCAACTGTCCACAGTCTGACCTCGTAACCCGAAACTGACCAACAGACCACAGACTGACCTAGAAACCAGAAAGTGACCAACTGACCACAGTCTGACCTAGAAACCTGAAATTTACCAGCTGACCACAGTCTGACCGAGAATACCAGAAACTGACCAACTGACCACAGTCTGACTTAGAAACCAGAAATTGACCAACTGACCACAGTCTGAAATAAAAACCAGAAACTGACCAACTGACACAGTCTGACCTAGCAACCCGGAACTGCCCAACTGACCACAGTCTGACCTAGCAACCCGAAACTGACCAACTGACCACAGTCTGGCCTCGGTACCAGAAAGTGACCAACTGACCTCAGACTGACCCAGGAACCAGAAACTGACCAACTGAACACAGTCTGAACTAGCAACCGAAACTGACCAACTGACCACAGTCTGACCTCTGTAAAAGAAACTGACCAACTGATCACATTCTGGCCTATAAACCAGAAACTGAAGAAATGACCACAGTCTGACCTCGAAAACAGAAATTGAGAAACTGACCACAGATTGCCCCAGGAACCAAAAACTGACCAACAGACCACAGTCTTACTTTGAAACCAGAATCTGACCAACTGACCACAGGCTGAACGAAAAACCAGAAACAGATCAACAGGCCACATTCTGACCTAGCAACCAGAACCGGGCAAACCGACCTCAGACTGACCTCGCAAACCGAAACTGAACAACTGATCACAGTCTGAACTAGGAACCAGAAACTGAATAACTGACCACAGTCTGACCTCGGAACCAGAAACTGACCAACTGACCACAGTCTTACCTAGCAACCCGAAACTGACCAACTGACACAGTCTGAGCTAGGAACCAGAAACTGACCAAATGACCACAGTATGACCTAGAAACAAGAAATTGACCAACTGACCACAGTCTGAACTAGAGACCAGAAACTGACCAACTGACCACAGTCTGAACTTGGAACCAGAAACTGACCAACTGTCACAGTCTGACCTAGCAAACCGAAACTGCCCAACTAACGACAGTCTGACCTAGGAACCAGAAACTGACCAACTGACTACAGTCTGACCTCAGAACCAGAAACTGACCAACTGACCTCAAACTGACCCAGGAACCAGAAACTGACCAACTGAACACAGTCTGAACTAGCAACCAGAAACTGACCAACTGACCACAGTCTGACCTCGGTACCAGAAACAAACCAACTGACCACATTCTGATCTAGAAACCAGAAACTGAAGAAATGACCATCGTCTGACTTCGAAAACAGAACTGAAAAACTGACCACAGATTGCCCCAGGAACCAAAAAGAGACCAACAGACCACAGTCTGACCTAGAAACATGAAATTGACCCGCTGAACACAGTCTGACCGAAAATACCAGCAACTGACCAACTGACCACAGTCTGACCTAGCAACCTGAAACTGACCAATTGATACAGTCTGAACTAGGAACCAGAAACTGACCAAATGACCACAGTCTGACCTAGAAACAAGAAATTGACCAACTGACCACAGTCTGAACTAGAGACCAGAAACTGACCAACTGTCCACAGTCTGAACTAGGAACCAGAAACTGACTAACTGACCACAGTCTGACCTCGGAACCAGAAACTGACCAACTGACCACAGTCTGACCTAGCAACCCGAAACTGACCAACTGACACAGTCTGAGCGAGGAACCAGAAACTGACCAAATGACCATAGTATGACCTCGAATCAAGAAATTGACCAACTGACCACAGTCTGAACTAGAAGCAAGAAACTGACCAACTGATCACAGTCTGACCTAAAAACTAGAAACTGAAGAACTGACCACACTCTGACCGAGAAACCAGAAACTGACCAACTGACCAAAGTCTGACTTTGAAAACAAAAACTGCCAACTGACCACAGTCTGACCTACAAACCACAAAATGACCAACTGACCACATTCTGACCTACAAACCAGAAACTGACCAAATGACCTTGAAAACAGAAATTGACCAACTGACCACATTCATAAATACCAACCAAAAACTGACTAACTGATCACAGTCTGACCTGGAACTAGAAATTGAACAACTGACCACAGTCTGAACTAGAAACCAGAAACTGATCAACAGAACACAGGCTGACCTCAGAGACAGGAACTGACCAACTGACCACAGTCTGACCTAGCAACCCGAAACTGACCAATTGACCACAGTTTGGCCTAGGTACCAGAAACAGACCAACTGACCTCAGACTGATCCAGGAACCAGAAACTAACCAACTGAACACAGTCTGAACTAGCAACCAGAAACTGACCAACTGACCACAGTCTGACCTCGGTACCAGAAACTGACCAACTGACCACAGTCTGACCTAGAAACAAGAAATTGACCAACTGACCACAGTCTGAACTAGAGACCAGAAACTGACTAACAGACAACACTCTGACCTAGAAACCAGAAACTGACCAACTGACCATAGTCTGACTTTGAAAACAAAAACTGCCAACTGACCGCAGTCTGACCTACAAAGCAGAAAATGACCAACTGACCATATTCTGACCTACAAACCAGTAACTGACCAACTGACCGCAGTCTGAACTAGAAACCAGAAACTGACCAACTGACACCAGTCTGACATAGGAACCACAAACTGAAGAACTGACCACACTCTGACCGAGAAAACTGAAACTGACCAACTAACCATAGTCTGATTTAGAAAACAAAAACTGACCAACAGACTACAGGCGGACCTACAAACCAGATAGTGACCAACTGACCACAGTCTGACCTACAAACTAGAAACTGACCAACTGACCACATTCTGACCTACAAACCAGAAACTGACCAACAGATCACAATCGAAGCAAGACAACCCGAATCTGACCAACTGACCAGTGTCTGAACGAGCAGCCAGTACCTCAGCAACTGACCACATTCTGACCTAGAAAACAGAAACTGAAGAAATGACCAGTCTTACCTGGAAACCAAAAACTGACCAACTGACCACAGTCTGAGCTTGCAGCCAATAACTGACCAACTGACCAAAGTCTGACCTGGAAACCACAAACTGACCAACTGACCACAGTCTGATCTCGGTACCAGAAACTGACCGACTGACCACAGTCTGACCTTGAAACAATAAATTGACCAACTGACCACAGTCTGAACTAGAGACCAGAAACTGACCAACTGACCATAGTCTGAACGAGGAACCAGAAACTGACTAACAGACAACAGTCTGACCTCTGAACCAGAAACTGACCAACTGACCACAGTCTGACGTAGCAACCCGAAACTGACCAACTGACACAGTCTGAGCTAGGAACCAGAAACTGACCAAATGACCACAGTATGACCTAGAATCAAGAAATTGACCAACTGACCACAGTCTGAACTAGAAACCAGAAATTGACCAATTGACCACAGTCTGACCTAGGAACCACAAACTGAAGAACTGACCACACTCTGACCGAGAAACCAGAAACTGACCAACTGACCATAGTCTGATTTAGAAAACAACAACTGACAACTGACCACAGTCTGACCAACAAACCAGAAAGTGACCAACTGACCACATTCTGACCTATAAACCAGAAACTGACAAACTGATCACAATCTAACCAAGACAACCCGAATCTGACCAACTGACCACAGTCTGACCGAGCAGCCAGTAACTGACCAACAGGCCACATTCTGACCTAGCAACCAGAACCTGACAAACTGACCTCAGACTGACCTATCAACCCGAAACTGACCAACTGACACATTCTGAGCTAGGAACCAGAAACTGACCAAATGACCACAGTATGACCTAGAAACAAGAAATTGACTAACTGATCACAATCTGATCTCGGAACCAGAAACTGACCAACTGACCACAGTCTGACCTAGCAACCCGAAACTGACCAACTGACAGAGTCTGAGCTAGGAACCAGAAACTGAACAAATGACCATATTATGACGTAGAATCAAGAAGTTGACCAACTGACCACAGTCTGAACGACAAAGCAGAAACTGGCCAACTGACCACAATCTGACCTAGGAACCAGAAACTGAAGAACTGACGACAGTCTGACCTAGAAACCAGAATCTGACGAACTGACCACAGTCTGACTGAGAAACCAGAAACTGACCAACTGACCATAGAATGACTTCGAAAACAAAAACTGACCAACTGACCACAGTCTGACCTACAAACCAGAAACTGACCAAATGACCTTGAAAACAGAAATTGACCAACTGACCACATTCATAAATACCAACCAAAAACTGACTAACTGATCACAGTCTGACCTGGAACTAGAAATTGAACAACTGACCACAGTCTGAACTAGAAACCAGAATCTGATCAACAGAACACAGTCTGACCTCTGGACCAGAAAATGACCAACTGACCACAGTCTGACCTAGCAACCCGAAACTGACCAACTGACACAGTCTGACCGAGAATACCAGAAACTGACCAACTGACCACAGTCTGACTTAGAAACCAGAAATTGACCAACTGACCACAGTCTGAAATAAAAACCAGAAACTGACCAACTGACACAGTCTGACCTAGCAACCCGGAACTGCCCAACTGACCACAGTCTGACCTAGCAACCCGAAACTGACCAACTGACCACAGTCTGGCCTCGGTACCAGAAAGTGTCCAACTGACCTCAGACTGACCCAGGAACCAGAAACTGACCAACTGAACACAGTCTGAACTAGCAACCGAAACTGACCAACTGACCACAGTCTGACCTCTGTAAAAGAAACTGACCAACTGATCACATTCTGGCCGATAAACCAGAAACTGAAGAAATGACCACAGTCTGACCTCGAAAACAGAAATTGAGAAACTGACCACAGATTGCCCCAGGAACCAAAAACTGACCAACAGACCACAGTCTGACTTTGAAACCAGAATCTGACTAACTGACCACAGGCTGAACGAAAAACCAGAAACAGATCAACAGGCCAATTCTGACCTAGCAACCAGAACCGGGCAAACTGACCTCAGACTGACCTCGCAAACCGAAACTGAACAACTGATCACAGTCTGAACTAGGAACCAGAAACTGAATAACTGACCACAGTCTGACCTCGGAACCAGATACTGACCAACTGACCACAGTCTTACCTAGCAACCCGAAACTGACCAACTGACACAGTCTGAGCTAGGAACCAGAAACTGACCAAATGACCACAGTATGACCTAGAAACAAGAAATTGACCAACTGACCACAGTCTGAACTAGAGACCAGAAACTGACCAACTGACCACAGTCTGAACTTGGAACCAGAAACTGACCAACTGTCACAGTCTGACCTAGCAAACCGAAACTGCCCAACTAACCACAGTCTGACCTAGGAACCAGAAACTGACCAACTGACTACAGTCTGACCTCAGAACCAGAAACTGACCAACTGACCTCAAACTGACCCAGGAACCAGAAACTGACCAACTGAACACAGTCTGAACTAGCAACCAGAAACTGACCAACTGACCACAGTCTGACCTCGGTACCAGAAACAAACCAACTGACAACATTCTGATCTAGAAACCAGAAACTGAAGAAATGACCATAGTCTGACTTCGAAAACAGAACTGAAAAACTGACCACAGATTGCCCCAGGAACCAAAAAGAGACCAACAGACCACAGTCTGACCTAGAAACATGAAATTGACCCGCTGAACACAGTCTGACCGAAAATACCAGCAACTGACCAACTGACCACAGTCTGACCTAGCAACCTGAAACTGACCAACTGATACAGTCTGAGCTAGGAACCAGAAACTGACCAAATGACCACAGTCTGACCTAGAAACAAGAAATTGACCAACTGACCACAGTCTGAACTAGAGACCAGAAACTGACCAACTGTCCACAGTCTGAACTAGGAACCAGAAACTGACTAACTGACCACAGTCTGACCTCGGAACCAGAAACTGACCAACTGACCACAGTCTGACCTAGCAACCCGAAACTGACCAACTGACACAGTCTGAGCGAGGAACCAGAAACTGACCAAATGACCATAGTATGACCTCGAATCAAGAAATTGACCAACTGACCACAGTCTGAACTAGAAACAAGTAACTGACCAACTGATCACAGTCTGACCTAAAAACTAGAAACTGAAGAACTGACCACACTCTGACCGAGAAACCAGAAACTGACCAACTGACCAAAGTCTGACTTTGAAAACAAAAACTGCCAACTGACCACAGTCTGACCTACAAACCACAAAATGACCAACTGACCACATTCTGACCTACAAACCAGAAACTGACCAAATGACCTTGAAAACAGAAATTGACCAACTGACCACATTCATAAATACCAACCAAAAACTGACTAACTGATCACAGTCTGACCTGGAACTAGAAATTGAACAACTGACCTCAGTCTGAACTAGAAACCAGAAACTGATCAACAGAACACAGGCTGACCTCAGAGACAGGAACTGACCAACTGACCACAGTCTGACCTAGCAACCCGAAACTGACCAACTGACCACAGTTTGGCCTAGGTACCAGAAACAGACCAACTGACCTCAGACTGACCCAGGAACCAGAAACTAACCAACTGAACACAGTCTGAACTAGCAACCAGAAACTGACCAACTGACCACAGTCTGACCTCGGTACCAGAAACTGACCAACTGACCACAGTCTGACCTAGCAACCCGAAATTGACCAACTGACACAGTCTGAGCTAGGTACCAAAAACTGACCAAATGACCACAGTATGAACTATAATCAAGAAATTCACCAACTGACCACAGTCTGAACTAGAAACCAGAAACTGACCAACTGACCACACTCTGACCTAGAAACCAGAAACTGACCAACTGACCATAGTCTGACTTTGAAAACAAAAACTGCCAACTGACCGCAGTCTGACCTACAAAGCAGAAAATGACCAACTGACCATATTCTGACCTACAAACCAGTAACTGACCAACTGACCGCAGTCTGAAATAGAAACCAGAAACTGACCAACTGACCACAGTCTGACATAGGAACCACAAACTGAAGAACTGACCACACTCTGACCGAGAAAACTGAAACTGACCAACTAACCATAGTATGATTTAGAAAACAAAAACTGACCAACAGACTACAGGCGGACCTACAAACCAGATAGTGACCAACTGACCACAGTCTGACCTACAAACTAGAAACTGACCAACTGACCACATTCTGACCTACAAACCAGAAACTGACCAACAGATCACAATCGAAGCAAGACAACCCGAATCTGACCAACTGACCAGTGTCTGAACGAGCAGCCAGTACCTCAGCAACTGACCACATTCTGACCTAGAAAACAGAAACTGAAGAAATGACCAGTCTTACCTGGAAACCAAAAACTGACCAACTGACCACAGTCTGAGCTTGCAGCCAATAACTGACCAACTGACCAAAGTCTGACCTGGAAACAACAAACTGACCAACTGACCACAGTCTGACCTCGGTACCAGAAACTGACCGACTGACCACAGTCTGACCTTGAAACAATAAATTGACCAACTGACCACAGTCTGAACTAGAGACCAGAAACTGACCAACTGACCACAGTCTGAACTAGGAACCAGAAACTGACAAACAGACAACAGTCTGACCTCTGAACCAGAAACTGACCAACTGACCACAATCTGACGTAGCAACCCGAAACTGACCAACTGACACAGTCTGAGCTAGGAACCAGAAACTGACCAAATGACCATAGTATGACCTAGAATCTAGAAATTGACCAACTGACCACAGTCTGAACTAGAAACCAGAAATTGACCAATTGACCACAGTCTGACCTAGGAACCACAAACTGAAGAACTGACCACACTCTGACCGAGAAACCAGAAACTGACCAACTGACCATAGTCTGATTTAGAAAACAACAACTGACCAACTGACCACAGTCTGACCAACAAACCAGAAAGTGACCAACTGACCACATTCTGACCTATAAACCAGAAACTGACAAACTGATCACAATCTAACCAAGACAACCCGAATCTGACCAACTGACCACAGTCTGACCGAGCAGCCAGTAACTGACCAACAGGCCACATTCTGACCTAGCAACCAGAACCTGACAAACTGACCTCAGACTGACCTATCAACCCGAAACTGACCAACTGACACATTCTGAGCTAGGAACCAGAAACTGACCAAATGACCACAGTATGACCTAGAAACAAGAAATTGACTAACTGATCACAATCTGATCTCGGAACCAGAAACTGACCAACTGACCACAGTCTGACCTAGCAACCCGAAACTGAACAAATGACCATATTATGACGTAGAATCAAGAAGTTGACCAACTGACCACAGTCTGAACGACAAAGCAGAAACTGGCCAACTGTCCACAATCTGACCTAGGAACCAGAAACTGAAGAACTGACGACAGTCTGACCTAGAAACCAGAATCTGACGAACTGACCACAGTCTGACTGAGAAACCAGAAACTGACCAACTGACCATAGAATGACTTCGAAAACAAAAACTGACCAACTGACCACAGTCTGACCTACAAACCAGAAACTGACCAAATGACCTTGAAAACAGAAATTGACCAACTGACCACATTCATAAATACCAACCAAAAACTGACTAACTGATCACAGTCTGACCTGGAACTAGAAATTGAACAACTGACCACAGTCTGAACTAGAAACCAGAATCTGATCAACAGAACACAGGCTGACCTCAGAGAAAGGAACTGACCAACTGACCACAGTCTGACCTAGCAACCCGAAACTGACCAACTGACCACATTTTGGCCTAGGTACCAGAAACAGACCAACTGACCTCAGACTGACCCAGGAACCAGAAACTAACCAACTGAACACAGTCTGAACTAGCAACCAGAAACTGACCAACTGACCACAGTCTGACCTCGGTACCAGAAACTGAACAACTGACCACAGTCTGACCAAGAAACAAGAAATTGACCAACTGACCACAGTCTGAACTAGAGACCAGAAACTGACGAACAGACCACAGTCTGACCTCTGGACCAGAAAATGACCAACTGACCACAGTCTGACCTAGCAACCCGAAACTGACCAACTGACACAGTCTGAGCTAGGTACCAAAAACTGACCAACTGACCACAGTCTGACCTAGAAACAAGAAATTGACAAACTGACCACAGTCTGAACTAGGAACAAGAAACTGACGAAAAGACCACAGTCTGACCTCTGGACCAGAAACTGACCAACTGACACAGTCTGAGCTAGGTACCAAAAACTGACCAAATGACCACACTATGACCTAGAATCAAGAAATTGACCAACTGACCACAGTCTGAACTAGAAACCAGAAACTGACCAACTGACCATAGTCTGACTTTGAATACAAAAACTGCCAAATGACCACAGTCTAACCTACAAACCAGAAAATTACCAACTGACCACATTCTGACCTACAAACCAGAAACTGACAAACTGATCACAATCTAACCAAGACAACCCGAATCTGACCAACTGACCACAGTCTGACCGAGCAGCCAGTAACTGACGAACTGGCCACATTCTGACCTACAAACCAGTAACTGACCAACTGACGACAGTCTGAACTAGAAACCAGAAACTGACCAACTGACCACAGTATGACCTAGGAACCACAAACTGAAGAACTGACCACACTCTGACCGAGAAACCAGAAACTGACCAACTGACCAAAGTCTGATTTAGAAAACAAAAACTGACCAACAGTCAACAGTCTGACCTACAAACCAGATAGTGACCAACTGATCACATTCTGAACTACAAACCAGAAACTGACAAACTGATCACAATCTAACCAAGACAACCCGAATCTGACCAACAGACCACAGTCTGACTGAGCAGCCAGTAACTGACCAACTGGCCACATTCTGACCTAGCAACCAGAACCTGACAAACTGACCTCAGACTGACCTATCAACCCGAAACTGACCAACTGACCACAGTCTGAACTAGGAACCAGAAACTGAATAACTGTCCACAGTCTGACCTCGGAACCAGAAACTGACCAACTGACCATAGTCTGATTTAGAAAACAAAAACTGACCAACTGACACAGTTTGAGCTAGGTACCAGAAACTGACCAAATGACCAAAGTATGAGCTATAAACAAGAAATTGACCAACTGACCACAGTCTGAATTAGAAACCAGAAACTGACCAACTGACCACAGTCTGAACTAGGAACCAGAAACTGACCAAATGACACAGTCTGAGCTAGGAATCAGAAACTGACCAAATGACCACATTATGACCTAGAATCAAGAAATTGACCAACTGACCACAGTCTGAACGAGAAACCAGAAACTGGCCAACTGACCACAGTCTTACCTAGGAACCAGAAACTGAAGAACTGATCACAGTCTTATCTAGAAAACAGAAACTGACCAACTGACCACAGTCTGACCTACAAACAATAAACTGACCAACTGACCACATTCTGACCTACAAACCAGAAACTGACCAACTGATCACAATCTAAGCAAGACAACCCGAATCTGACGAACTGACCATAGTCTGACCGAACAGCCAGTACCTCAGCAACTAACCACATTCTGACCTAGAAAACAGAAACTGAACAAATGACCAGGCTTACCTGGAAACCAAAAACTGACCCACTGACCACAGTCTGAGCTTGCAACCAATAACTGACCAACTGACCAAAGTCTGACCTGGAAACCACAAACTGACCAACTGACCGCAGTCTGATTTAGAAACAGGAATGTGACCAACTGACCACAATCTGTTGTAGAAACTAGAAACTGACCAACTGAAAGCAGTCTGACCTAGCAACACGAAACTGACCAATTGACCACAGTCTGACCAATTATCTAGAAACAGACTAAATGACCTTGAAAACAGAAATTGACCAACTGACCACATTCTGAAATACCAACCAAAAACTGACCAACTGATCACAGTCTGACACAGCAACCCGAAACTGATCAACTGACCACAGTTTGGCCTAGGTACCAGAAACTGACCAACTGACCTCACACTGACCCAGGAACCAGAAACTGACCAACTGAACACAGTCTGAACTAGCAACCAGAATCTGACCAACTGACCACAATCTGACCTCGGTAACAGAAACTGACCAACTGACCACAGTCTGACCTAGAAACAAGAAATTGACCAACTGACCACAGTCTGAACTAGAGACCAGAAACTGACCAAATGACCACAGTCTGAACTAGGAACCAGAAACTGACAAAGAGACAACAGTCTGACCTCTGAACCAGAAACTGACCAACTGACCACAGTCTGAACTAGAAACCAGAAACTGACCAACTGACCACAGTTTGAACTAGGAACCAGAAACTGACTAAATGACCACATTCTGACCTCGGAACCAGAAACTGACCAACTGACCACAGTCTGACCTAGCAACCCGAAACTGACAAACTGACCTCAGACTGACCTATCAACACGAAACTGACGAACTGACCACAGTCTGAACTAGCAACCCGAAACTGACCAATTGACTCAGTCTGAGCTCGGAAGCAGAAACTGATCAAATGACCACAGTATGACCTAGAAACAAGAAATTGACCAACTGACCACAGTCTGAATTAGAAACCAGAAATTGACCAACTCACCACAGTCTGAACTAGAAACCAGAAACTGGCCAACTGACCACAGTCTGAACGAGAAACCAGAATCTGACCAACTGACCAGAGACTGACTTCGAAAACAAAAACTGACCAACTGACCACAGTCTGACCTACAAACCAGAAACTGACCAACTGAACACATTCTGACTTACAAAATAGAAACTGACCAACTGATCACAATCTAAGCAAGACAACCCGAATCTGACCAACTGAACAGTGTCTGAACGAGCAGCCAGTACCTCAGCAACTGATCACATTCTGACCTAGAAAACAGAAACTGAAGAAATGACCAGTCTTACCTGGAAACCAAAAATTGACCAACTGACCACAGTCTGAGCTTGCAGCCAATAACTGACCAACTGACCAAATTCTGACCTGGAAACCACAAACTGACCAACTGACCACAGTCTGACCTCGGTACCAGAAACTGACCAACTGACCACAATCTGACCTAGAAACAAGAAATTGACCAACTGACCACAGTCTGAACTAGAGACCAGAAACTGACCAACTGACCACAGTCTGAACTAGGAACCAGAAACTGACTAACAGACCACAGTCTGACCTCTGAACCAGAAACTGACCAACTGACCACAGTCTGACCTAGCAACCCGAAACTGACCAACTAACACAGTCTGAGCTAGGTACCAGAAACTGACCAAATGACCACAGTATGAGCTAGAATCAAGAAGTTGACCAACTGACCACAGTCTGAACTAGAAACCAGAAACTGACCAACTGACCACAGTCTGACCTAGGAACCACAAACTGAAGAACTGACCACAGTCTGACCTACGAACCAGAAAGTGACCAACTGACCATATTCTGACCTATAAACCAGAAACTGACAAACTGATCACAATCTAACCAAGACAACCCGAATCTGACCAACTGACCACAGTCTGACCGAGCAGCCAGTAACTGACCAGCTTGGCCACATACTGACCTAGCAACCAGAACCTGACAAACTGACCTCAGACTGACCTATCAACACGAAACTGACCAACTGACCACAGTCTGACCTAGGAACCAAAAACTGACCAACTGACCAAAGTCTGACCTACGAACCAGAAAGTGACCAACTGACCATATTCTGACCTATAAACCAGAAACTGACAAACTGATCACAATCTAACCAAGACAACCCGAATCTGACCAACTGACCACAGTCTGACCGAGCAGCCAGTAACTGACCAGCTGGCCACATTCTGACCTAGCAACCAGAACCTGACAAACTGACCTCAGACTGACCTATCAAAACGAAACTGACCAACTGACCACAGTCTGACCTAGAAACAAGAAATTGACCAACTGACCACAGTCTGAACTAGCAACCAGAAACTGACCAACTGACACAGTCTGAGCTAGGAACCAGAAACTGACCAACTGACACAGTCTGAACTAGGAACCAGAAACTGACCAAATGACCACATTATGACCTAGAATCAAGAAATTGACCAACTCACCACAGTCTGAACTAGAAACCAGAAACTGACCAACTGACCACAGTCTAACCAAGGAACCACAAACTAAAGAACTGACCACACTCTAACCGAGAAACCAGAAACTGACCAACTGACCACAGTCTGATTTAGAAAACAAAAACTGACCAACTGACCACAGTCTGACCTACAAACCAAAAAATGACCAACTGACCACATTCTGAACTACAAACCAGAAACTGACAAAGATCACAATCTAACCAAGACAACCCGAATCTGACCAACTGACCACAGTCTGACTGAGCAGCCAGTAACTGACCAACTGGCCACATTCTGACCTAGCAACCAGAATCTGACAAACTGACCTCAGACTGACCTATCAACCCGAAACTGACCAACTGACCACAGTCTGAACTAGGAACCAGAAACTGAATAACTGTCCACAGTCTGACCTCGGAACCAGAAACTGACCAACTGACCATAGTCTGATTTAGCAAACAAAAACTGACCAACTGTCACAGTCTGAGCTAGGAACCAGAAACTGACCAAATGACCATATTATGACGTAGAATCAAGAAATTGACCAACTGACCACAGTCTGAACGAGAAACCAGAAACTGGCCAAATGACCACAGTCTGACCAAGATACCAGAAACTGAAGAACTGACCACAGTCTGACCTAGAAACCAGAATCTGACGAACTGACCACAGTCTGACTGAGACACCAGAAACTGACCAACTGACCATAGAATGACTTCGAAAACAAAAACTGACCAACTGACCACAGTCTGACCTCCAAAACAGAAACTGACCAAATGACCTTGAAAACAGAAATTGACCAACTGACCACATTCAGAAATACCAACCAAAAACTGATTAACTGATCACAGTCTGACCTGGAACTAAAAATTGAACAACTGACCACAGTCTGAACTAGGAACCAGAAACTGACGAACAGACCAGTCTGACCTCTGGACCAGAAACTGACCAACTGACCACACTCTGACCTAGAAACCAGAAACTGACCAACTGACCATCGTCTGACATTGAAAACAAAAACTGCCAACTGACCACAGTCTGACCTACAAACCAGAAAATGACCAACTGACCACATTATGACCTACAAACCAGAAACTGACCAACTGATCACAATCTAACCAAGACAACCCGAATCTGACCAACTGAACACAGTCTGACCGAGCAGCCAGTAACTGACCAGCTGGCCACATTCTGACCGAGCAACCAGAACCTGACAAACTGACCTTTGACTGACCTATCAACACGAAACTGACCAACTGACCACAGTCTGACCTAGAAACAAGAAATTGACCAACTGACCACAGTCTGAACTAGCAACCAGAAACTGACCAACTGACACAGTCTGAGCTAGGAACCAGAAACTGACCAACTGGCACAGTCTGAGCTAGGAACCAGAAACTGACCAAATGACCACATTATAACCTAGAATCAAGAAATTGACCAGCTGACCACAGTCTGAACTAGAAACCAGAAACTGACCAACTGACCACAGTCTGACCTAAAAACCAGAAACTGAACAACTGATCACAATCTAACCAAGACAACCCGAATTTGACCAACTGAACACAGTCTGACCGAGCAGCCAGTAACTGACCAGTTGGCCACATTCTGACCTAGCAACCAGAACCTGACAAACTGACCTCAGACTGACCTATCAACCCGAAACTGACCAACTGACCACAGTCTGAACTAGGAACCAGAAACTGAATAACTGTCCACAGTCTGACCTCGGAACCAGGAACTGACCAACTGATCATTGTCTGATTTAGAAAACAAAAACTGACCAACTGACACAGTCTGAGCTCGGAACCAGAAACTGACCAAATGACCACAGTATGACCTAGAAACAAGAAATTGACTAACTGATCACAATCTGATCTCGGAACCAGAAACTGACCAACTGACCACAGTCTGACCTAGCAACCCGAAACTGACCAACTGACAGAGTCTGAGATTGGAACCAGAAACTGACCAAATGACCATATTATGACCTAGAATCAAGAAATTGACCAACTGACCACAGTCTGACCTACAAACCAGAATCAGCCGAACTGACCACAGCCTGACTGAGAAACCAGAAACTGACCAACTGACCATAGAATGACTTCGAAAACAAAAACTGACCAACTGACCACAGTCTGACCTACAAATCAGAAACTGACCAAATGACCTTGAAAACAGAAATTGATCAACTGACCACATTCAGTAATACCAACCAAAAACTGACTAACTGATCACAGTCTGACCTGGAACTAGAAATTGAACAACTGACCACAGTCTGAACTAGAAACCACAAACTGATCAACAGAACACAGTTTGGCCTAGGTACCAGAAAATGACCAACTGACCTCAGACTGACCCAGGAACCAGGAACTAACCAACTGAGCACAGTCTGAACTAGGTACCAGAAACTGACCAACTGACCACAGTCTGACCTAGAAACAAGAAGTTGACCAACTGACCACAGTCTGAACTAGAGACCATAAACTGACCAACTGACCACAGTCTGAACTCGGAACGAGAAATTGACGAACAGACCACAGTCTGACCTCTGGACCAGAAACTGACCAACTGACCACAGTCTGAACTAGAAACCAGAAACTGACCAACTGACCACAGTCTGACCTAAAAACCAGAAACTGAAGAACTGACTACACTCTGACCAAGAAACCAGAAACTGACCAACTGACCATAGTCTGACTATGAAAAAAAAACTGCCAACTGACCACAGTCTGACCTACAGACCAGAAAATGACCAACTGACCACATTCTGACCTACAAACCAGAAACTGACCAACTGATCACAATATAACCAAGACAACCCGAATCTGACCAACTGAACACATTCTGACCGAGCAGCCAGTAAATGACAAACTGACCTCAGACTGACCTATCAACACGAAACTGACCAACTGACCACAGTCTGACCTAGAAACAAGAAATTGACCAACTGACCACAGTCTGAACTAGCAACCAGAAACTGACGAACTGACACAGTCTGAGTTAGGAACCAGAAACTGACCAACTGACACAGTCTGAGCTAGGAACCAGAAACTGACCAAATGACCATATTATGACCTAGAATCAAGAAAATTGACCAACTGACCACAGTCAGAACGAGAAACCAGAAACTGACCAACTGACCACAGTCTGACCGAGAAACCAGAATCTGACCAACTGACCATAGACTGACTTCGAAAACAAAAACTGACCAACTGACCACAGTCTGACCTACAAACCAGAAACTGACCAACTGACCACATTCTGACCTACAAACCAGTAACTGACCAACTGACGACAGTCTGAACTAGAAACCAGAAACTGACCAACTGACCACAGTCTGAACTTGGAACCAGAAACTGACCAAATGACACAGTCTGACCTCGGAACCAGAAACTGACCAACTGACCACAGTCTGATTTAGAAAACAAAAACTGACCAACTGACACAGTTTGAGCTAGGTACCAGAAACTGACCAAATGACCAAAGTATGAGCTAGAAACAAGAAATTGACCAACTGACCACAGTCTGAATTAGAAACCAGAAACTGACCAACTGACCACAGTCTGAACTTGGAACCAGAAACTGACCAAATGACACAGTCTGAGCTAGGAATCAGAAACTGACCAAATGACCACATTATGACCTAGAATCAAGAAATTGACCAACTGACCACAGTCTGAACGAGAAACCAGAAACTGGCCAACTGACCACAGTCTTACCTAGGAACCAGAAACTGAAGAACTGATCACAGTCTTACCTAGAAAACAGAAACTGACCAACTGACCACAGTCTGACCTACAAACAATAAACTGACCAACTGACCACATTCTGACCTACAAACCAGAAACTGACCAACTGATCACAATCTAAGCAAGACAACCCGAATCTGACGAACTGACCATAGTCTGACCGAACAGCCAGTACCTCAGCAACTAACCACATTCTGACCTAGAAAACAGAAACTGAACAAATGACCAGGCTTACCTGGAAACCAAAAACTGACCCACTGACCACAGTCTGAGCTTGCAACCAATAACTGACCAACTGACCAAAGTCTGACCTGGAAACCACAAACTGACCAACTGACCGCAGTCTGATTTAGAAACAGGAATGTGACCAACTGACCACAATCTGATGTAGAAACTAGAAACTGACCAACTGAAAGCAGTCTGACCTAGCAACACGAAACTGACCAATTGAACACAGTCTGACCAATTATCTAGAAACAGACTAAATGACCTTGAAAACAGAAATTGACCAACTGACCACATTCTGAAATAACAACCAAAAACTGACCAACTGATCACAGTCTGACACAGCAACCCGAAACTGATCAACTGACCACAGTTTGGCCTAGGTACCAGAAACTGACCAACTGACCTCAGACTGACCCAGTAACCAGAAACTGACCAACTGAACACAGTCTGAACTGGCAACCAGAATCTGACCAACTGACCACAATCTGACCTCGGTAACAGAAACTGACCAACTGACCACAGTCTGACCTAGAAACAAGAAATTGACCAACTGACCACAGTCTGAACTAGAGACCAGAAACTGACCAAATGACCACAGTCTGAACTAGGAACCAGAAACTGACAAAGAGACAACAGTCTGACCTCTGAACCAGAAACTGACCAACTGACCACAGTCTGAACTAGAAACCAGAAACTGACCAACTGACCACAGTTTGAACTAGGAACCAGAAACTGACTGACCACATTCTGACCTCGGAACCAGAAACTGACCAACTGACCACAGTCTGACCTAGCAACCCGAAACTGACAAACTGACCTCAGACTGACCTATCAACACGAAACTGACGAAGTGACCACAGTCTGAACTAGCAACCCGAAACTGACCAATTGACTCAGTCTGAGCTCGGAAGCAGAAACTGATCAAATGACCACAGTATGACCTAGAAACAAGAAATTGACCAACTGACCACAGTCTGAATTAGAAACCAGAAATTGACCAACTCACCACAGTCTGAACTAGAAACCAGAAACTGGCCAACTGACCACAGTCTGAACGAGAAACCAGAATCTGACCAACTGACCAGAGACTGACTTCGAAAACAAAAACTGACCAACTGACCACAGTCTGACCTACAAACCAGAAACTGACCAACTGACCACATTCTGACTTACAAACCAGAAACTGACCAACTGATCACAATCTAAGCAAGACAACCCGAATCTGACCAACTGACCAGTGTCTGAACGAGCAGCCAGTACCTCAGCAACTGATCACATTCTGACATAGAAAACAGAAACTGAAGAAATGACCAGTCTTACCTGGAAACCAAAAACTGACCAACTGACCACAGTCTGAGCTTGCAGCCAATAACTGACCAACTGACCAAATTCTGACCTGGAAACCACAAACTGACCAACTGACCACAGTCTGACCTCGGTACCAGAAACTGACCAACTGACCACAATCTGACCTAGAAACAAGAAATTGACCAACTGACCACAGTCTGAACTAGAGACCAGAAACTGACCAACTGACCACAGTCTGAACTAAGAACCAGAAACTGACTAACAGACCACAGTCTGACCTCTGAACCAGAAACTGACCAACTGACCACAGTCTGACCTAGCAACCCGAAACTGACCAACTAACACAGTCTGAGCTAGGTACCAGAAACTGACCAAATGACCACAGTATGATCTAGAATCAAGAAGTTGACCAACTGACCACAGTCTGAACTAGAAACCAGAAACTGACCAACTGACCACAGTCTGACCTAGGAACCACAAACTGAAGAACTGACCACAGTCTGACCTACGAACCAGAAAGTGACCAACTGACCATATTCTGACCTATAAACCAGAAACTGACAAACTGATCACAATCTAACCAAGACAACCCGAATCTGACCAACTGACCACAGTCTGACCGAGCAGCCAGTAACTGACCAGCTGGCCACATTCTGACCTAGCAACCAGAACCTGACAAACTGACCTCAGACTGACCTATCAACACGAAACTGACCAACTGACCACAGTCTGACCTAGGAACCACAAACTGACCAACTGACCACAGTCTGACCTACGAACCAGAAAGTGACCAACTGACCATATTCTGACCTATAAATCAGAAACTGACAAACTGATCACAATCTAACCAAGACAACCCGAATCTGACCAACTGACCACAGTCTGACCGAGCAGCCAGTAACTGACCAGCTGGCCACATTCTGACCTAGCAACCAGAACCTGACAAACTATCCTCAGACTGACCTATCAACACGAAACTGACCAACTGACCACAGTCTGACCTAGAAACAAGAAATTGACCAACTGACCACAGTCTGAACTAGCAACCAGAAACTGACCAACTGACACAGTCTGAACTAGGAACCAGAAACTGACCAAATGACCACATTATGACCTAGAATCAAGAAATTGACCAACTCACCACAGTCTGAACTAGAAACCAGAAACTGACCAACTGACCACAGTCTAACCTAGGAACCACAAACTAAAGAACTGACCACACTCTAACCGAGAAACCAGAAACTGACCAACTGACCACAGTCTGATTTAGAAAACAAAAACTGACCAACTGACCACAGTCTGACCTACAAACCAAAAAGTGACCAACTGACCACATTCTGAACTACAAACCAGAAACTGACAAAGATCACAATCTAACCAAGACAACCCGAATCTGACCAACTGACCACAGTCTGACTGAGCAGCCAGTAACTGACCAACTGGCCACATTCTGACCTAGCAACCAGAATCTGACAAACTGACCTCAGACTGACCTATCAACCCGAAACTGACCAACTGACCACAGTCTGAACTAGGAACCAGAAACTGAATAACTGTCCACAGTCTGACCTCGGAACCAGAAACTGACCAACTGACCATAGTCTGATTTAGCAAACAAAAACTGAACAACTGTCACAGTCTGAGCTCGGAACCAGAAACTGACCAAATGACCACAGTATGACCTAGAAACAAGAAATTGACTAACTGATCACAATCTGATCTCGGAACCAGAAACTGACCAACTGACCACAGTCTGACCTAGCAACCCGAAACTGACCAACAGACACAGTCTGAGCTAGGAACCAGTAACTGACCAAATGACCATATTATGACGTAGAATCAAGAAATTGACCAACTGACCACAGTCTGAACGAGAAACCAGAAACTGGCCAAATGACCACAGTCTGACCTAGATACCAGAAACTGAAGAACTGACCACAGTCTGACCTAGAAACCAGAATCTGACGAACTGACCACAGTCTGACTGAGACAACAGAAACTGACCAACTGACCATAGAATGACTTCTAAAACAAAAACTGACCAACTGACCACAGTCTGACCTACAAACCAGAAACTGACCAAATGACCTTGAAAACAGAAATTGACCAACTGACCACATTCAGAAATACCAACCAAAAACTGATTAACTGATCACAGTCTGACCTGGAACTAAAAATTGAACAACTGACCACAGTCTGAACTAGGAACCAGAAACTGACAAACAGACCAGTCTGACCTCTGGACCAGAAACTGACCAACTGACCACACTCTGACCTAGAAACCAGAAACTGACCAACTGACCATAGTCTGACATTGAAAACAAAAACTGCCAACTGACCACAGTCTGACCTACAAACCAGAAAATGACCAACTGACCACATTATGACCTACAAACCAGAAACTGACCAACTGATCACAATCTAACCAAGACAACCCGAATCTGACCAACTGAACACAGTCTGACCGAGCAGCCAGTAACTGACCAGCTGGCCACATTCTGACCTAGCAACCAGAACCTGACAAACTGACCTTTGACTGACCTATCAACACGAAACTGACCAACTGACCACAGTCTGACCTAGAAACAAGAAATTGACCAACTGACCACAGTCTGAACTAGCAACCAGAAACTGACCAACTGACACAGTCTGAGCTAGGAAGCAGAAACTGACCAACTGGCACAGTCTGAGCTAGGAACCAGAAACTGACCAAATGACCACATTATAACCTAGAATCAAGAAATTGACCAGCTGACCACAGTCTGAACTAGAAACCAGAAACTGACCAACTGACCACAGTCTGACCTAAAAACCAGTAACTGAACAACTGATCACAATCTAACCAAGACAACCCGAATTTGACCAACTGAACACAGTCTGACCGAGCAGCCAGTAACTGACCAGTTGGCCACATTCTGACCTAGCAACCAGAACCTGACAAACTGACCTCAGACTGACCTATCAACCCGAAACTGACCAACTGACCACAGTCTGAACTAGGAACCAGAAACTGAATAACTGTCCACAGTCTGACCTCGGAACCAGAAACTGACCAACTGATCATTGTCTGATTTAGAAAACAAAAACTGACCAACTGACACAGTCTGAGCTCGGAACCAGAAACTGACCAAATGACCACAGTATGACCTAGAAACAAGAAATTGACTAACTGATCACAATCTGATCTCGGAACCAGAAACTGACCAACTGACCACAGTCTGACCTAGCAACCCGAAACTGACCAACTGACAGAGTCTGAGATTGGAACCAGAAACTGACCAAATGACCATATTATGACCTAGAATCAAGAAATTGACCAACTGACCACAGTCTGAACGAGAAACCAGAAACTGGCCAACTGACCACAGTCTGACCTAGGAACCAGAAACTGAAGAACTGACCACAGTCTGACCTACAAACCAGAATCAGCCGAACTGACCACAGCCTGACTGAGAAACCAGAAACTGACCAACTGACCATAGAATGACTTCGAAAACAAAAACTGACCAACTGACCACAGTCTGACCTACAAACCAGAAACTGACCAAATGACCTTGAAAACAGAAATTGATCAACTGACCACATTCAGTAATACCAACCAAAAACTGACTAACTGATCACAGTCTGACCTGGAACTAGAAATTGAACAACTGACCACAGTCTGAACTAGAAACCAGAAACTGATCAACAGAACACAGGCTGACCTCAGAGACAGGATCTGACCAACTGACCACAGTCTGACCTAGCAACCCGAAAATGACCGACTGACCACAGTTTGGCCTAGATACCAGAAACTGACCAACTGACCTCAGACTGACCCAGGAACCAGGAACTAACCAACTGAACACAGTCTGAACTAGGTACCAGAAACTGACCAACTGACCACAGTCTGACCTAGAAACAAGAAGTTGACCAACTGACCACAGTCTGAACTAGAGACCATAAACTGACCAACTGACCACAGTCTGAACTCGGAACGAGAAATTGACGAACAGACCACAGTCTGATCTCTGGACCAGAAACTGACCAACTGACCACAGTCTGAACTAGAAACCAGAAACTGACCAACTGACCACAGTCTGACCTAAAAACCAGAAACTGAAGAACTGACCACACTCTGACCTAGAAACCAGAAACTGACCAACTGACCATAGTCTGACTATGAAAAAAAAACTGCCAACTGACCACAGTCTGACCTACAGACCAGAAAATGACCAACTGACCACATTCTGACCTACAAACCAGAAACTGACCAACTGATCACAATATAACCAAGACAACCCGAATCTGACCAACTGAACACATTCTGACCGAGCAGCCAGTAACTGACAAACTGACCTCAGACTGACCTATCAACACGAAACTGACCAACTGACCACAGTCTGACCTAGAAACAAGAAATTGACCAACTGACCACAGTCTGAACTAGCAACCAGAAACTGACGAACTGACACAGTCTGAGTTAGGAACCAGAAACTGACCAACTGACACAGTCTGAGCTAGGAACCAGAAACTGACCAAATGACCATATTATGACCTAGAATCAAGAAAATTGACCAACTGACGACAGTCAGAACGAGAAACCAGAAACTGACCAACTGACCACAGTCTGACCGAGAAACCAGAATCTGACCAACTGACCATAGACTGATTCGAAAACAAAAACTGACCAACTGACCACAGTCTGACCTACAAACCAGAAACTGACCAACTGACCACATTCTGACCTACAAACCAGAAACTAATCAACTGATCACAATCTAAGCAAGACAATCCGAATCTGACCAACTGACCATTGTCTGAACGAGCAGCCAGTACCTCAGCAACTGACCACATTCTGACCTAGAAAACAGAAACTGAAGAAATAACTAGTCTTACCTGGAAACCAAAAACTGACCAACTGACCACAGACTGAGCTTGCAGCCAATAACTGACCAACTGACCAAAGTCTGACCTAGAAACCACAAACTGACCAACTGACCACAGTCTGACCTCGGTACCAGAAACTGACCAACTGACCACAGTCTGACCGAGAAACAAGAAATTGACCAACTGACCACAGTCTGAACTAGAGACCAGAAACTGACCAACTGACCACAGTCTGAACTAAGAACCAGAAACTGACAAACAGACCACAGTCTGACCTCTGAACCAGAAACTGACCAACTGACCACAGTCTTACCTAGCAACCCGAAACTGAGCAATTGACACAGTCTGAGCTAGGAACCAGAAACTGACCAAATGACCACAGTATGACCTAGAATCAAGAAATTGACCAACTCACCACAGTCTGAACTAGAAACCAGAAACTGACCAACTGACCACAGTCTAATCTAGGAACCACAAACTGAAGAACTGACCACACTCTGACCGAGAAACAAGAAACTGACCAACTGACCATAGTCTGATTTAGAAAACAAAAACTGACCAACTGACCACAATCTGACCTGCAAACCAGAAAGTGACCAACTGACCACATTCTGAACTACAAACCAGAAACTGACAAACTGATCACAATCTAACCAAGACAACCCGAATCTGACCAACTGACCACAGTCTGACTGAGCAGCCAGTAACTGACCAACTGGCCACATTCTGACCTAGCAACCAGAACCTGACAAACTGACCTCAGACTGAACTATCAACCCGAAACTGACCAACTGACCACAGTCTGAACTAGGAACCAGAAACTGAATAACTGTCCACAGTCTGACCTCGGAACCAGAAACTGACCAACTGACCATAGTCTGATTTAGAAAACAAAAACTGACCAACTGACACAGTCTGAGCTAGGAACCAGAAACTGACCAAATGACCACAGTATGACCTAGAAACAAGAAATTGACTAACTGATCACAATCTGATCTCGGAACCAGAAACTGACCAACTGACCACAGTCTGAGATAGCAACCCGAAACTGACCAACAGACACAGTCTGAGCTAGGAACCAGTAACTGACCAAATGACCATATTATGACGTAGAATCAAGAAATTGACCAACTGACCACAGTCTGAACGAGAAACCAGAAACTGGCCAAATGACCACAGTCTGACCAAGATACCAGAAACTGAAGAACTGACCACAGTCTGACCTAGAAACCAGAATCTGACGAACTGACCACAGTCTGACTGAGAAACCAGAATCTGACCAATTGACCATAGAATGACTTCGAAAACAAAAACTGACCAACTGACCACAGTCTGACCTACAAACCAGAAACTGAGCAAATGACCTTGATAACAGAATTTGACCAACTGACCACATTCAGAAATACCAACCAAAAACTGACTAACTGATCACAGTCTGACCTGGAACTAGAAATTGAACAACTGACCACAGTCTGAACTAGGAACCAGAAACTGTCGAACAGACCACAGTCTGACCTCTGGACAAGAAACTGACCAACTGACCACAGTCTGACCTAGCAACCCAAAACTGACCAACTGACATAGTCTGAGCTAGGAACCAGAAACTGACCAAATGACAACAGTATGACCTAGAATCAAGAAATTGACCAACTGACCACAGTCTGAACTAGAAACCAGAAACTGACCAACTGATCACAATCTAACCAAGACAACCCGAATCTGACAAAGTGAACACAGTCTGACCGATCAGCCAGTAACTGACCAGTTGGCCACATTCTGACCTAGCAACCAGAACCTGACAAACTGACCTCAGACTGACCTATCAACACGAAACTGACCAACTGACCACAGTCTGACCTAGAAACAAGAAATTGACAAAATGACCACAGTCTGAAATAGCAACCAGAAACTGACCAACTGACACAGTCTGAGCTAGGAACCAGAAACTGACCAACTGACACAGTCTGAGCTAGGAACCAGAAACTGACCAAATGACCACATTATGACCTAGAATCAAAAATTGACCAACTGACCACAGTCTGAACGAGAAACCAGAAACTGGCCAGCTGACCACAGTCTGACCTAGGAACCAGAAACTGAAGAACTGATCACAGTCTTACCTAGAATCCAGAAACTGACCAACTGACCAGTGTCTGAACGAGCAGCCAGTACCTCAGCAACTGACCACATTCTGACCTAGAAAACAGAAACTGAAGAAATGACCAGTCTTACCTGGAAACCAAAAACTGACCAACTGACCACAGACTGAGCTTGCAGCCAATAACTGTCCAACTGACCAAAGTCTGACCTGGAAACCACAAACTGACCAACTGACCACAGTCTGACCTCGGTACCAGAAACTGACCAACTGACCACAGTCTGACCTAGAAACAAGAAATTGACCAACTGACCACAGTCTGAACTAGAGACCAGAAACTGACCAACAGACCACAGTCTGAACTAGGAACCAGAAACTGACAAACAGACCACAGTCTGACCTCTGAACCAGAAACTGACTAACTGACCACAGTCTTACCTAGCAACCCGAAACTGACCAATTGACACAGTCTGAGCTAGGAACCAGAAACTGACCAAATGACCACAGTATGACCTAGAATCAAGAAATTGACCAACTCACCACAGTCTGAACTAGAAACCAGAAACTGACCAACTGACCACAGTCTAACCTAGGAACCACAAACTGAAGAACTGACCACACTCTGACCGAGAAACCAGAAACTGACCAACTGACCATAGTCTGATTTAGAAAACAATAACTGACCAACTGACCACAGTCTGACCTACAAACCAGAAAGTGACCAACTGACCACATTCTGAACTAAAAACCAGAAACTGACAAACTGATCACAATCTAACCAAGACAACCCGAATCTGACCAACTGACCACAGTCTGACTGAGCAGCCAGTAACTGACCAACTGGCCACATTCTGACCTAGCAACCAGAACCTGAAAAACTGACATCAGACTGACCTATCAACCCGAAACTGACCAACTCACCACAGTCTGAACTAGGAACCAGAAACTGAATAACTGTCCACAGTCTGACATTGGAACCAGAAACTGACCAACTGACAATAGTCTGATTTAGAAAACAAAAACTGACCAACTGACACAGTCTCAGCTAGGAACCAGAAACTGACCAAATGACCACAGTATGACCTAGAAACAAGAAATTGACTAACTGATCACAATCTGATCTCGGAACCAGAAACTGACCAACTGACCACAGTCTGACCTAGCAACCCGAAACTGACCAACTGACACAGTCTGAGCTAGGAACCAGTAACTGAGCAAATGACCATATTATGACGTAGAATCAAGAAATTGACCAACTGACCACAGTCTGAACGAGAAACCAGAAACTGGCCAACTGACCATAGAATGACTTCGAAAACAAAAACTGACCAACTGACCACAGTCTGACCTACAAACCAGAAACTGACCAAATGACTTTGAAAACAGAAATTGACCAACTGACCACATTCAGAAATACCAACCAAAAACTGACGAACTGATCACAGTCTGACCTGGACCTAGAAATTGAACAACTGACCACAGTCTGAACTAGAAACCAGAAACTGATCAACAGAACACGGGCTGACCTCAGAGACAGGAACTGACCAACTGACCATAGTCTGACCTAGCAACCCGAAACTGACCAACTGACCACAGTTTGGCCTATGTACCAGAAACTGACCAACTGACACAGTCTCAGCTAGGAACCAGAAACTGACCAAATGACCACAGTATGACCTAGAAACAAGAAATTGACTAACTGATCACAATCTGATCTCGGAACCAGAAACTGACCAACTGACCACAGTCTGACCTAGCAACCCGAAACTGACCAACAGACACAGTCTGAGCTAGGAACCAGTAACTGACCAAATGACCACATTATGACCTATAATCAAGAAATTCACCAACTGACCACAGTCTGAACGAGAAACCAGAAACTGGCCAAATGACCACAGTCTGACCTAGATACCAGAAACTGAAGAACTGACCACAGTCTGACCTAGAAACCAGAATCTGACGAACTGACCACAGTCTGACTGAGGCACCAGAATCTGACCAACTGACCATAGAATGACTTCGAAAACAAAAACTGACCAACTGACCACAGTCTGACCTACAAACCAGAAACTGAACAAATGACCTTGAAAACAGAAATTGACCAACTGACCACATTCAGAAATACCAACCAAAAACTGACTAACTGATCACAGTCTGACCTGGAACTAGAAATTGAACAACTGACCACAGTCTGAACTAGGAACCAGAAACTGTCGAACAGACCACAGTCTGACCTCTGGACCAGAAACTGACCAACTGACCACAGTCTGACCTAGCAACCCGAAACTGACCAACTGACATAGTCTGAGCTAGGAACCAGAAACTGACCAAATGACCACAGTATGACCTAGAATCAAGAAATTGACCAACTGACCACAGTCTGAACTAGAAACCAGAAACTGACCAACTGACCACAGTCTGACCTAAAAACCAGAAACTGAAGAACTGACCACACTCTGACCTAGAAACCAGAAACTGACCAACTGACCATAGTCTGACATTGAAAACAAAAACTGCCAACTGACCACAGTCTGACTTACAAACCAGAAAATGACCAACTGACCACATTCTAACCTACAAACCAGAAACTGACCAACTGATCACAATCTAACCAAGACAACCCGAATCTGACCAAGTGAACACAGTCTGACCGAGCAGCCAGTAACTGACCAGTTGGCCACATTCTGACCTAGCAACCAGAACCTGACAAACTGATCTCAGACTGACCTATCAACACGAAACTGACCAACTGACCACAGTCTGACCTAGAAACAAGAAATTGACCAACTGACCACATTCTGAACTAGCAACCAGAAACTGACCAACTGACACAGTATGAGCTAGGAACCAGAAACTGACCAAATGACCACATGAGAACCTAGAATCAAAAATTGACCAACTGACCACAGTCTGAACGAGAAACCAGAAACTGGCCAACTGACCACAGTCTGACCTAGGAACCAGAAACTGAAGAACTGATCACAGTCTTACCTAGAAACCAGAAATGACCAACTGACCAGTGTCTGAACGAGCAGCCAGTACCTCAGCAACTGACCACATTCTGACCTAGAAAACAGAAACTGAAGAAATGACCAGTCTTACCTGGAAACTAAAAACTGACCAACTGACCACAGACTGAGCTTGCAGCCAATAACTGTCCAACTGACCAAAGTCTGACCTGGAAACCACAAACTGACCAACTGACCACAGTCTGACCTCGGTACCAGAAACTGACCAACTGACCACAGTCTGACATAGAAACAAGAAATTGACCAACTGACCACAGTCTGAACTAGAGACCAGAAACTGACCAACTGACCACAGTCTGAACTAGGAACCAGAAACTGACAAACAGACCACAGTCTGACCTCTGAACCAGAAACTGACTAACTGACCACAGTCTTACCTAGCAACCCGAAACTGACCAATTGACACAGTCTGAGCTAGGAACCAGGAACTGACCAAATGACCACAGTATGACCTAGAATCAAGAAATTGACCAACTCACCACAGTCTGAACTAGAAACCAGATACTGACCAACTGACCACAGTCTAACCTAGGAACCACAAACTGAAGAACTGACCACACTCTGACCGAGAAACCAGAAACTAACCAACTGACCATAGTCTGATTTAGAAAACAATAACTGACCAACTGACCACAGTCTGACCTACAAACCAGAGAGTGACTAACTGACCACATTCTGAACTACAAACCAGAAACTGACAAACTGATCACAATCTAACCAAGACAACCCGAATCTGACCAACTGACCACAGTCTGACTGAGCAGCCAGTAACTGACGAACTGGCCACATTCTGACCTAGCAACCAGAACCTGACAAACTGACCTTAGACTGACCTATCAACCCGAAACTGACCAACTCACCACAGTCTGAACTCGGAACCAGAAACTGAATAACTGTCCACAGTCTGACATTGGAACCAGAAACTGACCAACTGACCATAGTCTGATTTAGAAAACAAAAACTGACCAACTGACACAGTCTGAGCTAGGAACCAGAAACTGACCAAATGACCACAGTATGACCTAGAAACAAGAAATTGACTAACTGATCACAATCTGATCTCGGAACCAGAAACTGACCAACTGACCACAGTCTGACCTAGCAACCCGAAACTGACCAACTGACACAGTCTGAGCTAGGAACCAGTAACTGAGCAAATGACCATATTATGACGTAGAATCAAGAAATTGACCAACTGACCACAGTCTGAACGAGAAACCAGAAACTGGCCAACTGACCATAGAATGACTTCGAAAACAAAAACTGACCAACTGACCACAGTCTGACCTACAAACCAGAAACTGACCAAATGACTTTGAAAACAGAAATTGACCAACTGACCACATTCAGAAATACCAACCAAAAACTGACGAACTGATCACAGTCTGACCTGGACCTAGAAATTGAACAACTGACCACAGTCTGAACTAGAAACCAGAAACTGATCAACAGAACACGGGCTGACCTCAGAGACAGGAACTGACCAACTGACCATAGTCTGACCTAGCAACCCGAAACTGACCAACTGACCACAGTTTGGCCTATGTACCAGAAACTGACCAACTGACCTCAGACTGACCCAGGAACAAGAAACTAACCAACTGAACACAGTCTGAATTAGCAACCAGAAACTGACCAACTGACCACAGTCTGACCTAGAAACAAGAAATTGACCAACTGGCCACAGTCTGAACTAGAGACCAGAAACTGACCAACTGACCACAGTCTGAACTTGGAACCAGAAACTGACGGACAGACCACACTCTGACCTCTGGACCAGAAACTGACCAACTGATCACAGTCTGATCTAGAAACCCGAAACTGACCAACTGACACAATCTGAGCTGGGAACCAGAAACTGACCAAATGACCACAGTATGACCTAAAATCAAGAAATTAACCAACTGACCACAGTCTGAACTAGAAACCAGAAACTGACCAACTGACCACAGTCTGACCTAAAAAACAGAAACTGACCAACTGACCATAGTCTGACTTTGAAAACAAAAACTGCCAACTGACCACAGTCTGACCTACAAACCAGAAAATGACCAACTGACCACATTCTGACCTACAAACTAGAAACTGACCAACTGATCACAATCTAACCAAGACAACCCGAATCTGACCAACTGACCACAGTCTGACCGAGCAGCCAGTAACTGACCAACTGGCCACTTTCTGACCTAGCAATCAGAACCTGACAAACTGATCTCAGACTGACCTATCGACACGAAACTGACCAACTGACCACAGTCTGACCTAGCAACCCGAAACTGACCAATTGACTCAGTCTGAGCTAGGAAGCTGAAACTGACCAAATGACCACAGTATGATCTAGAAACAAGAAATTGACCAAATGACCAAAGTCTGAACTAGCAACCAGCAACTGACCAACTGACACAATCTGAGCTAGGAACCAGAAACTGACCAAATGACCATATTATGACGTAGAATCAAGAATTTGACCAACTGACCACAGTCTGAACGAGAAACCAGAAACTGACCAACTGAACACAGGCTGACCTCAGAGACAGGAACTGACCAACTGACCACAGTCTGACCGAGCAACCCGAAACTGACCAGCTGACCACAGTTTGGCCTAGGTACCAGAAACTGACCAACTGATATCAGACTGACCCAGGAACCAGAAACTGACCAACTGAACACAGTCTGAACTAGCAACCAGAAACTGACCAACTGACCACAGTCTGACCTCGGTAACAGAAACTGACCAACTGACCACAGAGTGACCTAGAAACAAGAAATTGACCAACTGACCACAGTCTGAACTGGAGACCAGAAACTGACCAACTGACCACAGTCTGAACTAGGAACCAGAAACTGATGAACAGACCACAGTCTGACCTCTGAACCAGAAACTGAACAACTGACCACAGTCTGACCTAGCAACCCGAAACTGACCAACTGACACAGTCTGAGCTAGGAACCTGAAACTGACCAACTGACCACAGTCTGACCTAAAAACCAGAAGCTGAAGAACTGACCACACTCTGACCTAGAAACCAGAAACTGACCAACTGACCATAGTCTGACTTTGTAAACAAAAACTGCCAACTGACCACAGTCTGACCTACAAACCAGAAAATGACCAACTGACCACATTCTGACCTACAAATAGAAACTGACCAACTGATCAAAATCTAAACAAGACAACCCGAATCTGACCAACTGACCAAAGTCTGACCGAGCAACCAGTAACTGACCAACTGGCCTCATTCTGACCTAGCAACCAGAACCTGACAAACTGACCTCAGACTGACCTATCAACACGAAACTGACCAACTGACCACAGTCTGATCTAGCAACCCGAAACTGACCAATTGACTTAGTCTGAGCTTGGAAGCAAAAACTGACCAAATGAACACAGTATGACCTAGAAACAAGAAATGGACTAACTGATCACAATCTGATTTCGGAACCAGAAACTGACCAACTGACCACAGTCTGATCTAGCAACCCGAAACTGACCAACTGACACAATCTGAGCTCGGAACCAGAAACTGACCCAATGACCACATTATGACCTAGAATCAAGAAATAGACCAACTGACCAATATCTGAACGAGAAACCAGAAACTGGCGAACTGACACAATCTGACCTAGGAACCAGAAACTGACCAAATGACCACAGTATGACCTAGAATCAAGAAATTGTCCAACAGACCACAGTCTGAACTAGAAACCAGAAATTGACCAACTGACCACCTTCTGACCTACGAACCAGAAACTGACCAACTGATCACAATCTAACCAAGACAACCCGAATCTGACCAACTGACACAGTCTGAGCTCGGAACCAGAAAGTGACCAAATGACCACAATATGATCAAGAATCAAGAAATTGACCAACTGACCACATTCTGAACTAGAAACCAGAAACTGACCAACTGACCACAGTCTGACCTAAAAACCAGAACTGAAGAACTGACCACACTCTGACATAGAAACCAGAAACTGACCAACTGACCATAGTCTGACTTTGAAAACAAAAACTGCCAACTGACCACAGTCTGACCTACAAACCAGAAACTGACCAACTGATCACAATCTAACCAAGACAACCCGAATCTGACCAACTCACCACAGTCTGACCGAGCAGCCAGTAACTGACCAACTGACACAGTCTGAGCTAGGAACCAGAAACTGACCAAATCACTACATTATGACGTAGAATCAAGAAATTGACCAACTGACCACAGTCTGAACGAGAAACCAGAAACTGACCAACTGAACACAGGCTGAAGTCAGAGACAGGAACTGACCAACTGACCACAGTCTGATCTAGCAACCCGAAACTGACCAACTGACCACAGTTTGTCCTTGGTACCAGAAACTGACTAACTGACCTCAGACTGACCCAGGAACCAGAAACTGACCAACTGAACACAGTCTGAACTAGCAACCAGAAACTGACCAACTGACCACAGTCTGTTCTCAGTACCAGAAACTGACCAACTGACCACAGTCTGAACTAGGAACCAGAAACTGATGAACAGACCACAGCCTGACCTCTGAACCAGAAATTGAACAACTGACCACAGTCTGACCTAGCAACCCGAAACTGACCAACTGACACAGTCTGAGCTAGGAACCAGAAACTGACCAAATTACCACAATATGACCTAGACTCAAGAAATTGACCAACGGACCAGAGTCTGAACTAGAAACCAGAAACTGACCAACTGACCACAGTCTGACCTAAAAACCAGAAACTGAAGAACTGACCACACTCTGACATAGAAACCAGAAACTGACCAACTGACCATCGTCTGACTTTGAAAACAAAAACTGCCAACTGACCACAGTCTGACCTACAAACCAGAAAATGACCAACTGACCACATTCTGACCTACAAACCAGAAACTGACCAACTGATCACAATCTAACCAAGACAACCCGAATCTGACCAACTGATCACAGTCTGACCGAGCAGATTGTAACTGACCAACTGGCCACATTCTGACCTAGCAACCAGAACCTGACAAACTGACCTCAGACTGACCTATCAACACGAAACTGACCAACTGACCACATTCTGACCTAGCAACCAGAAACTGACCAATTGACTCCGTCTGAGCTAGGAAGCAGAAACTGACCAAATGACCACAGTATCATCTAGAAACAAGAAATTGACTAACTGATCACAATCTGACCTCGGAACCAGAAACTGACCAACTGACCACAGTCTGACCTAGCAACCCGACACTGACCAACTGACACAGTCAGAGCTAGGAACCAGAAACTGACCAAATGACCTATAATAAAGAAATTGACCAGCTGACCACAGTCTGATCGAGAAACCAGAAACTGGCCAACTGACCACAGTCTGACCTAGGAACCAGAAACTAAAGGACTGACCACAGTCTGACCTAGAAACCAGAAACTGACCAACTGACCACAGTCTGACCGAGAATCCAGAAACTGAACAACTGACCATAGACTGACTTCGAAAACAAAAACTGATAAACGGACCACAGTCTGACCTACAAACCAGAAACTGACCAAATGACCCTGAAAACTGAAATTGACCAACTGACCACATTCAGAAATACCAACCAAAAACTGACAAACTGATCACAGTCTGACCTGGAACTAGAAATTGAACAACTGACCACAGCCTGAACTAGAAACCAGAAACTGACCAACTGAACACAGGCTGACCTCAGAGACAGGAACTGACCAACTGTCCACAGTCTGACCTAGCAACCCGAAACTGACCAACTGAACACAGGCTGACCTCAGAGACAGGAACTGACCAACTGACCACAGTCTGACCTAGCAACCCGAAACCGACCAACTGACCACAGTTTGGCCGAGGTACCAGAAACTGACCAACTGGCCTCAGACTGACCCAGGAACCAGAAACTGACCGACTGAACACAGTCTGAAGTAGCAACCAGAAACTGACCAACTGACCACAGTCTGACCTCGCTACCAGAAACTGACCAACTGACCATAGTCTGACCTAGAAACAAGAAATTGACCAACTGACCACAGTCTGAACTAGAGACCAGAAACTGACCAACTGAACAATGTCTGAACTAGGAACCAGAAACTGACGAACAGTCCACAGTCTGTCCTCTAAACCAGAAACTGACCAACTGTCCACATTCTGACCTAGCAACCCGAAATTGACCAACTGACAAGGTCTGAGCTAGGAACCAGAAACGGACCAAAAGACCAAAGTATGACCTAGAATCAAGAAATTGACCAACTGACCTCAGTCTGAACGAGAAACCAGAAACTGGCCAACTGACCACAGTCTGACCTAGGAACCAGAAACTAAAGGACTGACCACAGTCTGACCTAGAAACCAGAAACTGACCAACTGAACACAGGCTGACCTCAGAGACAGGAACTGACCAACGGTCCACAGTCTGACCTAGCAACCCGAAACTGACCAACTGAACACAGGCTGACCTCAGAGACAGGAACTGACCAACTGACCACAGTCTGAACTAGAGACCAGAAACTGACCAACTGGAGACTGTCTGAACTAGGAACCAGAAACTGACGAACAGACCACAGTCTGTCCTCTGAACCAGAAACTGACCAACTGTCCACATTCGGACCTAGCAACCCGAAATTGACCAACTGACAAGGTCTGAGCTAGGAACCAGAAACGGACCAAATGACCACAGTATGACCTAGAATCAAGAAATTGACCAACTGACCACAGTCTGAACTAGAAACCAGAAATTGACCAACTGACCACAGTCTGACCTAAAAACCAGAAACTAAAGAACTGACCACACTCTGACCTAGAAACCAGAAACTGACTAACTGACCATAGTCTGACTTTGAAAACAAAAACTGGCAACTGACCACAGTCTGACCTACAACCCAGAAAATGACCAACTGACAACATTCTGACCTACAAACCAGAAACTGATCAACTGATCACAATCTAAACAAGACAACCCGAACCTGACCAACTGACCACAGTCTGACCGAGCAGCCAGGAACTGACCAACTGGCCACATTCTTACCTAGCAACCAGAACCTGACAAACTGACATCAGACTGACCAATCAACCAGAAACTGGCCAACTGATCACAGTCTGAACTAGGAACCAGAAACTAAATAACTGCCCACAGTCTGACCTCGGAACCAGAAACTGACCAACTGACCACAGTCTGACCTAGCAAACCGAAACTGACCAATTGACTCTGTCTGAGCTAGGAAGCAGAAACTGACCAAATCACCATAGTATGACCTAGAAACAAGAAATTAATCAACTGACCACAGTTTGGCCTAGGTACCAGAAACTGACTAACTGACCTGAGACTGACCCAGGAACCAGAAACTGACCAACTGAACACAGTCTGAACTAGCAACCAGAAACTGACCAACTGACCACAGTCTGACCTAGTAACAAGAAATTGACCAACTGACCACATTCTGAACTAGAGACCAGAAACTGACCAACTGACCACAGTCTGAACTAGGGACTAGAAACTGACTAACAGACCACAGTCTGACCTCTGAACCAGAAACTGACCAACTGACCACAGTCGGACCTAGCAACCCGAAACTGCCCAACTGACACAGTCTGAGGTAGGAACCAGAAACTGACCAAATGACCACAGTATGACCTAGAATCAAGAAATTGACCAACTGAACAGAGTCTGAACTAGAAACCAGAAACTCACCAACTAACCACAGTCTGACCTATGAACCAGAAACTGAAGAACTGACCACACTCTGACCGAGAATCCAGAAACTGAACAACTGACCATAGTCTGATTTAGAAAACAAAAACTGACCAACTGACCACATTCTGACCTACAAACGAGAAAGTGACCAACTGACCACATTCTGACCTACAAACTAGAAACTGACAAACTGATCACAATCGAACCATGACAACCCGAATCTGACCAACTGACCACAGTCTGACCGAGCAGCCAGTAACTGACCAACAGGCCACATTCTGACCTAGCAACCAGAACCTGACAAACTGACCTCAGACTGACCTATCAACCAGAAACTGACCAACTGACCACAGCCTGAACTAGGAACCAGAAACTGAATAACTGTCCACAGTCTGACCTCGGAACCAAAAACTGAACAACTGACCATGGTCTGATTTAGAAAACAAAAACTGACCAACTGACACAGTCTGAGCTTGGAACCAGAAACTGACCAAATGATCACAGTATGACCTAGAAACAAGAAATTGACTAACTGATCACATTCTGACCTCGGAACCAGAAACTGACCAACTGACCACAGTCTGACCTAGCAATCCGAAACTGACCAACTGACACAGTCTGAGCTTGGAACCAGAAACTGACCAAATGACCACATTATGTCCTAGAATCAAGAAATTGACCAACTGACCACAGTCTGAACGAGAAACCAGAAACTGGCGAACTGACCACAGTCTGACCTAGGAACCAGAAACTCCAGAAACTGACCATAGACTGACTTCGAAAACAAAAACTGACCAACCGACCACAGTCTGACCTATAAACCAGAAACTGACCAAATGACCTTGAAAACAGAAATTGACCAACTGACCACATTCAGAAATACCAACCAAAAACTGACTAATTGATCACAGTCTGACCTGGAACTAGAAATTGAACAACTTACCACAGTCTGAACTAGAAACCAGAAACTGACCAACTGAACGCAGGCTGACCTCAGAGACAGGAACTGACGAACTGACCGCAGTCTGACCAAGCAACAAGGAACTGACCAACTGACCACAGTTTGGCCTAGGTACCAGAAACTGACCAACTGAGCTCAGAATGACCCTGGAACCAGAAACTGACCAACTGAGCACAGTCTGACAAGCAAGCAGAAACTGACCAACTGACCACTGTCTGAACTCTGTACCAGAAATGGACAAACTGACCACAGTCAGACCTAGAAACAAGAAATTGACCAACTGACCACAGTCTGAACTAGAGACCAGAAACTGAGCAACTGACCACAGTCTGAACTAGGAACCAGAAACTTACTAACAGACCACAGTCTGAACTAGGAACCAGAAACTTACTAACAGACCACAGTCTGACCTAGCAACCCGAAACTGACCAACTGACACAGTCTGAGCTAGGAACCAGAAACTGACCAAATGACCACAGTATGAACTAGAATCAAGAAATGGACCAACTGACCACAGTCTGACCTAGGAACCAGAAACTGAAGAACTGACCACACTCTGACCGAGAAACCAGTAACTGCCCAACTGACCATAGTCTGATTTAAAAAACAAAAACTGACCAACTGACCACATTCCGACCTACAAACCAGAAAATGAACAACTGACCACATTCTGACCTACAAACCAGAAACTGACAAACTGATCACAATCTAACCAAGACAACCCGAAGCTGACCAACTGACCACAATCTGACCGAGCAGCCAGTACCTGACCAACTGGCCACATGCTGAGCTAGCAAGCAGAACCTGACAAACTGACCTCAGACAGACCAATCAACCCGAAACTGACCAACTGATCACAGTCTAAACTTGGAACCAGAAACTGAATAACTGACCACAGTCTGACCTCGGAACCAGAAACTGACCAACTGACCATAGTCTGATTTAGAATACAAAAACTGACCAACTGACACAGTCTGAGCTAGGAACCAGAAACTGACCAAATGACCACAGTATGACCTAGAAACAAGAAATTGACTAACTGATCACATTCTGACCTACAAACTAGAAACTGACAAACTGATCACAATCGAACCAAGACAACCCGAATCTGACCAACTGACCACAGTCTGACCGAGCAGCCAGTAACTGACCAACAGGCCACATTCTGACCTAGCAACCAGAACCTGACAAACTGACCTCAGACTGACCTATCAACCAGAAACTGACCAACTGACCACAGCCTGAACTAGGAACCAGAAACTGAATAACTGACCACAGTCTGACCTCGGAACCAGAAACTGAACAACTGACCATAGTCTGATTTAGAAAACAAAAACTGACCAACTGACACAGTCTGAGCTTGGAACCAGAAACTGACCAAATGATCACAGTATGACCTAGAAACAAGAAATTGACTAACTGATCACATTCTGACCTCGGAACCAGAAACTGACCAACTGACCACAGTCTGACCTAGCAATCCGAAACTGACCAACTGACACAGTCTGAGCTAGGAACCAGAAACTGACCAAATGACCACATTATGACCTAGAATCAAGAAATTGACCAACTGACCACAGTCTGAACGAGAAACCAGAAACTGGCGAACTGACCACAGTCTGACCTAGGAACCAGAAACTCCAGAAACTGACCATAGACTGACTTCGAAAACAAAAACTGACCAACCGACCACAGTCTGACCTATAAACCAGAAACTGACCAAATGGCCTTGAAAACAGAAATTGACCAACTGACCACATTCAGAAATACCAACCAAAAACTGACTAATTGATCACAGTCTGACCTGGAACTAGAAATTGAACAACTTACCACAGTCTGAACTAGAAACCAGAAACTGACCAACTGAACGCAGGCTGACCTCAGAGACAGGAACTGACGAACTGACCGCAGTCTGACCAAGCAACAAGGAACTGACCAACTGACCACAGTTTGGCCTAGGTACCAGAAACTGACCAACTGAGCTCAGAATGACCCTGGAACCAGAAACTGACCAACTGAGCACAGTCTGACAAGCAAGCAGAAACTGACCAACTGACCACTGTCTGAACTCTGTACCAGAAATGGACAAACTGACCACAGTCAGACCTAGAAACAAGAAATTGACCAACTGACCACAGTCTGAACTAGAGACCAGAAACTGAGCAACTGACCACAGTCTGAACTAGGAACCAGAAACTTACTAACAGACCACAGTCTGAACTAGGAACCAGAAACTTACTAACAGACCACAGTCTGACCTAGCAACCCGAAACTGACCAACTGACACAGTCTGAGCTAGGAACCAGAAACTGACCAAATGACCACAGTATGAACTAGAATCAAGAAATGGACCAACTGACCACAGTCTGACCTAGGAACCAGAAACTGAAGAACTGACCACACTCTGACCGAGAAACCAGTAACTGCCCAACTGACCATAGTCTGATTTAAAAAACAAAAACTGACCAACTGACCACATTCCGACCTACAAACCAGAAAATGAACAACTGACCACATTCTGACCTACAAACCAGAAACTGACAAACTGATCACAATCTAACCAAAACAACCCGAAGCTGACCAACTGACCACAATCTGACCGAGCAGCCAGTACCTGACCAACTGGCCACATGCTGAGCTAGCAAGCAGAACCTGACAAACTGACCTCAGACAGACCAATCAACCCGAAACTGACCAACTGATCACAGTCTAAACTTGGAACCAGAAACTGAATAACTGTCCACAGTCTGACCTCGGAACCAGAAACTGACCAACTGACCATAGTCTGATTTAGAATACAAAAACTGACCAACTGACACAGTCTGAGCTAGGAACCAGAAACTGACCAAATGACCACAGTATGACCTAGAAACAAGAAATTGACTAACTGATCACATTCTGACCTCAGAACCAGAAACTGACCAACTGACCACAGTCTGACCTAGCAACCCGAAACTGACCAACCGACACAGTCTGAGCTAGGAACCAGAAACTGACCAAATGACCACATTATGACCTAGAATCAAAAAATTGACCAACTGACCACAGTCTGAACGAGAAACCAGAAACTGGCGAACTGACCACAGTCTGACCTAGGAACCAGAAACTCCAGAAACTGACCATAGACTGACTTCGAAACCAAAACTGACCAACCGACCACAGTATGCCCTATAAACCAGAAACTGACCAAATGACCTTGAAAACAGAAATTGACCAACTGACCACATTCAGAAATACCAACCAAAAACTGACTAATTGATCACAGTCTGACCTGGAACTAGAAATTGAACAACTGACCACAGTCTGAACTCGAAACCAGAAACTGACCAACTGAACGCAGGCTGACCTCAGAGACAGGAACTGACTAACTGACCACAGTCTGACCTAGCAACAAGAAACTGACCAACTGACCACAGTTTGGCCTAGGTACCAGAAACTGACCAACTGAGCTCAGAATGACCCTGGAACCAGAAACTGACCAACTGAGTACAGTCTGAACTAGCAACCAGAAACTGACCAACTGACCACTGTCTGAACTCGGTACCAGAAAGTGACCAACTGACCACAGTCAGACCTAGAAACAAGAAATTGACCAACTGACCACAGTCTGAACTAGAGACCAGAAACTGAGCAACTGACCACAGTCTGAACTAGGAACCAGAAACTTACTAACAGACCACAGTCTGACCTCGGAATCAGAAACTGACCAACTGACCACATTCTGACCTAGCAACCCGAAACTGACCAACTGACACAGTCTGAGCTAGGAACCAGAAACTGACCAAATGACCACAGTATGAACTAGAATCAAGAAATGGACCAACTGACCACAGTCTGACCTAGGAACCAGAAACTGAAGAACTGACCACACTCTGACCGAGAAACCAGTAACTGCCCAACTGACCATAGTCTGATTTAGAAAACAAAAACTGACCAACAGACCACATTCCGACGTACAAACCAGAAAATGAACAACTGACCACATTCTGACCTACAAACCAGAAACTGAAAAACTGATCACAATCTAACCAAGACAAACCGAAGCTGACCAACTGACCACAATCTGACTAAACAGCCAGTACCTGACCAACTGGCCACATGCTGAGCGAGCAAGCAGAACCTGACCAACTGACCTCAGACTGACCAATCAACCCGAAACTGACCAACTGATCACAGTCTAAACTTGGAACCAGAAACTGAATAACTGACCACAGTCTGACCTCGGAACCAGAAACTGACCAACTGACCACAGTCTGAGCTAGGAGCCAGAAACTGACCAAATGACCACAGTATGACCTAGAAACAAGAAATTGACTAACTGATCACAATCTTACCTCGGAACCAGAAACTGACCAACTGACCACAGTCTGACCTAGCAACCCGAAACTGACCAACTGACACAGTCTGAGCTAGGAACCAGAAACTGACTAAATGACCACGTTATGATCTAGAATCAAGAAATTGATCAACTGACCAAAGTCTGAACGAGAAACCAGAAACTGGCCAACTGACCACAGTCTGACCTAGGAACCAGAAACTGAAGAACTGACCAAAGTCTGACCGAGAAACCAAAAACTGACCAACTGACCACAGTCTGACCGAGAAACCAGAAACTGACCAACTGACCATAGACTGACTTCGAAAAAAAAATTACCAACTGACCACAGTCTGACCTACAAACCAGAAACTGACCAACTGACCACATTCTGACCTACAAACCAGAAGCTGACCAACTGATCACAATCTAAGCAAGACAACCCGAAACTGACCAACTGACCACAGTGAAACCGAGCAGCCAATACCTCAGAAACTGACCACATTCTGACCTAGAAAACAGAAACTGAAGAAATGACCAGTCTTACCTGGAAACCAAAAACTGACCAACTGACCACAGTCTGACCTTGCAACCAATAACTGACCAACTGACCAAAGTCTGACATGGAAACCAAAAACTGACCAACTGACCAAAGTCTGATTTAGAAACAGGAATTTGGCCAACTGACCACAATCTGATGTAGAAACTAGAAACTGACCAATTGAAAACAGTCTGACCTAGCAACACGAAAGTGACCAACTGACCACAGTCTGAACGAGAAACCAGAAACTGGCGAACTGACCACAGTCTGACCTAGGAACCAGAAACTCCAGAAACTGACCATAGACTGACTTCGAAAACAAAAACTGACCAACCGACCACAGTCTGACCTATAAACCAGAAACTGACCAAATGGCCTTGAAAACAGAAATTGACCAACTGACCACATTCAGAAATACCAACCAAAAACTGACTAATTGATCACAGTCTGACCTGGAACTAGAAATTGAACAACTTACCACAGTCTGAACTAGAAACCAGAAACTGACCAACTGAACGCAGGCTGACCTCAGAGACAGGAACTGACGAACTGACCGCAGTCTGACCAAGCAACAAGGAACTGACCAACTGACCACAGTTTGGCCTAGGTACCAGAAACTGACCAACTGAGCTCAGAATGACCCTGGAACCAGAAACTGACCAACTGAGCACAGTCTGACAAGCAAGCAGAAACTGACCAACTGACCACTGTCTGAACTCTGTACCAGAAATGGACAAACTGACCACAGTCAGACCTAGAAACAAGAAATTGACCAACTGACCACAGTCTGAACTAGAGACCAGAAACTGAGCAACTGACCACAGTCTGAACTAGGAACCAGAAACTTACTAACAGACCACAGTCTGAACTAGGAACCAGAAACTTACTAACAGACCACAGTCTGACCTAGCAACCCGAAACTGACCAACTGACACAGTCTGAGCTAGGAACCAGAAACTGACCAAATGACCACAGTATGAACTAGAATCAAGAAATGGACCAACTGACCACAGTCTGACCTAGGAACCAGAAACTGAAGAACTGACCACACTCTGACCGAGAAACCAGTAACTGCCCAACTGACCATAGTCTGATTTAAAAAACAAAAACTGACCAACTGACCACATTCCGACCTACAAACCAGAAAATGAACAACTGACCACATTCTGACCTACAAACCAGAAACTGACAAACTGATCACAATCTAACCAAAACAACCCGAAGCTGACCAACTGACCACAATCTGACCGAGCAGCCAGTACCTGACCAACTGGCCACATGCTGAGCTAGCAAGCAGAACCTGACAAACTGACCTCAGACAGACCAATCAACCCGAAACTGACCAACTGATCACAGTCTAAACTTGGAACCAGAAACTGAATAACTGTCCACAGTCTGACCTCGGAACCAGAAACTGACCAACTGACCATAGTCTGATTTAGAATACAAAAACTGACCAACTGACACAGTCTGAGCTAGGAACCAGAAACTGACCAAATGACCACAGTATGACCTAGAAACAAGAAATTGACTAACTGATCACATTCTGACCTCAGAACCAGAAACTGACCAACTGACCACAGTCTGACCTAGCAACCCGAAACTGACCAACCGACACAGTCTGAGCTAGGAACCAGAAACTGACCAAATGACCACATTATGACCTAGAATCAAAAAATTGACCAACTGACCACAGTCTGAACGAGAAACCAGAAACTGGCGAACTGACCACAGTCTGACCTAGGAACCAGAAACTCCAGAAACTGACCATAGACTGACTTCGAAACCAAAACTGACCAACCGACCACAGTATGCCCTATAAACCAGAAACTGACCAAATGACCTTGAAAACAGAAATTGACCAACTGACCACATTCAGAAATACCAACCAAAAACTGACTAATTGATCACAGTCTGACCTGGAACTAGAAATTGAACAACTGACCACAGTCTGAACTCGAAACCAGAAACTGACCAACTGAACGCAGGCTGACCTCAGAGACAGGAACTGACTAACTGACCACAGTCTGACCTAGCAACAAGAAACTGACCAACTGACCACAGTTTGGCCTAGGTACCAGAAACTGACCAACTGAGCTCAGAATGACCCTGGAACCAGAAACTGACCAACTGAGTACAGTCTGAACTAGCAACCAGAAACTGACCAACTGACCACTGTCTGAACTCGGTACCAGAAAGTGACCAACTGACCACAGTCAGACCTAGAAACAAGAAATTGACCAACTGACCACAGTCTGAACTAGAGACCAGAAACTGAGCAACTGACCACAGTCTGAACTAGGAACCAGAAACTTACTAACAGACCACAGTCTGACCTCGGAATCAGAAACTGACCAACTGACCACATTCTGACCTAGCAACCCGAAACTGACCAACTGACACAGTCTGAGCTAGGAACCAGAAACTGACCAAATGACCACAGTATGAACTAGAATCAAGAAATGGACCAACTGACCACAGTCTGACCTAGGAACCAGAAACTGAAGAACTGACCACACTCTGACCGAGAAACCAGTAACTGCCCAACTGACCATAGTCTGATTTAGAAAACAAAAACTGACCAACAGACCACATTCCGACGTACAAACCAGAAAATGAACAACTGACCACATTCTGACCTACAAACCAGAAACTGAAAAACTGATCACAATCTAACCAAGACAAACCGAAGCTGACCAACTGACCACAATCTGACTAAACAGCCAGTACCTGACCAACTGGCCACATGCTGAGCGAGCAAGCAGAACCTGACCAACTGACCTCAGACTGACCAATCAACCCGAAACTGACCAACTGATCACAGTCTAAACTTGGAACCAGAAACTGAATAACTGACCACAGTCTGACCTCGGAACCAGAAACTGACCAACTGACCACAGTCTGAGCTAGGAGCCAGAAACTGACCAAATGACCACAGTATGACCTAGAAACAAGAAATTGACTAACTGATCACAATCTTACCTCGGAACCAGAAACTGACCAACTGACCACAGTCTGACCTAGCAACCCGAAACTGACCAACTGACACAGTCTGAGCTAGGAACCAGAAACTGACTAAATGACCACGTTATGATCTAGAATCAAGAAATTGATCAACTGACCAAAGTCTGAACGAGAAACCAGAAACTGGCCAACTGACCACAGTCTGACCTAGGAACCAGAAACTGAAGAACTGACCAAAGTCTGACCGAGAAACCAAAAACTGACCACAGTCTGACCGAGAAACCAGAAACTGACCAACTGACCATAGACTGACTTCGAAAAAAAAATTACCAACTGACCACAGTCTGACCTACAAACCAGAAACTGACCAACTGACCACATTCTGACCTACAAACCAGAAGCTGACCAACTGATCACAATCTAAGCAAGACAACCCGAAACTGACCAACTGACCACAGTGAAACCGAGCAGCCAATACCTCAGAAACTGACCACATTCTGACCTAGAAAACAGAAACTGAAGAAATGACCAGTCTTACCTGGAAACCAAAAACTGACCAACTGACCACAGTCTGACCTTGCAACCAATAACTGACCAACTGACCAAAGTCTGACATGGAAACCAAAAACTGACCAACTGACCAAAGTCTGATTTAGAAACAGGAATTTGGCCAACTGACCACAATCTGATGTAGAAACTAGAAACTGACCAATTGAAAACAGTCTGACCTAGCAACACGAAAGTGACCAACTGACCACAGTCTGAACGAGAAACCAGAAACTGGCGAACTGACCACAGTCTGACCTAGGAACCAGAAACTCCAGAAACTGACCATAGACTGACTTCGAAAACAAAAACTGACCAACCGACCACAGTCTGACCTATAAACCAGAAACTGACCAAATGGCCTTGAAAACAGAAATTGACCAACTGACCACATTCAGAAATACCAACCAAAAACTGACTAATTGATCACAGTCTGACCTGGAACTAGAAATTGAACAACTTACCACAGTCTGAACTAGAAACCAGAAACTGACCAACTGAACGCAGGCTGACCTCAGAGACAGGAACTGACGAACTGACCGCAGTCTGACCAAGCAACAAGGAACTGACCAACTGACCACAGTTTGGCCTAGGTACCAGAAACTGACCAACTGAGCTCAGAATGACCCTGGAACCAGAAACTGACCAACTGAGCACAGTCTGACAAGCAAGCAGAAACTGACCAACTGACCACTGTCTGAACTCTGTACCAGAAATGGACAAACTGACCACAGTCAGACCTAGAAACAAGAAATTGACCAACTGACCACAGTCTGAACTAGAGACCAGAAACTGAGCAACTGACCACAGTCTGAACTAGGAACCAGAAACTTACTAACAGACCACAGTCTGAACTAGGAACCAGAAACTTACTAACAGACCACAGTCTGACCTAGCAACCCGAAACTGACCAACTGACACAGTCTGAGCTAGGAACCAGAAACTGACCAAATGACCACAGTATGAACTAGAATCAAGAAATGGACCAACTGACCACAGTCTGACCTAGGAACCAGAAACTGAAGAACTGACCACACTCTGACCGAGAAACCAGTAACTGCCCAACTGACCATAGTCTGATTTAAAAAACAAAAACTGACCAACTGACCACATTCCGACCTACAAACCAGAAAATGAACAACTGACCACATTCTGACCTACAAACCAGAAACTGACAAACTGATCACAATCTAACCAAAACAACCCGAAGCTGACCAACTGACCACAATCTGACCGAGCAGCCAGTACCTGACCAACTGGCCACATGCTGAGCTAGCAAGCAGAACCTGACAAACTGACCTCAGACAGACCAATCAACCCGAAACTGACCAACTGATCACAGTCTAAACTTGGAACCAGAAACTGAATAACTGTCCACAGTCTGACCTCGGAACCAGAAACTGACCAACTGACCATAGTCTGATTTAGAATACAAAAACTGACCAACTGACACAGTCTGAGCTAGGAACCAGAAACTGACCAAATGACCACAGTATGACCTAGAAACAAGAAATTGACTAACTGATCACATTCTGACCTCAGAACCAGAAACTGACCAACTGACCACAGTCTGACCTAGCAACCCGAAACTGACCAACCGACACAGTCTGAGCTAGGAACCAGAAACTGACCAAATGACCACATTATGACCTAGAATCAAAAAATTGACCAACTGACCACAGTCTGAACGAGAAACCAGAAACTGGCGAACTGACCACAGTCTGACCTAGGAACCAGAAACTCCAGAAACTGACCATAGACTGACTTCGAAACCAAAACTGACCAACCGACCACAGTATGCCCTATAAACCAGAAACTGACCAAATGACCTTGAAAACAGAAATTGACCAACTGACCACATTCAGAAATACCAACCAAAAACTGACTAATTGATCACAGTCTGACCTGGAACTAGAAATTGAACAACTGACCACAGTCTGAACTCGAAACCAGAAACTGACCAACTGAACGCAGGCTGACCTCAGAGACAGGAACTGACTAACTGACCACAGTCTGACCTAGCAACAAGAAACTGACCAACTGACCACAGTTTGGCCTAGGTACCAGAAACTGACCAACTGAGCTCAGAATGACCCTGGAACCAGAAACTGACCAACTGAGTACAGTCTGAACTAGCAACCAGAAACTGACCAACTGACCACTGTCTGAACTCGGTACCAGAAAGTGACCAACTGACCACAGTCAGACCTAGAAACAAGAAATTGACCAACTGACCACAGTCTGAACTAGAGACCAGAAACTGAGCAACTGACCACAGTCTGAACTAGGAACCAGAAACTTACTAACAGACCACAGTCTGACCTCGGAATCAGAAACTGACCAACTGACCACATTCTGACCTAGCAACCCGAAACTGACCAACTGACACAGTCTGAGCTAGGAACCAGAAACTGACCAAATGACCACAGTATGAACTAGAATCAAGAAATGGACCAACTGACCACAGTCTGACCTAGGAACCAGAAACTGAAGAACTGACCACACTCTGACCGAGAAACCAGTAACTGCCCAACTGACCATAGTCTGATTTAGAAAACAAAAACTGACCAACAGACCACATTCCGACGTACAAACCAGAAAATGAACAACTGACCACATTCTGACCTACAAACCAGAAACTGAAAAACTGATCACAATCTAACCAAGACAAACCGAAGCTGACCAACTGACCACAATCTGACTAAACAGCCAGTACCTGACCAACTGGCCACATGCTGAGCGAGCAAGCAGAACCTGACCAACTGACCTCAGACTGACCAATCAACCCGAAACTGACCAACTGATCACAGTCTAAACTTGGAACCAGAAACTGAATAACTGACCACAGTCTGACCTCGGAACCAGAAACTGACCAACTGACCACAGTCTGAGCTAGGAGCCAGAAACTGGCCAAATGACCACAGTATGACCTAGAAACAAGAAATTGACTAACTGATCACAATCTTACCTCGGAACCAGAAACTGACCAACTGACCACAGTCTGACCTAGCAACCCCAAACTGACCAACTGACACAGTCTGAGCTAGGAACCAGAAACTGACTAAATGACCACGTTATGATCTAGAATCAAGAAATTGATCAACTGACCAAAGTCTGAACGAGAAACCAGAAACTGGCCAACTGACCACAGTCTGACCTAGGAACCAGAAACTGAAGAACTGACCAAAGTCTGACCGAGAAACCAAAAACTGACCAACTGACCACAGTCTGACCGAGAAACCAGAAACTGACCAACTGACCATAGACTGACTTCGAAAAAAAAATTACCAACTGACCACAGTCTGACCTACAAACCAGAAACTGACCAACTGACCACATTCTGACCTACAAACCAGAAGCTGACCAACTGATCACAATCTAAGCAAGACAACCCGAAACTGACCAACTGACCACAGTGAAACCGAGCAGCCAATACCTCAGAAACTGACCACATTCTGACCTAGAAAACAGAAACTGAAGAAATGACCAGTCTTACCTGGAAACCAAAAACTGACCAACTGACCACAGTCTGACCTTGCAACCAATAACTGACCAACTGACCAAAGTCTGACATGGAAACCAAAAACTGACCAACTGACCAAAGTCTGATTTAGAAACAGGAATTTGGCCAACTGACCACAATCTGATGTAGAAACTAGAAACTGACCAATTGAAAACAGTCTGACCTAGCAACACGAAAGTGACCAACTGACCACAGTCTGACCAATTATCTATTAACTGACCAAATGACCAGTCTGACCTGGAACTAGAAATTGAGCAACTGACCAAAGTCTGAACTAGAAACCAGAAACTGACCAACTGAACACAGGCTGACCTCAGAAGCAGGAACTGACCAACTGACCACATTCTGACCTAGCAACCCGAAACTGACCTACTGACCACAGTTTGGCCTTGGAACCAGAACTGACCAACTGACCTCAGACTGACACAGGTACCAGAAACTGACCAACTGAATACAGTCTGAACTAGCAACCAGAAACTGACTTAACTGACCACAGTCTGACCTCGGTACCAGAAACTGAGCAACTGACCACAGTCTGAGCTAGAAACCAGAAACTGACCAACGGACCACAGTCTGACCTACAAACCAGAAAATGACCAAGTGACCACAATCTGACCAAGACAACCAGAAACTGACCAACTGACCACAGTCTGACCTAGGAACCAGAAACTGACCAACAGACCACTTTCTGAATAAATGATCACAGTCTAACCGAGAAAACCCGAAACTGAGTAACTGACCACAGTCTGACCCAGAAACCAGAAACTGACCAAAATTCTGACCTCGAAACCAGAAACTGAAGAAATGACCACAATCTGACCCAGAAACCAGAAACTGAGCAACTGACCACATCTGCGCTAGAAACCCGAAGCTGACCAACTGACCACAGACGGACATAGGAACCAGAAACTGACCAACTGACCACAGTCTGATCTAGACACCTGAAATTGACAAGCTGAACACAGTCTGACCGAGCAACCAGTAACTGACCAATGACGACAGTCTGACCTAGTAAGCAGAAACTGTGGAACTGACCACAGCATGACCAGAAACCCGAAACTGACCAACTGACCACAGTCTGACCTATGAACCAGAAACTGACCAACTGAACTCATTCTGACCCAGCAACCAGTAACTGACCAACTGACCACAGTTTGAACAAGAAATAAGAAACTGATCAACTGACCACAGTTTGTCCTAGAAACCAGAAACTGACCAACTGACCACAGTCTGACCTCGAAACCAGAAACTGAGCAAGTGACCATATTCTGAATGAGAAAACCAGAAACTGACCAACTGACCACAGTCTGACCTAGGAACCAGAAACTGACCAACTGACCACATACTGACCGAGAAACCAACAATGAAGAACTGATCACAGTCTAACCGAGACAAACTGAAACTGACCAACTGACCACAGTGCGACCTAGAAACCAGAAACTGAAGATATGACCACCGTCTGAAATGTAAACGAAAAACTGAGCCACTGACCACAGTCTGACCTAGAAACCCGAAACTGACCAACTGACCACAGACTGACCTAGAAACCAGAATCTGACCAACTAACCACATCTGACCTAGAAACCAGAAACTGATCAACTGACCACAGTCTGTCTTACAAACCAGAAACTCACCAACTGACCATTGTCTGACCTAAATAGCAGAAACTTACAAACAGATCTCAGTCTGACCTAGGAACCAGAACTGACCAACTGACCACAGTCTGACCTCGGAACCAAAAACTGACCAACTGATCACAGTCTGACCTATCAACCCGAAACTGACCAACGGACCGCAGTCTGACATAGGAAACAGAAACTGGCCAAATGACCCAGTCTGAACTAGAAACCAGAAAGTGAACAAGTGACCACATTCTGACCTAGAAAAGAGAAACTGACCAACTGACCACATTCTGACCTAGAAACCAGAAACTGAAGAAATGAGCTAGGAACCAGAAACTGAACAAATGACCACAGAATGACCTAGAATCAATAAGTTGACCAACTGACCACAGTCTGACCTCGGAACCAGAAACTGACCAATTGACCACAGTATGACCTAGAATAAAGAAATTGACCAACTGTCCACAGTCTGACCTAGAAACCAGAAACTGAGCAACTGGCCACAGTATGACCTAGAAACAAGAAACTGACCAACTGACCATTCTCTGACCTCGAAACCAGAAACTGACCAATTGACCACATTCTGACTGAGAAAACCAGAAACTGACCAACTGACCACAGTCTGACCTAGGAACCAGAAACTGACCAACTGACCACAGACTGACCGAAACACCAGAAAATGAAGAACTGATCACAGTCTAACCGAGACAACCTGAAACTGACCAACTGACCACAGTGTGACCTAGAAACCAGAAACTGACCAACTCACCACAGTCTCACCGAGCAGCCAGTAACTGAGCAAGTGAGCTCATTCTGACCGAGAAAAAAGAAACTGAAGAAATGACCACAGTCTGAAATGGAAACGAAAAACTGAGCAACTGACCACAGTCTGACCTAGAAAACCGAAACTGTGCAACTGACCACAGACTGACCTAGAAACCATAATCTTACCAACTGAACACATTCTGACTAGAAACCAGAAACTGACCAACTGATCACAGTCTGATTAGAAACCAGAAACTCACCAACTGACCAATGTCTGACCTAAATAGCAGAAACTGACAAACTGACCTCAGCCTGAACAAGGAACCATAACTGAACAACTGACCACAGTCTGACTTAGCAAGAAGAAACTGGCCAACTGGCCACATTATGACCTAGCAACCATTAACTGGCCAACTGTCCGCAGTCTGACCAAGCAACCCGAAACTGACCAACTGACCACATTCTGACCTCGGAACCAGAAACTGGCCAAATCACCACAGTATGACTTAGAAACCAGAAATTGACCAACTGACCATCGTCTGAACTAGAAACATGAAAATGACCAACTTACAACAAACTGACCTAGAAACCAGAAAGTGACCAACTGACCACATTCTGACCTAGAAACGAGAAACTGACCAACTGACCACATTCTCACCTAGAAACCAGAAACTGACCAACTGACCACATTCTCACCTAGGAACCAGAAACTGAAGAAATGACCACAGTCTGACCTCGAAAACAGAAAGGGAGAAACTGACCACAGATTGACCGAGGAACCAAAAACTGACCAACAGACCACAGCCTGACCTAGGAACCTGAAATTGACCAGCTGAACACAGCATGACTGAAAATACCAGAAACTGATCAATTGACCACAGTCTGACCTAGAAACCAAAAACTGACCAACTGACCACAGTCTGAATTAGAAACCAGAATCAGACCAACTGACCACATTCTGACTTAGGAACCAGAAACTGACAAACTGAGCACAGTGTTACCTAGAAACCAGAAATTGACCAACTAACCACAGTCTTACCGAGCATCCAGTAACTGAGCAACTGAATGCAGTCTGACCTAGAAACCAGAATTTGAAGAAATGACCACATTCTGACCGGGAAAACCAGAAACTGATCAACTGACCACAGTCTTACCTAGCAATCATAAACTGACCAACTGACCACAGACTGACCTAGAAACCAGAAACTGAAGAACTGATCACAGTCTAAGCGAGACAACCCGAAACTGATCAACTGAACACAGACTGACCTAGAAACCAGAAACTGACCAACTGACCACTGTCTGACCTAGACACCTGAAATTTACCAGCTGACCACAGTCTGACCGAGAATAACAGAAACTGACCAACTGACCACAGTCTGACCTAGCAACGAGTAACTGACCAACTGACCACGGTCTGAATTAAAAACCTGAAACTGACCAACACCACAGTCTGATTTAGAAACCAGAATCTGACCAACTGACCACAGTCTGACCTCGAAACTAAAAACTGACCAACTGACCTAAGTCCCACCAAGAAACCAGATCCTGAAAAACTGACCTTAGACTTATCCAGGAACCTGAATCTGACCAACTGACCACAGTCTGAATTAAAAACCTGAAACTGACCAACTGACCACAGTCTGACCTAGAAACCAAAAACTGACCAACTGACCACAGTCTGACTTAGAAACCAGAATCTGACCAACTGACCACATTCTGACTGAGGAACCAGAAACTGACAAACTGAGCAGAGTCTGACCTAGCAACCAGAAATTGACCAACTGACCACAGTCTGACCGAGCATCCAGTAACTGAGCAAATGACCGCAGTCTGACCTGGACACCAGAACCTGAGTAACTGACCACATTCTGAACCAGAAATCAGAAACTGACGAGCTGAGCACAGTCTGAACTTGAAACCAGAAACTGAGCAACAGACCACAGTGTGAACTAGAAACCAGAAACTGACCAACTGATCACAATCTGACCGACAAAGCAGCAACTGACCAACTGACCACAGTCTGACCGGGAAAACCAGAAACTAGTCAATTGACCACAGTCTTACCTGGCAACCATAAACTGATCAACTGAACACAGACTGACCTAGAAACCAGAAACTGAAGAACTGATCACAGTCGAAGCGAGACAACCCGAAACTGATCAACTGACCACAGTGTGACCTAGAACCCAGAAACCGAAGAAATGACCACAGTCTGACCCAGAAAAGTCAGAAACTGAGCAACTGTCCACAGTCTGACCTAGTAACCCGAAACTGACCAACTGACCAGAGACTGACCGAGAAACCAGAAACTGACCAACTGACCACAGTCTGACCTAGAAACCTTAAATTTTTCAGCTTACCACAGTCTGACCGAGAATAACAGAAACCGACCAACTGACCTCAGTCTGACCTAGCAACCAGTAACTGACCAACTGACCACAGTCTAAATTAAAATCCTGAAACTGACCAACTGACCACAGTCTGACATAGATACCAGAATCTGACCAACTGACCACAGTCTGAGCGCGAAACTAAAAACGTACCAACTTAACACAGTCTGACATCGAAACCAGAAACTGAAGAACTGATCACAGTCTGACCTAGAAACCAGAAACTGACCAACTGAGCACAGTCTGACTGAGCAACCAGAAACTGACCAACTGACCTTAGTCCCACCAACAAATTAGATACTGTAAAACTGATATTAGCCTGACCAGGAACCTGAATCTGACCAACTGACCACAGTCTGACTGAGCAACCCGAAACGAACCAATTGACCACAATCTGCCCTCGGAACCAGAAACTGACCAATTGACCACAGTATGACCGAGAAAACAAAAATTGACCAATTTACGACAGTCTGAACTAGAAACCAGAAACTGACCAACTGACCACAGTCTGACCTAGAAACTAAAAACTGACCAACTGATCACAGTCTGAATTAGAAACCAGATACTGAAGGACTGACCACAATCTGACCTAGAAACCAGAAACTGACCAAATGACCACAGTCTGACCGAGAAACCAGAAACTGAAGAACTGACCACAGTCTGACCTACAAACCAGAAACTGATTAACTGACCACATTCTGACCTACAAACAAGAAACACACCAACTGACCACAGACTGACCTCGAAACCAGAAACTGAAGAACTGATCACAATTTAACCAAGACAACCCGAATCGGTCCAACTGACCACAGTGTGACCTAGAAACCAGAAACTGACCAACTAACCAAAGTCGGACCGAGGAGCCACTAACTGAGCAACTGATCACATTCTGACCTAGAAAACAGAAACTGAAGAAATGACCAGTCTTACCTTGCAACGAATAAATGACCAACTGACCACAAAGTCTGAACTGGAAACCAGAGACTGACCAACTGACCACAGACTCATCGAGAAACCAGAAACTTACCAACTGACCAAAGTCTGACCGAGAAACCTGAAATTTACCAGCTGACAACAGTCTGACCGAGAATACCAGAAACTGACCAACTGACCACAGTCTGACCTCAGAACCAGAATCTGGCCAATTGACCACAGTATGAACAATAAAACAGAAATTGACCAATTGACGACAGTCTGAACTAGAAACCAGAAACAGACCAACTGACCACAGTCTGACCTAGAAACTAAAAACTGACCAACTGATCACAGTCTGACTTGGAAACCAGAAACTGAAGGACTGACCACAGTCTGACCTAGAAACCAGAAACTGACCAACTGACCACAGTCTGACCGAGAAACCAGAAACTGAAGAACTGATCACAATCTAACCAAGACAACCCGAATCGGACGAACTGACGACAGTGTGACCTAGAACCCAGAAACTGACCGACTGACCAAAGTCTGACCGAGCAGCCAGTAACTGAGCAAATGTCCACATTCTGACATCGAAAACAGAAACTGAAGAAATGACCAGTCGTACCTTGCAACCAATAACTGACCAACTGACCAAAGTCTGAACTGGAAACCAGAAACTGACCAACTGACCACAGTCTGATTTAGAAACAAGAAACTGAACAACTGAAAACAGTCTGACCTAGCAACCCGAAACTGACCAACTGACCACAGTCTGACCTAGGATCTAGAAACTGACCAACTGGCCACAGCCTGACCTAGGATCTAGAAACTGACCAAATGACCACAGTATGACCTTGAAAACAGAAATTGACCAACTGACCACATTCTGAACTAGAAACCAGAAACTGGCCAACTGATCACAGTCTGACCTGGAACCAGAAATTGAACAACTGACCACAGTCTGAACAAGAAAACAGAAACTGTCTAACTGAACACAGGCTGACTTCGGAACGAGAAACTGACCAACTGACCACAGTCTGACCTAGCAACCCGAAACTGCCCAACTGACCACAGTCTGATCTAGGAACTAGAAACTGACCAACTGACCACAGTCTGACCTCGATACCAGAAACTGACCATTTGACCATAGTCTGACCTAGAAACCAGAAACTGACCAACTGACCACAGTCTGACCTACAAACCAGAAAATGACCAACTGACCACAATCTGACCAAGACTACCAGAAACTGACCAACTGACCACAGGTTGAACTAGGAACCTGAAACTGACCAACTGACCACAGACTGACCGAGAAAACAGAAACTGAATAAATTTTCACAGTCTAACCGAGACAACCCGAAACTGACAAACTGTCCACATGCTGACCTAGAAACCAGAAACTGACCAACATTCATGCCTAGAAACCAGAAACTGAAGAAATGACTACAATTTGACCTAGAAAACAGAAGCTGAGCAACTGACCACAGTCTGACCGAGAAACCCGAAACTGATGAACTGACCACACACGGACATAGGAACCAGAAACTGACCAACTGACCACAGTCTGACCTAGAAACCTGAAATTGACCAGCTGACTTCAGTCTGACTGAGAATATCAGAAACTGACCAATTGACCACAGTCTGACCGAGCAACCAGTAACTGACAAACTGACCACAGTCTGACCTAGAAACCAGAAACTGAGCAACTGACCATGGCCTGACATAGAAACCCGAAACTGACCAACTGACAACAGTCTGACCCAGAAACCAGAAACTGACCAACTGACCACAGTCTGACCTCGAAACCAGAAACTGACCAACTGACCACAGTCTGACCTAGATACCAGAAACTGACCAACTGAGCACAGTCTGACTGAGCAACCAGAAATTGACCAACTGACATTAGTCCCACCAAGAAACTAGATACTGAAAAACTGACATTAGCCTGACCCAGGAACCTGAATCTGACCAACTGACCACAGTCTGACTGAGCTACCAGAAACTGACCAACTGGCCACAGTCTGACCAAGCAACCAGAAACTGACCAACTGCCCGCAGTCTGACCGAGAAAGCCGAAACTGAGCAACTCACCACAATCTAATGTAGAAACCAGAAACTGACCAACTGACCACAGTCTGACCTAGCAACCCGAAACGAACCAATTGACCACAGTCTGACCTCGGAACCAGAAACTGACCAATTGACCACAGTATGACCGAGAAAACAAAAATTGACCAATTTACGACAGTCTGAACTAGAAACCAGAAACTGACCAACTGACCACAGTCTGACCTAGAAACCAGAAACTGACCAACTGACCACAGTCTGACCGAGAAACCAGAAACTGAAGAACTGACCACAGTCTGACCTACAAACCAGAAACAGACCAACTGACCACAGACTGACCTCGAAACCAGAAACTGAAGAACTGATCACAATTTAACCAAGACAACCCGAATCGGACCAACTGACCACAGAGTGACCAAGAAACCAGAAACTGACCAACTAACCAAAGTCTGACCGAGCAGCCAGTAACTGAGCAACTGATCACATTCTGAACTAGAAAACAGAAACTGAAGAAATGACCAGTCTTACCTTGCAACGAATAACTGACCAACTGACCAAAGTCTGAACTGGAAACCAGAGACTGACCAACTGAACACAGACTCATCGAGAAACCTGAAACTTACCAACTGACCAAAGTCTGACCTAGAAATCTGAAATTTACCAGCTGACCACAGTCTGACCGAGAATATTAGAAACTGACCAACTGACCACAGTCTGACCACAGAACCAGAAGCTGACCAATTGACCACAGTATGACCATTAAAACAGAAATTGAGCAATTGACGACAGTCTGAACTAGAAACCAGAAACAGACCAACTGACCACAGTCTGACCTAGAAACTAAAAACTGACCAACTGATCACAGTCTGACTTGGAAACAAGAAACTGAAGGACTGACCACAGTCTGACCTAGAAACCAGAAACTGACCAACTGACCACAGTCTGACCGAGAAACCAGAAACTGCCCAACTGACCACAGTCTGATCTAGGAACCAGAAACTGACCAACTGACCACAGTCTGACCTCGATACCAGAAACTGACCATTTGACCATAGTCTGACCTAGAAACCAGAAACTGACCAACTGACCACAGTCTGACCTACAAACCAGAAAATGACCAACTGACCAGAATCTGACCAAGACTACCAGAAACTGACCAACTGACCACAGGTTGAACTAGGAACCTGAAACTGACCAACTGACCACAGACTGACCGAGAAAACAGAAACTGAATAAATTTTCACAGTCTAACCGAGACAACCCGAAACTGACAAACTGTCCACATGCTGACCTAGAAACCAGAAACTGACCAACATTCTGGCCGAGAAACCAGAAACTGAAGAAATGACCACAATTTGACCTAGAAAACAGAAGCTGAGCAACTGACCACAGTCTGACCGAGAAACCCGAAACTGATGAACTGACCACACACGGACATAGGAACCAGAAACTGACCAACTGAACACAGTATGACCTAGAAACCTGAAATTGACCAGCTGACTTCAGTCTGACTGAGAATATCAGAAACTGACCAATTGACCACAGTCTGACCGAGCAACCAGTAACTGACAAACTGACCACAGTCTGACCTAGAAACCAGAAACTGAGCAACTGACCATGGCCTGACATAGAAACCCGAAACTGACCAACTGACCACAGTCTGACCCAGAAACCAGAAACTGACCAACTGACCACAGTCTGACCTAGCAACGAGCAACTGACCAACTGACCACAGTCTGACCCAGAAACCAGAAACTGATCAACTGACCACAGACTGACATACAAACCAGAACCTGACCAACTGACCACAGTCTAACCTCGAAACCAGAAACTGACCAACTGACTACAGTCTGACCTAGATACCAGAAACTGACCAACTGAGCACAGTCTGACTGAGCAACCAGAAATTGACCAACTGGCATTAGTCCCACCAAGAAACTAGATACTGAAAAACTGACATTAACCTGACCCAGGAACCTGAATCTGACCAACTGAACACAGTCTGACTGAGCAACCAGAAACTGACCAACTGGCCACAGTCTGACCAAGTAACCAGAAACTGACCAACTGCCCGCAGTCTGACGGAGAAAGCCGAAACTGAGCAACTGACCACAATCTAATGTAGAAACCAGAAACTGACCAACTGACCACAGTCTGACCCAGCAACCCGAAACGAACCAATTGACCACAGTCTGACCTCGGAACCAGAAACTGACCAATTGACCACAGTATGACCGAGAAAACAAAAATTGACCAATTTACGACAGTCTGAACTAGAAACCAGAAACTGACCAACTGACCACAGTCTGACCTAGAAACTAAAAACTGACCAACTGATCACAGTCTGAATTAGAAACCAGATACTGGAGGACTGACCACAATCTGAACTAGAAACCAGAAACTGACCAAATGACCACAGTCTGACCGAGAAACCAGAAACTGAAGAACTGACCACAGTCTGACCTACAAACCAGAAACTGACCAACTGACCACATTCTGACCTACAAACCAGAAACACACCAACTGACCACAGACTGACCTCGAAACCAGAAACTGAAGAACAGATCACAATTTAACCAAGACAACCCGAATCGGACCAACTGACCACAGAGTGACCAAGAAACCAGAAACTGACCGACTAACCAAAGTCTGACCGAGCAGCCAGTAACTGAGCAACTGATCACATTCTGAACTAGAAAACAGAAACTGAAGAAATGACCAGTCTTACCTTGCAACGAATAACTGACCAACTGACCAAAGTCTGAACTGGAAACCAGAGACTGACCAACTGACCACAGACTCATCGAGAAACCTGAAACTTACCAACTGACCAAAGTCTGACCTAGAAACCTGAAATTTACCAGCTGACCACAGTCTGACCGAGAATACTAGAAACTGACCAACTGACCACAGTCTGACCTCAGAACCAGAAGCTGACCAATTGACCACAGTATGACCAATAAAACAGAAATTGACCAATTGACGACAGTCTGAACTAGAAACCAGAAACAGACCAACTGACCACAGTCTGACCTAGAAATTAAAACTGACCAACTGATCACAGTGTGACTTGGAAACCAGAAACTGAAGGACTGACCACAGTCTGACCTAGAAACCAGAAACAGACCAACTGACCACAGTCTGACCGAGAAACCAGAAACTGAAGAACTGATCACAATCTAACCAAGACAACCCGAATCGGACGAACTGACCACAGTGTGACCTAGAAACCAGAAACTGACCAACTGACCAAAGTCTGACCGAGGAACAAGAAACTGACCAACTGATCACAGACTGACCGAGAAACGAGAAACTGAAGAACTGATCACAGTCAAAGCGAGACAACCTGAAACTGACCAACTGACCACAGTGTGACCTAGAAACCAGAAACTGACCAACTGACCACAGTCTGAACGAGCAGCCAGTAACTGAGCAACTGACCACATTCTGACCTAGAAAACAGAAACGGAAGATATGACCACAGTCTGACCTGGAAACGAAAAACTGACCAACTGACCACAGACTGACCCACAAAACAGAAACTGAATAAATTTTCATAGTCTAACCGAGACAACCCGAAACTGACAAACTGTCCACAGTCTGACCTAGAAACCAGAAACTGACCAACATTCTGACCTAGAAACCAGAAACTGAAGAAATGACCACAATTTGACCTAGAAAACAGAAGCTGAGCAACTGACCACAGTCTGACCTAGAAACCCGAAACTGATGAACTGACCACACACGGACATAGGAACCAGAAACTGACCAAATGACCACAGTCTGACCTAGGAAAAAGAAACTGACCAAATGACCACAGTATGACTTAGAAACCAGAAATTGCCCAATTGACCACCGTCTGAACTAGAAACCAGAAACTGGCCAACTGACCACAGACGGACCTAGAAACCAGAAAGTGACCAACTGACCACATTCTGACATAGAAACTAGAAACTGACCAACTGACCACAGACGGACCTTGAAACCAGAAACTGAACAAATGACCACAGTCTGACCTCGAAAACAGAAACTGAGAAACTGACCACTGATTGACCGTACAACCAAAAACTGACCCACAGACCACAGTCTGATCTAGAAACCTGAAATTGACCAGCTGAACAAAGTCTGACCGAAAATAACAGAAACTGACCAGCTTACCACAGTAGACCTAGAAACCAGAAACTGACAAACTGTGCACAGTCTGACCTAGAAACCAGAAATTGAACAACAGACCACAGTCCAACCGAGCAGCCAGTAACTGAGCAACTGACCGCAGTCTCACCTAGAAACGAGAAACTGACTAACTGACCACATTCTGACCTAGAACCACAAAATGACCAACTGACCACAGTCTGAGCGAGCAGCCAGTAACTGAGTAACTGACCACATTCTGACCTGGAAAACAGAAACTGACCAACTGATCACATTCTGTCCGACAAAGAAGAAACTGACCAACTGACCATAGACTGACCTAGTAACCCGAAACTGACCAACTGACCACAGACTAACCTGGAAACCAGAATCTGCCCAACGGAACACAGTCTGACCTAGAAACCTGCAATTGACCAGCTGACCAGAGTCTGACAGACAATACCAGAAACTGACCAACTGACCACAGTCTGACCTAGCAACCAGTAACTGACCAAATGACCACAGTCTGACTTAGAAACCAGAAACTGACCAACTGAGCACAGTCTGACTAGAAACCAGAAACTGACCAACTGACCATGGTCCCACATAAAACCCAGAAACTGACAAACTGATCTCAGACTTACCCAGGAACCTGAATCTGACCAACTGACCACAGTCTGACTGAGCAAACAAAAACCGACCAAATGACCACACTCAGACCTCGAAACCAGAAACTGACCAACTGACCACTTTCTGACCAAGAAACTAGAAACTGAACAAATGACCATAGTCTGACCTCGAAAACAGAAACTGAGAAACTGACCACTAATTGACCGTACAACCAAAAACTGACCAACAGACCACAGTCTGATATAGAAGCCTGAAATTGACCAGCTGAACACAGTCTGACCGAAAATACCAGAAACTGACCAGCTGACCACAGTCTGACCTAGAAACCAGAAACTGACAAACTGAGCACAGTCTGACCTAGAAACCAGAAATTGAAAACTGACCACAGTCTGAGCGAGCAGCCAGTAACTGATTAACTGACCACATTCTGACCTGGAAAACAGAAACTGACCAACTGATCACATTCTGACCGACAAAGAAGAAACTGACCAACTGACAACAGACTGACCTAGAAGCCAGAAACTGAGCAACTGACCACAGTCTGACCTAGTTACCCGAAATTGACCAACTGACCACAGTGTGACCGAGAAATCAGAAACTTTCCAACTGACCACAGTTTGACCGAGCAGCCAGTAACTGTGCAACGACCACTATCTCACCGAGAAACCAGAAACTGAAGAAATGACCACAGTCTGACCTAGCAACCAGTAACTGACCAAGTGACCACAGTCTGACTTAGAAACCAGAAACTGACCAACTGAACACAGTCTCACCTCGGAACCAGAAACTTACCAAATGACCACAGTCTGACCGAGAAATCAGAAACTGACAAACTGACCACAGTCAGACCTAGAAACCAGAAATTGACCAACTGAACACAGTCTGACCTAGGAACCAGAAACTGACGAAATGATCACAATCTGACCTAGAAACCAGAAACTGACCAACTGAACACAGTCTGATCTCGGAACCAGAAACTGACCAAATGACCACAGTATGATTTAGAAGCCAGAAACTGACCAACTGACCAAAGTCTCACCTAGAAACCAGAAACTGACCAACTGACTACAGTCTGACCTAGGAACCAGAAAATGACCAACTGACCACAGTCTGACCTCGGAACCAGAAACTGAACGATTGACCACAGACTGACTTAGAAACCCGAAACTGACCAAATTACCAGACTTTGACCGAGACAATGCTAAACATAGCAACTGACCACAGTGTCACCTAGAAACCAGAAACTGACAAAATGACCTCAGACTGACCCAGGAAACTGAAACTGACCAACTTTTCACAGTCTGACCTAGCAACCAGTAACTGACCAACTTTCCGCAGTCTGACCTAGAAAGCCGAAACTGAGCAATTGACCACAATCTGATGTAGAAACCAGAAACTGACCAACTGACCACAGTCTGAGCGAGCAACCCGAAACTGACCAACTGACCAGTCTGAGCGCGGAACCAGAAACTGACCAATTGACCACAGTATGACCGAGAAAACCGAAATTGACCAACTGACGACAGTCTGAACTAGAAACCAGAAACTGACCAAGTGATCATTCTGACGTAGAAACTAAAAACTGACCAACTGATCACAGTCTGAATTAGAAACCATAATTTGACCAACTGACCACATACTGACTGAGAAATTAGAAACTGAAGAACTGACCACAGTCTGACCTAGAAAACCGAAACTGAAAAACTGAACATAGTCTGAACTATGAAAAAGAAACTGACCAACTGACCAGAGTCTGACCTAGCAAATAGTAACTGACCAACTGAGCACAGTCTGACCTAGGAACCAGAAACTGACCAACTGACCACAGACTGTCCTAGAAACCAGAAACTGAAGAACTGATCACAGTCTACCCGAGACAACCTCAAACTGTCCAACTGATCACAGTGTGAACTAGAAACCAGAAACTGACCAACTGACCACAGTCTGACAGAGCAGCCAGTAACTGAGCAAATGACAACATTTTGACACAGAAAACAGATACTGAAGAAATGACCACAGACTGACCTAGAAACCAGAATCTGACCAAATGACCTCATTCTGACCTAGATACCAGAAACTGACCAACAGACCACTGTCTGAACTAGAAACCATAAACTGACCAACTGACCACAGGCTGACCTAGGAACCAGAAACTGACCAACTGACCACATACTGACCGAAAAACCAACAATGAAGAACTGATCACAGTCTAACCGAGACAAACTGAAACTGACCAACTGGCCACAGTGCGACCTAGAAACCAGAAACTGAAGATATGACCACCGTCTGAAATGTAAACGAAAAACTGAGCCACTGACCACAGTCTGACCCAGAAACCCGAAACTGACCAACTGACCACAGACTGACCTAGAAACCAGAATCTGACCAACTAACCACATTCTGACCTAGAAACCAGAAACTGATCAACTGACCACAGTCTGTCTTACAAACCAGAAACTCACCAACTGACCATTGTCTGACCTAAATAGCAGAAACTTACAAACAGACCTCAGTCTGACCTAGGAACCAGAACTGACCAACTGACCACAGTCTGACCTCGGAACCAAAAACTGACAAACTGATCACAGTCTGACCTATCAACCCGAAACTGACCAACTGACCGCAGTCTGACATAGGAAACAGAAACTGGCCAAATGACCCAGTCTGAACTATAAACCAGAAAGTGACCAATTTACCCAGACTGAACTAGAAACCAGAAAGTGAACAAGTGACCACATTCTGACCTAGAAAAGAGAAACTGACCAACTGACCACATTCTGACCTAGAAACCAGAAACTGAAGAAATGAGCTAGGAACCAGAAACTGACCAAATGACCACAGAATGACCTAGAATCAATAAGTTGACCAACTGACCACAGTCTGACCTCGGAACCAGAAACTGACCAATTGACCACAGTATGACCTAGAATAAAGAAATTGACCAACTGTCCACAGTCTGACCTAGAAACCAGAAACTGAGCAACTGACCACAGTATGACCTAGAAACAAGAAACTGACCAACTGACCATTCTCTGACCTCGAAACCAGAAACTGACCAATTGACCACATTCTGACTGAGAAAACCAGAAACTGACCAACTGACCACAGTCTGACCTAGGAACCAGAAACTGACCAACTGACCACAGACTGACCGAAACACCAGAAAATGAAGAACTGATCACAGTCTAACCGAGACAACCTGAAACTGACCAACTGACCACAGTGTGACCTAGAAACCAGAAACTGACCAACTCACCACAGTCTCACCGAGCAGCCAGTAACTGAGCAAGTGAGCACATTCTGACCGAGAAAAAAGAAACTGAAGAAATGACCACAGTCTGAAATGGAAACGAAAAACTGAGCAACTGACCACAGTCTGACCTAGAAAACCGAAACTGAGCAACTGACCAAAGACTGACCTAGAAACCATAATCTTACCAACTGAACACATTCTGACTAGAAACCAGAAACTGACCAACTGACCACAGTCTGATTAGAAACCAGAAACTCACCAACTGACCAATGTCTGACCTAAATAGCAGAAACTGACAAACTGACCTCAGCCTGAACTAGGAACCATAACTGAACAACTGACCACAGTCTGACTTAGCAAGAAGAAACTGGCCAACTGGCCACATTATGACCTAGCAACCATTAACTGACCAACTGTCCGCAGTCTGACCAAGCAACCCGAAACTGACCAACTGACCACATTCTGACCTCGGAACCAGAAACTGGCCAAATCACCACAGTATGACTTAGAAACCAGAAATTGACCAACTGACCATCGTCTGAACTAGAAAGATGAAAATGACCAACTTACAACAAACTGACCTAGAAACCAGAAAGTGACCAACTGACCACATTCTGACCTAGAAACGAGAAACTGACCAACTGACCACATTCTCACCTAGAAACCAGAAACTGACCAACTGACCACATTCTCACCTAGGAACCAGAAACTGAAGAAATGACCACAGTCTTACCTCGAAAGCAGAAACGGAGAAACTGACCACAGATTGACCGAGGAACCAAAAACTGACCAACAGACCACAGCCTGACCTAGGAACCTGAAATTGACCAGCTGAACACAGCATGACTGAAAATACCAGAAACTGATCAATTGACCACAGTCTGACCTAGAAACCAAAAACTGACCAACTGACCACAGTCTGAATTAGAAACCAGAATCAGACCAACTGACCACATTCTGACTTAGGAACCAGAAACTGACAAACTGAGCACAGTGTTACCTAGAAACCAGAAATTGACCAACTAACCACAGTCTTACCGAGCATCCAGTAACTGAGCAACTGAATGCAGTCTGACCTAGAAACCAGAATTTGAAGAAATGACCACATTCTGACCGGGAAAACCAGAAACTGATCAACTGACCACAGTCTTACCTAGCAATCATAAACTGACCAACTGACCACAGACTGACCTAGAAACCAGAAACTGAAGAACTGATCACAGTCTAAGCGAGACAACCCGAAACTGATCAACTGAACACAGACTGACCTAGAAACCAGAAACTGACCAACTGACCACAGTCTGACCTAGACACCTGAAATTTACCAGCTGACCACAGTCTGACCGAGAATAACAGAAACTGACCAACTGACCACAGTCTGACCTAGCAACGAGTAACTGACCAACTGACCACGGTCTGAATTAAAAACCTGAAACTGACCAACACCACAGTCTGATTTAGAAACCAGAATCTGACCAACTGACCACAGTCTGACCTCGAAACTAAAAACTGACCAACTGACCTAAGTCCCACCAAGAAACCAGATCCTGAAAAACTGACCTTAGACTTATCCAGGAACCTGAATCTGACCAACTGACCACAGTCTGAATTAAAAACCTGAAACTGACCAACTGACCACAGTCTGACCTAGAAACCAAAAACTGACCAACTGACCACAGTCTGACTTAGAAACCAGAATCTGACCAACTGACCACATTCTGACTGAGGAACCAGAAACTGACAAACTGAGCAGAGTCTGACCTAGCAACCAGAAATTGACCAACTGACCACAGTCTGACCGAGCATCCAGTAACTGAGCAAATGACCGCAGTCTGACCTGGACACCAGAACCTGAGTAACTGACCACATTCTGAACCAGAAATCAGAAACTGACGAGCTGAGCACAGTCTGAACTTGAAACCAGAAACTGAGCAACAGACCACAGTGTGAACTTGAAACCAGAAACTGACCAACTGATCACAATCTGACCGACAAAGCAGCAACTGACCAACTGACCACAGTCTGACCGGGAAAACCAGAAACTAGTCAATTGACCACAGTCTTACCTGGCAACCATAAACTGATCAACTGAACACAGACTGACCTAGAAACCAGAAACTGAAGAACTGATCACAGTCGAAGCGAGACAACCCGAAACTGATCAACTGACCACAGTGTGACCTAGAACCCAGAAACCGAAGAAATGACCACAGTCTGACCCAGAAAAGTCAGAAACTGAGCAACTGTCCACAGTCTGACCTAGTAACCCGAAACTGACCAACTGACCACAGACTGACCGAGAAACCACAAACTGACCAACTGACCACAGTCTGACCTAGAAACCTGAAATTTATCAGCTTACCACAGTCTGACCGAGAATAACAGAAACTGACCAACTGACCTCAGTCTGACCTAGCAACCAGTAACTGACCAACTGACCACAGTCTAAATTAAAATCCTGAAACTGACCAACTGACCACAGTCTGAGCGCGAAACTAAAAACTTACCAACTTAACACAGTCTGACATCGAAACCAGAAACTGAAGAACTGATCACAGTCTGACCTAGAAATCAGAAACTGACCAACTGAGCACAGTCTGACTGAGCAACCAGAAACTGACCAACTGACCTTAGTCCCACCAACAAATTAGATACTGAAAAACTGATATTAGCCTGACCAGGAACCTGAATCTGACCAACTGACCACAGTCTGACTGAGCAACCCGAAACTGACCAACTGGCCACAGTCTGACCAAGCAACCAGAAACTGACCAACTGCCCGCAGTCTGACCGAGAAAGCCGAAACTGAGCAACTGACCACAATCTAATGTAGAAACCAGAAACTGACCAACTGACCACAGTCTGACCTAGCAACCCGAAACGAACCAATTGACCACAATCTGCCCTCGGAACCAGAAACTGACCAATTGACCACAGTATGACCGAGAAAACAAAAATTGACCAATTTACGACAGTCTGAACTAGAAACCAGAAACTGACCAACTGACCACAGTCTGACCTAGAAACTAAAAACTGACCAACTGATCACATTCTGAATTAGAAACCTGATACTGAAGGACTGACCACAATCTGACCTAGAAACCAGAAACTGACCAAATGACCACAGTCTGACCGAGAAACCAGAAACTGAAGAACTGACCACAGTCTGACCTACAAACCAGAAACTGATTAACTGACCACATTCTGACCTACAAACAAGAAACACACCAACTGACCACAGACTGACCTCGAAACCAGAAACTGAAGAACTAATCACAATTTAACCAAGACAACCCGAATCGGACCAACTGACCACAGTGTGACCTAGAAACCAGAAACTGACCAACTAACCAAAGTCTGACCGGGGAGCCACTAACTGAGCAACTGATCACATTCTGACCTAGAAAACAGAAACTGAAGAAATGAGCTAGGAACCAGAAACTGACCAAATGACCACAGAATGACCTAGAATCAATAAGTTGACCAACTGACCACAGTCTGACCTCGGAACCAGAAACTGACCAATTGACCACAGTATGACCTAGAATAAAGAAATTGACCAACTGTCCACAGTCTGACCTAGAAACCAGAAACTGAGCAACTGACCACAGTATGACCTAGAAACAAGAAACTGACCAACTGACCATTCTCTGACCTCGAAACCAGAAACTGACCAATTGACCACATTCTGACTGAGAAAACCAGAAACTGACCAACTGACCACAGTCTGACCTAGGAACCAGAAACTGACCAACTGACCACAGACTGACCGAAACACCAGAAAATGAAGAACTGATCACAGTCTAACCGAGACAACCTGAAACTGACCAACTGACCACAGTGTGACCTAGAAACCAGAAACTGACCAACTCACCACAGTCTCACCGAGCAGCCAGTAACTGAGCAAGTGAGCACATTCTGACCGAGAAAAAAGAAACTGAAGAAATGACCACAGTCTGAAATGGAAACGAAAAACTGAGCAACTGACCACAGTCTGACCTAGAAAACCGAAACTGAGCAACTGACCACAGACTGACCTAGAAACCATAATCTTACCAACTGAACACATTCTGACTAGAAACCAGAAACTGACCAACTGACCACAGTCTGATTAGAAACCAGAAACTCACCAACTGACCAATGTCTGACCTAAATAGCAGAAACTGACAAACTGACCTCAGCCTGAACTAGGAACCATAACTGAACAACTGACCACAGTCTGACTTAGCAAGAAGAAACTGGCCAACTGGCCACATTATGACCTAGCAACCATTAACTGACCAACTGTCCGCAGTCTGACCAAGCAACCCGAAACTGACCAACTGACCACATTCTGACCTCGGAACCAGAAACTGGCCAAATCATCACAGTATGACTTAGAAACCAGAAATTGACCAACTGACCATCGTCTGAACTAGAAAGATGAAAATGACCAACTTACAACAAACTGACCTCGAAACCAGAAAGTGACCAACTGACCACATTCTGACCTAGAAACGAGAAACTGACCAACTGACCACATTCTCACCTAGAAACCAGAAACTGACCAACTGACCACATTCTCACCTAGGAACCAGAAACTGAAGAAATTACCACAGTCTGACCTCGAAAACAGAAACGGAGAAACTGACCACAGATTGACCGAGGAACCAAAAACTGACCAACAGACCACAGCCTGACCTAGGAACCTGAAATTGACAAGCTGAACACAGCATGACTGAAAATACCAGAAACTGATCAATTGACCACAGTCTGACCTAGAAACCAAAAACTGACCAACTGACCACAGTCTGAATTAGAAACCAGAATCAGACCAACTGACCACATTCTGACTGAGGAACCAGAAACTGACAAACTGAGCAGAGTCTGACCTAGCAACCAGAAATTGACCAACTGACCACAGTCTGACCGAGCATCCAGTAACTGAGCAAATGACCGCAGTCTGACCTGGACACCAGAAACTGAGTAACTGACCACATTCTGAACCAGAAATCAGAAACTGACGAGCTGAGCACAGTCTGAACTTGAAACCAGAAACTGAGCAACAGACCACAGTGTGAACTAGAAACCAGAAACTGACCAACTGATCACAATCTGACCGACAAAGCAGCAACTGACCAACTGACCACAGTCTGACCGGGAAAACCAGAAACTAGTCAATTGACCACAGTCTTACCTGGCAACCATAAACTGATCAACTGAACACAGACTGACCTAGAAACCAGAAACTGAAGAACTGATCACAGTCGAAGCGAGACAACCCGAAACTGATCAACTGACCACAGTGTGACCTAGAACCCAGAAACCGAAGAAATGACCACAGTCTGACCCAGAAAAGTCAGAAACTGAGCAACTGTCCACAGTCTGACCTAGTAACCCGAAACTGACCAACTGACCACAGACTGACCGAGAAACCAGAAACTGACCAACTGACCACAGTCTGACCTAGAAACCTGAAATTTATCAGCTTACCACAGTCTGACCGAGAATAACAGAAACTGACCAACTGACCTCAGTCTGACCTAGCAACCAGTAACTGACCAACTGACCACAGTCTAAATTAAAATCCTGAAACTGACCAACTGACCACAGTCTGAGCGCGAAACTAAAAACTTACCAACTTAACACAGTCTGACATCGAAACCAGAAACTGAAGAACTGATCACAGTCTGACCTAGAAACCAGAAACTGACCAACTGAGCACAGTCTGACTGAGCAACCAGAAACTGACCAACTGACCTTAGTCCCACCAACAAATTAGATACTGAAAAACTGATATTAGCCTGACCAGGAACCTGAATCTGACCAACTGACCACAGTCTGACTGAGCAACCCGAAACTGACCAACTGGCCACAGTCTGACCAAGCAACCAGAAACTGACCAACTGCCCGCAGTCTGACCGAGAAAGCCGAAACTGAGCAACTGACCACAATCTAACGTAGAAACCAGAAACTGACCAACTGACCACAGTCTGACCTAGCAACCCGAAACGAACCAATTGACCACAATCTGCCCTCGGAACCAGAAACTGACCAATTGACCACAGTATGACCGAGAAAACAAAAATTGACCAATTTACGACAGTCTGAACTAGAAACCAGAAACTGACCAACTGACCACAGTCTGACCTAGAAACTAAAAACTGACCAACTGATCACAGTCTGAATTAGAAACCAGATACTGAAGGACTGACCACAATCTGACCTAGAAACCAGAAACTGACCAAATGACCACAGTCTGACCGAGAAACCAGAAACTGAAGAACTGACCACAGTCTGACCTACAAACCAGAAACTGATTAACTGACCACATTCTGACCTACAAACAAGAAACACACCAACTGACCACAGACTGACCTCGAAACCAGAAACTGAAGAACTAATCACAATTTAACCAAGACAACCCGAATCGGACCGACTGACCACAGTGTGACCTAGAAACCAGAAACTGACCAACTAACCAAAGTCTGACCGAGGAGCCACTAACTGAGCAAAGGTCCACATTCTGACCTAGAAAACAGAAACTGAAGAAATGACCAGTCTTACCTTGCAACGAATAAATGACCAACTGACCAAAGTCTGAACTGGAAACCAGAGACTGACCAACTGACCACAGACTCATCGAGAAACCAGAAACTTACCAACTGACCAAAGTCTGACCGAGAAACCTGAAATTTACCAGCTGACAACAGTCTGACCGAGAATACCAGAAACTGACCAACTGACCACAGTCTGACCTCAGAACCAGAATCTGACCAATTGACCACAGTATGAACAATAAAACAGAAATTGACCAATTGACGACAGTCTGAACTAGAAACCAGAAACAGACCAACTGACCACAGTCTGACCTAGAAACTAAAAACTGACCAACTGATCACAGTCTGACTTGGAAACCAGAAACTGAAGGACTGACCACAGTCTGACCTAGAAACCAGAAACTGACCAACTGACCACAGTCTGACGAGAAACCAGAAACTGAAGAACTGATCACAATCTAACCAAGACAACCCGAATCGGACGAACTGACGACAGTGTGACCTAGAACCCAGAAACTGACCGACTGACCAAAGTCTGACCGAGCAGCCAGTAACTGAGCAAAGGTCCACATTCTGACATCGAAAACAGAAACTGAAGAAATGACCAGTCGTACCTTGCAACCAATAACTGACCAACTGACCAAAGTCTGAACTGGAAACCAGAAACTGACCAACTGACCACAGTCTGATTTAGAAACAAGAAACTGACCAACTGAAAACAGTCTGACCTAGCAACCCGAAACTGACCAACTGACCACAGTCTGACCTAGGATCTAGAAACTGACCAACTGGCCACAGCCTGACCTAGGATCTAGAAACTGACCAAATGACCACAGTATGACCTTGAAAACAGAAATTGACCAACTGACCACATTCTGAACTAGAAACCAGAAACTGGCCAACTGATCACAGTCTGACCTGGAACCAGAAATTGAACAACTGACCACAGTCTGAACAAGAAAACAGAAACTGTCCAACTGAACACAGGCTGACTTCGGAAACAGAAACTGACCAACTGACCACAGTCTGACCTAGCAACCGGAAACTGCCCAACTGACCACAGTCTGATCTAGGAACTAGAAACTGACCAACTGACCACAGTCTGACCTCGATACCAGAAACTGACCATTTGACCATAGTCTGACCTAGAAACCAGAAACTGACCAACTGACCACAGTCTGACCTACAAACCAGAAAATGACCAACTGACCACAATCTGACCAAGACTACCAGAAACTGACCAACTGACCACAGGTTGAACTAGGAACCTGAAACTGACCAACTGACCACAGACTGACCTAGAAAACAGAAACTGAATAAATTTTCACAGTCTAACCGAGACAACCCGAAACTGACAAACTGTCCACATGCTGACCTAGAAACCAGAAACTGACCAACATTCATGCCTAGAAACCAGAAACTGAAGAAATGACTACAATTTGACGTAGAAAACAGAAGCTGAGCAACTGACTACAGTCTGACCGAGAAACCCGAAACTGATGAGCTGACCACACACGGACATAGGAACCAGAAACTGACCAACTGACCACAGTCTGACCTAGAAACCTGAAATTGACCAGCTGACTTCAGTCTGACTGAGAATATCAGAAACTGACCAATTGACCACAGTCTGACCGAGCAACCAGTAACTGACAAACTGACCACAGTCTGACCTAGAAACCAGAAACTGAGCAACTGACCATGGCCTGACATAGAAACCCGAAACTGACCAACTGACCACAGTCTGACCCAGAAACCAGAAACTGACCAACTGACCACAGTCTGACCTCGAAACCAGAAACTGACCAACTGACCACAGTCTGACCTAGATACCAGAAACTGACCAACTGAGCACAGTCTGACTGAGCAACCAGAAATTGACCAACTGGCATTAGTCCCACCAAGAAACTAGATACTGAAAAACTGACATTAGCCTGACCCAGGAACCTGAATCTGACCAACTGACCACAGTCTGACTGAGCAACCAGAAACTGACCAACTGGCCACAGTCTGACTGAGCAACCAGAAACTGACCAACTGGCCACAGTCTGACCAAGCAACCAGAAACTGACCAACTGCCCGCAGTCTGACCGAGAAAGCCGAAACTGAGCAACTGACCACAATCTAATGTAGAAACCAGAAACTGACCAACTGACCACAGTCTGACCTAGCAACCCGAAACGAACCAATTGACCACAGTCTGACCTCGGAACCAGAAACTGACCAATTGACCACAGTATGACCGAGAAAACAAAAATTGACCAATTTACGACAGTCTGAACTAGAAACCAGAAACTGACCAACTGACCACAGTCTGATTTAGAAACAAGAAACTGACCAACTGAAAACAGTCTGACCTAGCAACCCGAAACTGACCAACTGACCACAGTCTGACCTAGGATCTAGAAACTGACCAACTGGCCAAAGCCTGACCTAGGATCTAGAAACTGACCAAATGACCACAGTATGACCTTGAAAACAGAAATTGACCAACTGACCACATTCTGAACTAGAAACCAGAAACTGGCCAACTGATCACAGTCTGACCTGGAACCAGAAATTGAACAACTGACCACAGTCTGAACAAGAAAACAGAAACTGTCCAACTGAACACAGGCTGACTTCGGAACCAGAAACTGACCAACTGACCACAGTCTGACCTAGCAACCCGAAACTGCCCAACTGACCACAGTCTGATCTAGGAACTAGAAACTGACCAACTGACCACAGTCTGACCTCGATACCAGAAACTGACCATTTGACCATAGTCTGACCTAGAAACCAGAAACTGACCAACTGACCACAGTCTGACCTACAAACCAGAAAATGACCAACTGACCACAATCTGACCAAGACTACCAGAAACTGACCAACTGACCACAGGTTGAACTAGGAACCTGAAACTGACCAACTGACCACAGACTGACCTAGAAAACAGAAACTGAATAAATTTTCACAGTCTAACCGAGACAACCCGAAACTGACAAACTGTCCACATGCTGACCTAGAAACCAGAAACTGACCAACATTCATGCCTAGAAACCAGAAACTGAAGAAATGACTACAATTTGACGTAGAAAACAGAAGCTGAGTAACTGACCACAGTCTGACCGAGAAACCCGAAACTGATGAACTGACCACACACGGACATAGGAACCAGAAACTGACCAACTGACCACAGTCTGACCTAGAAACCTGAAATTGACCAGCTGACTTCAGTCTGACTGAGAATATCAGAAACTGACCAATTGACCACAGTCTGACCGAGCAACCAGTAACTGACAAACTGACCACAGTCTGACCTAGAAACCAGAAACTGAGCAACTGACCAAGGCCTGACATAGAAACCCGAAACTGACCAACTGACCACAGTCTGACACAGAAACCAGAAACTGACCAACTGACCACAGTCTGACCTCGAAACCAGAAACTGACCAACTGACCACAGTCTGACCTAGATACCAGAAACTGACCAACTGAGCACAGTCTGACTGAGCAACCAGAAATTGACCAACTGACATTAGTCCCACCAAGAAACTAGATACTGAAAAACTGACGTTAGCATGACCCAGGAACCTGAATCTGACCAACTGACCACAGTCTGACTGAGCAACCAGAAACTGACCAACTGGCCACAGTCTGACCAAGCAACCAGAAACTGACCAACTGCCCGCAGTCTGACCGAGAAAGCCGAAACTGAGCAACTGACCACAATCTAATGTAGAAACCAGAAACTGACCAACTGACCACAGTCTGACCTAGCAACCCGAAACGAACCAATTGACCACAGTCTGACCTCGGAACCAGAAACTGACCAATTGACCACAGTATGACCGAGAAAACAAAAATTGACCAATTTACGACAGTCTGAACTAGAAACCAGAAACTGACCAACTGACCACAGTCTGACCTAGAAACTAAAAACTGACCAACTGATCACAGTCTGAATTAGAATCCAGATACTGGAGGACTGACCACAATCTGACCTAGAAACCAGAAACTGACCAACTGACCACAGACTGACCTCGAAACCAGAAACTGAAGAACTGATCACAATTTAACCAAGACAACCCGAATCGGACCAACTGACCACAGAGTGACCAAGAAACCAGAAACTGACCAACTAAACAAAGTCTGACCGAGCAGCCAGTAACTGAGCAACTGATCACATTCTGAACTAGAAAACAGAAACTGAAGAAGTGACCAGTCTTACCTTGCAACGAATAACTGACCAACTGACCAAAGTCTGAACTGGAAACCAGAGACTGACCAACTGACCACAGACTCATCGAGAAACCTGAAACTTACCAACTGACCAAAGTCTGACCTAGAAACCTGAAATTTACCAGCTGACCACAGTCTGACCGAGAATACTAGAAACTGACCAACTGAACACAGTCTGACCACAGAACCAGAAGCTGACCAATTGACCACAGTATGACCAATAAAACAGAAATTGACCAATTGACGACAGTCTGAACTAGAAACCAGAAACAGACCAACTGACCACAGTCTGACCTAGAAACTAAAAACTGACCAACTGATCACAGTCTGACTTGGAAACCAGAAACTGAAGGACTGACCACAGTCTGACCTAGAAACCAGAAACTGACCAACTGACCACAGTCTGACCGAGAAACCAGAAACTGACCAACTGACCACAGTCTGACCTCGATACCAGAAACTGACCATTTGACCATAGTCTTACCTAGAAACCAGAAACTGACCAACTGTCCACAGTCTGACCTACAAACCAGAAAATGACCAACTGACCACAATCTGACCAAGACTACCAGAAACTGACCAACTGACCACAGGTTGAACTAGGAACCTGAAACTGACCAACTGACCACAGACTGACCTAGAAAACAGAAACTGAATAAATTTTCACAGTCTAACCGAGACAACCCGAAACTGACAAACTGTCCACATGCTGACCTAGAAACCAGAAACTGACCAACATTCTGGCCGAGAAACCAGAAACTGAAGAAATGACCACAATTTGACCAAGAAAACAGAAGCTGAGCAACTGACCACAGGCTGACCGAGAAACCCGAAACTGATGAACTGACCACACACGGACATAGGAACCAGAAACTGACCAACTGACCACAGTCTGACCTAGAAACCTGAAATTGACCAGCTGACTTCAGTCTGACTGAGAATATCAGAAACTGACCAATTGACCACAGTCTGACCGAGCAACCAGTAACTGACAAACTGACCACAGTCTGACCTAGAAACCAGAAACTGAGCAACTGACCATGGCCTGACATAGAAACTCGAAACTGACTAACTGACCACAGTCTGACCCAGAAACCAGAAATTGACCAACTGACCACAGTCTGACCTAGCAACGAGCAACTGACCAACTGACCACAGTCTGACCCAGAAACCAGAAACTGATCAACTGACCACAGACTGACATACAAACCAGAACCTGACCAACTGACCACAGTCTAACCTCGAAACCAGAAACTGACCAACTGACCACAGTCTGACCTAGATACCAGAAACTGACCAACTGAGCACAGTCTGACTGAGCAACCAGAAATTGACCAACTGGCATTAGTCCCACCAAGAAACTAGATACTGAAAAACTGACATTAACCTGACCCAGGAACCTGAATCTGACCAACTGAACACAGTCTGACTGAGCAACCAGAAACTGACCAACTGGCCACAGTCTGACCAAGCAACCAGAAACTGACCAACTGCCCGCAGTCTGACGGAGAAAGCCGAAACTGAGCAACTGACCACAATCTAATGTAGAAACCAGAAACTGACCAACTGACCACAGTCTGACCCAGCAACCCGAAACGAACCAATTGACCACAGTCTGACCTCGGAACCAGAAACTGACCAATTGACCACAGTATGACCGAGAAAACAAAAATTGACCAATTTACGACAGTCTGAACTAGAAACCAGAAACTGACAAACTGACCACAGTCTGACCTAGAAACTAAAAACTGACCAACTGATCACAGTCTGAATTAGAAACCAGATACTGGAGGACTGACCACAATCTGAACTAGAAACCAGAAACTGACCAAATGACCACAGTCTGACCGAGAAACCAGAAACTGAAGAACTGACCACAGTCTGACCTACAAACCAGAAACTGACCAACTGACCACATTCTGACCTACAAACCAGAAACACACCAACTGACCACAGACTGACCTCGAAACCAGAAACTGAAGAACAGATCACAATTTAACCAAGACAACCCGAATCGGACCAACTGACCACAGAGTGACCAAGAAACCAGAAACTGACCGACTAACCAAAGTCTGACCGAGCAGCCAGTAACTGAGCAACTGATCACATTCTGAACTAGAAAACAGAAACTGAAGAAATGACCAGACTTACCTTGCAACGAATAACTGACCAACTGACCAAAGTCTGAACTGGAAACCAGAGACTGACCAACTGACCACAGACTCATCGAGAAACCTGAAACTTACCAACTGACCAAAGTCTGACCTAGAAACCTGAAATTTACCAGCTGACCACAGTCTGACCGAGAATACTAGAAACTGACCAACTGACCACAGTCTGACCTCAGAACCAGAAGCTGACCAATTGACCACAGTATGACCAATAAAACAGAAATTGACCAATTGACGACAGTCTGAACTAGAAACCAGAAACAGACCAACTGACCACAGTCTGACCTAGAAACTAAAAACTGACCAACTGATCACAGTGTGACTTGGAAAGCAGAAACTGAAGGACTGACCACAGTCTGACCTAGAAACCAGAAACTGACCAACTGACCACAGTCTGACCGAGAAACCAGAAACTGAAGAACTGATCACAATCTAACCAAGACAACCCGAATCGGACGAACTGACCACAGTGTTACCTAGAAACCAGAAACTGACCAACTGACCAAAGTCTGACCGAGGAACAAGAAACTGACCAACTGATCACAGACTGACCGAGAAACGAGAAACTGAAGATCTGATCACAGTCAAAGCGAGACAACCTGAAACTGACCAACTGACCACAGTGTGACCTAGAAACCAGAAACTGACCAACTGACCACAGTCTGAACGAGCAGCCAGTAACTGAGCAATTGACCACATTCTGACCTAGAAAACAGAAACGGAAGATATGACCACAGTCTGACCTGGAAACGAAAAACTGACCAACTGACCACAGACTGACCCACAAAACAGAAACTGAATAAATTTTCACAGTCTAACCGAGACAACCGGAAACTGACAAACTGTCCACAGTCTGACCTAGAAACCAGAAACTGACCAACATTCTGACCTAGAAACCAGAAACTGAAGAAATGACCACAATTTGACCTAGAAAACAGAAGCTGAGCAACTGACCACAATCTGACCTAGAAACCCGAAACTGATGAACTGACCACACACGGACATAGGAACCAGAAACTGACCAAATGACCACAGTCTGACCTAGGAAAAAGAAACTGACCAAATGACCACAGTATGACTTAGAAACCAGAAATTGCCCAATTGACCACCGTCTGAACTAGAAACCAGAAACTGACCAACTGACCACAGACGGACGTAGAAACCAGAAAGTGACCAACTGACCACATTCTGACATAGAAACTAGAAACTGACCAACTGACCACAGACGGACCTAGAAACCAGAAACTGAACAAATGACCACAGTCTGACCTCGAAAACAGAAACTGCGAAACTGACCACTGATTGACCGTACAACCAAAAACTGACCCACAGACCACAGTCTGATCTAGAAACCTGAAATTGACCAGCTGAACAAAGTCTGACCGAAAATAACAGAAACTGACCAGCTTACCACAGTAGACCTAGAAACCAGAAACTGACAAACTGTGCACAGTCTGACCTAGAAACCAGAAATTGAACAACAGACCACAGTCTAACCGAGCAGCCAGTAACTGAGCAACTGACCGCAGTCTCACCTAGAAACGAGAAACTGACTAACTGACCACATTCTGACCTAGAACCACAAAATAACCAACTGACCACAGTCTGAGCGAGCAGCCAGTAACTGAGTAACTGACCACATTCTGACCTGGAAAACAGAAACTGACCAACTGATCACATTCTGTCCGACAAAGAAGAAACTGACCAACTGACCATAGACTGACCTAGTAACCCGAAACTGACCAACTGACCACAGACTAACCTGGAAACCAGAATCTGCCCAACGGAACACAGTCTGACCTAGAAACCTGAAATTGACCAGCTGACCAGAGTCTGACAGACAATACCAGAAACTGACCAACTGACCACAGTCTGACCTAGCAACCAGTAACTGACCAAATGACCACAGTCTGACTTAGAAACCAGAAACTGACCAACTGAGCAAAGTCTGACTAGAAACCAAAAACTGACCAACTGACCATGGTCCCACATAAAAACCAGAAACTGACAAACTGATCTCAGACTTACCCAGGAACCTGAATCTGACCAACTGACCACACTCTGACTGAGCAAACAAAAACCGACCAAATGACCACACTCAGACCTCGAAACCAGAAACTGACCAACTGACCACATTCTGACCTAGAAACTAGAAACTGAACAAATGACCATAGTCTGACCTCGAAAACAGAAACTGAGAAACTGACCACTAATTGACCGTACAACCAAAAACTGACCAACAGACCACAGTCTGATCTAGAAGCCTGAAATTGACCAGCTGAACACAGTCTGACCGAAAATACCAGAAACTGACCAGCTGACCACAGTCTGACCTAGAAACCAGAAACTGACAAACTGAGCACAGTCTGACCTAGAAACCAGAAATTGAAAACTGACCACAGTCTGAGCGAGCAGCCAGTAACTGATTAACTGACCACATTCTGACCTGGAAAACAGAAACTGACCAACTGATCACATTCTGACCGACAAAGAAGAAACTGACCAACTGACAACAGACTGACCTAGAAGCCAGAAACTGAGCAACTGACCACAGTCTGACCTAGTTACCCGAAACTGACCAACTGACCACAGTGTGACCGAGAAATCAGAAACTTTCCAACTGACCACAGTTTGACCGAGCAGCCAGTAACTGTGCAACGACCACTATCTCACCGAGAAACCAGAAACTGAAGAAATGACCACAGTCTGACCTAGCAACCAGTAACTGACCAAGTGACCACAGTCTGACTTAGAAACCAGAAACTGACCAACTGAACACAGTCTCACCTCGGAACCAGAAACTTACCAAATGACCACAGTCTGACCGAGAAATCAGAAACTGACAAACTGACCACAGTCAGACCTAGAAACCAGAAATTGACCAACTGAACACAGTCTGACCTAGGAACCAGAAACTGACGAAATGATCACAATCTGACCTAGAAACCAGAAACTGACCAACTGAACACAGTCTGATCTCGGAACCAGAAACTGACCAAATGACCACAGTATGATTTAGAAACCAGAAACTGACCAACTGACCATAGTCTCACCTAGAAACCAGAAACTGACCAACTGACTACAGTCTGACCTAGGAACCAGAAAATGACCAACTGACCACAGTCTGACCTCGGAACCAGAAACTGAACGATTGACCACAGACTGACTTAGAAACCCGAAACTGACCAAATTACCAGACTTTGACCGAGACAATGCTAAACATAGCAACTGACCACAGTGTCACCTAGAAACCAGAAACTGACAAAATGACCTCAGACTGACCCAGGAAACTGAAACTGACCAACTGGTCACAGTCTGACCAAGCAACCAGTAACTGACCAACTTTCCGCAGTCTGACCTAGAAAGCCGAAACTGAGCAATTGACCACAATCTGATGTAGAAACCAGAAACTGACCAACTGACCACAGTCTGAGCGAGCAACCAGAAACTGACCAACTGACCAGTCTGAGCGCGGAACCAGAAACTGACCAATTGACCACAGTATGACCGAGAAAACCGAAATTGACCAACTGACGACAGTCTGAACTAGAAACCAGAAACTGACCAAGTGACAAGTCTGACGTAGAAACTAAAAACTGACCAACTGATCACAGTCTGAATTAGAAACCATAATTTAACCAACTGACCACATACTGACTGAGAAATTAGAAACTGAATAACTGACCACAGGCTGACCGAGAAACCCGAAACTGATGAACTGACCACACACGGACATAGGAACCAGAAACTGACCAACTGACCACAGTCTGACCTAGAAACCTGAAATTGACCAGCTGACTTCAGTCTGACTGAGAATATCAGAAACTGACCAATTGACCACAGTCTGACCGAGCAACCAGTAACTGACAAACTGACCACAGTCTGACCTAGTAACCAGAAACTGAGCAACTGACCATGGCCTGACATAGAAACTCGAAACTGACTAACTGACCACAGTCTGACCCAGAAACCAGAAATTGACCAACTGACCACAGTCTGACCTAGCAACGAGCAACTGACCAACTGACCACAGTCTGACCCAGAAACCAGAAACTGATCAACTGACCACAGACTGACATACAAACCAGAACCTGACCAACTGACCACAGTCTAACCTCGAAACCAGAAACTGACCAACTGACCACAGTCTGACCTAGATACCAGAAACTGACCAACTGAGCACAGTCTGACTGAGCAACCAGAAATTGACCAACTGGCATTAGTCCCACCAAGAAACTAGATACTGAAAAACTGACATTAACCTGACCCAGGAACCTGAATCTGACCAACTGAACACAGTCTGACTGAGCAACCAGAAACTGACCAACTGGCCACAGTCTGACCAAGCAACCAGAAACTGACCAACTGCCCGCAGTCTGACGGAGAAAGCCGAAACTGAGCAACTGACCACAATCTAATGTAGAAACCAGAAACTGACCAACTGACCACAGTCTGACCCAGCAACCCGAAACGAACCAATTGACCACAGTCTGACCTCGGAACCAGAAACTGACCAATTGACCACAGTATGACCGAGAAAACAAAAATTGACCAATTTACGACAGTCTGAACTAGAAACCAGAAACTGACAAACTGACCACAGTCTGACCTAGAAACTAAAAACTGACCAACTGATCACAGTCTGAATTAGAAAGCAGATACTGGAGGACTGACCACAATCTGAACTAGAAACCAGAAACTGACCAAATGACCACAGTCTGACCGAGAAACCAGAAACTGAAGAACTGACCACAGTCTGACCTACAAACCAGAAACTGACCAACTGACCACATTCTGACCTACAAACCAGAAACACACCAACTGACCACAGACTGACCTCGAAACCAGAAACTGAAGAACAGATCACAATTTAACCAAGACAACCCGAATCGGACCCACTGACCACAGAGTGACCAAGAAACCAGAAACTGACCGACTAACCAAAGTCTGACCGAGCAGCCAGTAACTGAGCAACTGATCACATTCTGAACTAGAAAACAGAAACTGAAGAAATGACCAGTCTTACCTTGCAACGAATAACTGACCAACTGACCAAAGTCTGAACTGGAAACCAGAGACTGACCAACTGACCACAGACTCATCGAGAAACCTGAAACTTACCAACTGACCAAAGTCTGACCTAGAAACCTGAAATTTACCAGCTGACCACAGTCTGACCGAGAATACTAGAAACTGACCAACTGACCACAGTCTGACCTCAGAACCAGAAGCTGACCAATTGACCACAGTATGACCAATAAAACAGAAATTGACCAATTGACGACAGTCTGAACTAGAAACCAGAAACAGACCAACTGACCACAGTCTGACCTAGAAACTAAAAACTGACCAACTGATCACAGTGTGACTTGGAAAGCAGAAACTGAAGGACTGACCACAGTCTGACCTAGAAACCAGAAACTGACCAACTGACCACAGTCTGACCGAGAAACCAGAAACTGAAGAACTGATCACAATCTAACCAAGACAACCCGAATCGGACGAACTGACCACAGTGTGACCTAGAAACCAGAAACTGACCAACTGACCAAAGTCTGACCGAGGAACAAGAAACTGACCAACTGATCACAGACTGACCGAGAAACGAGAAACTGAAGATGTGATCACAGTCAAAGCGAGACAACCTGAAACTGACCAACTGACCACAGTGTGACCTAGAAACCAGAAACTGACCAACTGACCACAGTCTGAACGAGCAGCCAGTAACTGAGCAATTGACCACATTCTGACCTAGAAAACAGAAACGGAAGATATGACCACAGTCTGACCTGGAAACGAAAAACTGACCAACTGACCACAGACTGACCCACAAAACAGAAACTGAATAAATTTTCACAGTCTAACCGAGACAACCCGAAACTGACAAACTGTCCACAGTCTGACCTAGAAACCAGAAACTGACCAACATTCTGACCTAGAAACCAGAAACTGAAGAAATGACCACAATTTGACCTAGAAAACAGAAGCTGAGCAACTGACCACAATCTGACCTAGAAACCCGAAACTGATGAACTGACCACACACGGACATAGGAACCAGAAACTGACCAAATGACCACAGTCTGACCTAGGAAAAAGAAACTGACCAAATGACCACAGTATGACTTAGAAACCAGAAATTGCCCAATTGACCACCGTCTGAACTAGAAACCAGAAACTGACCAACTGACCACAGACGGACCTAGAAACCAGAAAGTGACCAACTGACCACATTCTGACATAGAAACTAGAAACTGACCAACTGACCACAGACGGACCTAGAAACCAGAAACTGAACAAATGACCACAGTCTGACCTCGAAAACAGAAACTGCGAAACTGACCACTGATTGACCGTACAACCAAAAACTGACCCACAGACCACAGTCTGATCTAGAAACCTGAAATTGACCAGCTGAACAAAGTCTGACCGAAAATAACAGAAACTGACCAGCTTACCACAGTAGACCTAGAAACCAGAAACTGACAAACTGTGCACAGTCTGACCTAGAAACCAGAAATTGAACAACAGACCACAGTCTAACCGAGCAGCCAGTAACTGAGCAACTGACCGCAGTCTCACCTAGAAACGAGAAACTGACTAACTGACCACATTCTGACCTAGAACCACAAAATAACCAACTGACCACAGTCTGAGCGAGCAGCCAGTAACTGAGTAACTGACCACATTCTGACCTGGAAAACAGAAACTGACCAACTGATCACATTCTGTCCGACAAAGAAGAAACTGACCAACTGACCATAGACTGACCTAGTAACCCGAAACTGACCAACTGACCACAGACTAACCTGGAAACCAGAATCTGCCCAACGGAACACAGTCTGACCTAGAAACCTGAAATTGACCAGCTGACCAGAGTCTGACAGACAATACCAGAAACTGACCAACTGACCACAGTCTGACCTAGCAACCAGTAACTGACCAAATGACCACAGTCTGACTTAGAAACCAGAAACTGACCAACTGAGCAAAGTCTGACTAGAAACCAAAAACTGACCAACTGACCATGGTCCCACATAAAAACCAGAAACTGACAAACTGATCTCAGACTTACCCAGGAACCTGAATCTGACCAACTGACCACACTCTGACTGAGCAAACAAAAACCGACCAAATGACCACACTCAGACCTCGAAACCAGAAACTGACCAACTGACCACATTCTGACCTAGAAACTAGAAACTGAACAAATGACCATAGTCTGACCTCGAAAACAGAAACTGAGAAACTGACCACTAATTGACCGTACAACCAAAAACTGACCAACAGACCACAGTCTGATCTAGAAGCCTGAAATTGACCAGCTGAACACAGTCTGACCGAAAATACCAGAAACTGACCAGCTGACCACAGTCTGACCTAGAAACCAGAAACTGACAAACTGAGCACAGTCTGACCTAGAAACCAGAAATTGAAAACTGACCACAGTCTGAGCGAGCAGCCAGTAACTGATTAACTGACCACATTCTGACCTGGAAAACAGAAACTGACCAACTGATCACATTCTGACCGACAAAGAAGAAACTGACCAACTGACAACAGACTGACCTAGAAGCCAGAAACTGAGCAACTGACCACAGTCTGACCTAGTTACCCGAAACTGACCAACTGACCACAGTGTGACCGAGAAATCAGAAACTTTCCAACTGACCACAGTTTGACCGAGCAGCCAGTAACTGTGCAACGACCACTATCTCACCGAGAAACCAGAAACTGAAGAAATGACCACAGTCTGACCTAGCAACCAGTAACTGACCAAGTGACCACAGTCTGACTTAGAAACCAGAAACTGACCAACTGAACACAGTCTCACCTCGGAACCAGAAACTTACCAAATGACCACAGTCTGACCGAGAAATCAGAAACTGACAAACTGACCACAGTCAGACCTAGAAACCAGAAATTGACCAACTGAACACAGTCTGACCTAGGAACCAGAAACTGACGAAATGATCACAATCTGACCTAGAAACCAGAAACTGACCAACTGAACACAGTCTGATCTCGGAACCAGAAACTGACCAAATGACCACAGTATGATTTAGAAACCAGAAACTGACCAACTGACCATAGTCTCACCTAGAAACCAGAAACTGACCAACTGACTACAGTCTGACCTAGGAACCAGAAAATGACCAACTGACCACAGTCTGACCTCGGAACCAGAAACTGAACGATTGACCACAGACTGACTTAGAAACCCGAAACTGACCAAATTACCAGACTTTGACCGAGACAATGCTAAACATAGCAACTGACCACAGTGTCACCTAGAAACCAGAAACTGACAAAATGACCTCAGACTGACCCAGGAAACTGAAACTGACCAACTGGTCACAGTCTGACCAAGCAACCAGTAACTGACCAACTTTCCGCAGTCTGACCTAGAAAGCCGAAACTGAGCAATTGACCACAATCTGATGTAGAAACCAGAAACTGACCAACTGACCACAGTCTGAGCGAGCAACCAGAAACTGACCAACTGACCAGTCTGAGCGCGGAACCAGAAACTGACCAATTGACCACAGTATGACCGAGAAAACCGAAATTGACCAACTGACGACAGTCTGAACTAGAAACCAGAAACTGACCAAGTGACAAGTCTGACGTAGAAACTAAAAACTGACCAACTGATCACAGTCTGAATTAGAAACCATAATTTGACCAACTGACCACATACTGACTGAGAAATTAGAAACTGAAGAACTGACCACAGGCTGACCGAGAAACCCGAAACTGATGAACTGACCACACACAGACATAGGAACCAGAAACTGACCAACTGACCACAGTCTGACCTAGAAACCTGAAATTGACCAGCTGACTTCAGTCTGACTGAGAATATCAGAAACTGACCAATTGACCACAGTCTGACCGAGCAACCAGTAACTGACAAACTGACCACAGTCTGACCTAGAAACCAGAAACTGAGCAACTGACCATGGCCTGACATAGAAACTCGAAACTGACTAACTGACCACAGTCTGACCCAGAAACCAGAAATTGACCAACTGACCACAGTCTGACCTAGCAACGAGCAACTGACCAACTGACCACAGTCTGACCCAGAAACCAGAAACTGATCAACTGACCACAGACTGACATACAAACCAGAACCTGACCAACTGACCACAGTCTAACCTCGAAACCAGAAACTGACCAACTGACCACAGTCTGACCTAGATACCAGAAACTGACCAACTGAGCACAGTCTGACTGAGCAACCAGAAATTGACCAACTGGCATTAGTCCCACCAAGAAACTAGATACTGAAAAACTGACATTAACCTGACCCAGGAACCTGAATCTGACCAACTGAACACAGTCTGACTGAGCAACCAGAAACTGACCAACTGGCCACAGTCTGACCAAGCAACCAGAAACTGACCAACTGCCCGCAGTCTGACGGAGAAAGATGAAACTGAGCAACTGACCACAATCTAATGTAGAAACCAGAAACTGACCAACTGACCACAGTCTGACCCAGCAACCCGAAACGAACCAATTGACCACAGTCTGACCTCGGAACCAGAAACTGACCAATTGACCACAGTATGACCGAGAAAACAAAAATTGACCAATTTACGACAGTCTGAACTAGAAACCAGAAACTGACAAACTGACCACAGTCTGACCTAGAAACTAAAAACTGACCAACTGATCACAGTCTGAATTAGAAACCAGATACTGGAGGACTGACCACAATCTGAACTAGAAACCAGAAACTGACCAAATGACCACAGTCTGACCGAGAAACCAGAAACTGAAGAACTGACCACAGTCTGACCTACAAACCAGAAACTGACCAACTGACCACATTCTGACCTACAAACCAGAAACACACCAACTGACCACAGACTGACCTCGAAACCAGAAACTGAAGAACAGATCACAATTTAACCAAGACAACCCGAATCGGACCAACTGACCACAGAGTGACCAAGAAACCAGAAACTGACCGACTAACCAAAGTCTGACCGAGCAGCCAGTAACTGAGCAACTGATCACATTCTGAACTAGAAAACAGAAACTGAAGAAATGACCAGTCTTACCTTGCAACGAATAACTGACCAACTGACCAAAGTCTGAACTGGAAACCAGAGACTGACCAACTGACCACAGACTCATCGAGAAACCTGAAACTTACCAACTGACCAAAGTCTGACCTAGAAACCTGAAATTTACCAGCTGACCACAGTCTGACCGAGAATACTAGAAACTGACCAACTGACCACAGTCTGACCTCAGAACCAGAAGCTGACCAATTGACCACAGTATGACCAATAAAACAGAAATTGACCAATTGACGACAGTCTGAACTAGAAACCAGAAACAGACCAACTGACCACAGTCTGACCTAGAAACTAAAAACTGACCAACTGATCACAGTGTGACTTGGAAAGCAGAAACTGAAGGACTGACCACAGTCTGACCTAGAAACCAGAAACTGACCAACTGACCACAGTCTGACCGAGAAACCAGAAACTGAAGAACTGATCACAATCTAACCAAGACAACCCGAATCGGACGAACTGACCACAGTGTGACATAGAAACCAGAAACTGACCAACTGACCAAAGTCTGACCGAGGAACAAGAAACTGACAAACTGATCACAGACTGACCGAGAAACGAGAAACTGAAGATCTGATCACAGTCAAAGCGAGACAACCTGAAACTGACCAACTGACCACAGTGTGACCTAGAAACCAGAAACTGACCAACTGACCACAGTCTGAACGAGCAGCCAGTAACTGAGCAATTGACCACATTCTGACCTAGAAAACAGAAACGGAAGATATGACCACAGTCTGACCTGGAAACGAAAAACTGACCAACTGACCACAGACTGACCCACAAAACAGAAACTGAATAAATTTTCACAGTCTAACCGAGACAACCCGAAACTGACAAACTGTCCACAGTCTGACCTAGAAACCAGAAACTGACCAACATTCTGACCTAGAAACCAGAAACTGAAGAAATGACCACAATTTGACCTAGAAAACAGAAGCTGAGCAACTGACCACAATCTGACCTAGAAACCCGAAACTGATGAACTGACCACACACGGACATAGGAACCAGAAACTGACCAAATGACCACAGTCTGACCTAGGAAAAAGAAACTGACCAAATGACCACAGTATGACTTAGAAACCAGAAATTGCCCAATTGACCACCGTCTGAACTAGAAACCAGAAACTGACCAACTGACCACAGACGGACCTAGAAACCAGAAAGTGACCAACTGACCACATTCTGACATAGAAACTAGAAACTGACCAACTGACCACAGACGGACCTAGAAACCAGAAACTGAACAAATGACCACAGTCTGACCTCGAAAACAGAAACTGCGAAACTGACCACTGATTGACCGTACAACCAAAAACTGACCCACAGACCACAGTCTGATCTAGAAACCTGAAATTGACCAGCTGAACAAAGTCTGACCGAAAATAACAGAAACTGACCAGCTTACCACAGTAGACCTAGAAACCAGAAACTGACAAACTGTGCACAGTCTGACCTAGAAACCAGAAATTGAACAACAGACCACAGTCTAACCGAGCAGCCAGTAACTGAGCAACTGACCGCAGTCTCACCTAGAAACGAGAAACTGACTAACTGACCACATTCTGACCTAGAACCACAAAATAACCAACTGACCACAGTCTGAGCGAGCAGCCAGTAACTGAGTAACTGACCACATTCTGACCTGGAAAACAGAAACTGACCAACTGATCACATTCTGTCCGACAAAGAAGAAACTGACCAACTGACCATAGACTGACCTAGTAACCCGAAACTGACCAACTGACCACAGACTAACCTGGAAACCAGAATCTGCCCAACGGAACACAGTCTGACCTAGAAACCTGAAATTGACCAGCTGACCAGAGTCTGACAGACAATACCAGAAACTGACCAACTGACCACAGTCTGACCTAGCAACCAGTAACTGACCAAATGACCACAGTCTGACTTAGAAACCAGAAACTGACCAACTGAGCAAAGTCTGACTAGAAACCAAAAACTGACCAACTGACCATGGTCCCACATAAAAACCAGAAACTGACAAACTGATCTCAGACTTACCCAGGAACCTGAATCTGACCAACTGACCACACTCTGACTGAGCAAACAAAAACCGACCAAATGACCACACTCAGACCTCGAAACCAGAAACTGACCAACTGACCACATTCTGACCTAGAAACTAGAAACTGAACAAATGACCATAGTCTGACCTCGAAAACAGAAACTGAGAAACTGACCACTAATTGACCGTACAACCAAAAACTGACCAACAGACCACAGTCTGATCTAGAAGCCTGAAATTGACCAGCTGAACACAGTCTGACCGAAAATACCAGAAACTGACCAGCTGACCACAGTCTGACCTAGAAACCAGAAACTGACAAACTGAGCACAGTCTGACCTAGAAACCAGAAATTGAAAACTGACCACATTCTGAGCGAGCAGCCAGTAACTGATTAACTGACCACATTCTGACCTGGAAAACAGAAACTGACCAACTGATCACATTCTGACCGACAAAGAAGAAACTGACCAACTGACAACAGACTGACCTAGAAGCCAGAAACTGAGCAACTGACCACAGTCTGACCTAGTTACCCGAAAATGACCAACTGACCACAGTGTGACCGAGAAATCAGAAACTTTCCAACTGACCACAGTTTGACCGAGCAGCCAGTAACTGTGCAACGACCACTATCTCACCGAGAAACCAGAAACTGAAGAAATGACCACAGTCTGACCTAGCAACCAGTAACTGACCAAGTGACCACAGTCTGACTTAGAAACCAGAAACTGACCAACTGAACACAGTCTCACCTCGGAACCAGAAACTTACCAAATGACCACAGTCTGACCGAGAAATCAGAAACTGACAAACTGACCACAGTCAGACCTAGAAACCAGAAATTGACCAACTGAACACAGTCTGACCTAGGAACCAGAAACTGACGAAATGATCACAATCTGACCTAGAAACCAGAAACTGACCAACTGAACACAGTCTGATCTCGGAACCAGAAACTGACCAAATGACCACAGTATGATTTAGAAACCAGAAACTGACCAACTGACCATAGTCTCACCTAGAAACCAGAAACTGACCAACTGACTACAGTCTGACCTAGGAACCAGAAAATGACCAACTGACCACAGTCTGACCTCGGAACCAGAAACTGAACGATTGACCACAGACTGACTTAGAAACCCGAAACTGACCAAATTACCAGACTTTGACCGAGACAATGCTAAACATAGCAACTGACCACAGTGTCACCTAGAAACCAGAAACTGACAAAATGACCTCAGACTGACCCAGGAAACTGAAACTGACCAACTGGTCACAGTCTGACCAAGCAACCAGTAACTGACCAACTGACCACATTCTGACCTACAAACCAGAAACACACCAACTGACCACAGACTGACCTCGAAACCAGAAACTGAAGAACAGATCACAATTTAACCAAGACAACCCGAATCGGACCCACTGACCACAGAGTGACCAAGAAACCAGAAACTGACCGACTAACCAAAGTCTGACCGAGCAGCCAGTAACTGAGCAACTGATCACATTCTGAACTAGAAAACAGAAACTGAAGAAATGACCAGTCTTACCTTGCAACGAATAACTGACCAACTGACCAAAGTCTGAACTGGAAACCAGAGACTGACCAACTGACCACAGACTCATCGAGAAACCTGAAACTTACCAACTGACCAAAGTCTGACCTAGAAACCTGAAATTTACCAGCTGACCACAGTCTGACCGAGAATACTAGAAACTGACCAACTGACCACAGTCTGACCTCAGAACCAGAAGCTGACCAATTGACCACAGTATGACCAATAAAACAGAAATTGACCAATTGACGACAGTCTGAACTAGAAACCAGAAACAGACCAACTGACCACAGTCTGACCTAGAAACTAAAAACTGACCAACTGATCACAGTGTGACTTGGAAAGCAGAAACTGAAGGACTGACCACAGTCTGACCTAGAAACCAGAAACTGACCAACTGACCACAGTCTGACCGAGAAACCAGAAACTGAAGAACTGATCACAATCTAACCAAGACAACCCGAATCGGACGAACTGACCACAGTGTGACCTAGAAACCAGAAACTGACCAACTGACCAAAGTCTGACCGAGGAACAAGAAACTGACCAACTGATCACAGACTGACCGAGAAACGAGAAACTGAAGATGTGATCACAGTCAAAGCGAGACAACCTGAAACTGACCAACTGACCACAGTGTGACCTAGAAACCAGAAACTGACCAACTGACCACAGTCTGAACGAGCAGCCAGTAACTGAGCAATTGACCACATTCTGACCTAGAAAACAGAAACGGAAGATATGACCACAGTCTGACCTGGAAACGAAAAACTGACCAACTGACCACAGACTGACCCACAAAACAGAAACTGAATAAATTTTCACAGTCTAACCGAGACAACCCGAAACTGACAAACTGTCCACAGTCTGACCTAGAAACCAGAAACTGACCAACATTCTGACCTAGAAACCAGAAACTGAAGAAATGACCACAATTTGACCTAGAAAACAGAAGCTGAGCAACTGACCACAATCTGACCTAGAAACCCGAAACTGATGAACTGACCACACACGGACATAGGAACCAGAAACTGACCAAATGACCACAGTCTGACCTAGGAAAAAGAAACTGACCAAATGACCACAGTATGACTTAGAAACCAGAAATTGCCCAATTGACCACCGTCTGAACTAGAAACCAGAAACTGACCAACTGACCACAGACGGACCTAGAAACCAGAAAGTGACCAACTGACCACATTCTGACATAGAAACTAGAAACTGACCAACTGACCACAGACGGACCTAGAAACCAGAAACTGAACAAATGACCACAGTCTGACCTCGAAAACAGAAACTGCGAAACTGACCACTGATTGACCGTACAACCAAAAACTGACCCACAGACCACAGTCTGATCTAGAAACCTGAAATTGACCAGCTGAACAAAGTCTGACCGAAAATAACAGAAACTGACCAGCTTACCACAGTAGACCTAGAAACCAGAAACTGACAAACTGTGCACAGTCTGACCTAGAAACCAGAAATTGAACAACAGACCACAGTCTAACCGAGCAGCCAGTAACTGAGCAACTGACCGCAGTCTCACCTAGAAACGAGAAACTGACTAACTGACCACATTCTGACCTAGAACCACAAAATAACCAACTGACCACAGTCTGAGCGAGCAGCCAGTAACTGAGTAACTGACCACATTCTGACCTGGAAAACAGAAACTGACCAACTGATCACATTCTGTCCGACAAAGAAGAAACTGACCAACTGACCATAGACTGACCTAGTAACCCGAAACTGACCAACTGACCACAGACTAACCTGGAAACCAGAATCTGCCCAACGGAACACAGTCTGACCTAGAAACCTGAAATTGACCAGCTGACCAGAGTCTGACAGACAATACCAGAAACTGACCAACTGACCACAGTCTGACCTAGCAACCAGTAACTGACCAAATGACCACAGTCTGACTTAGAAACCAGAAACTGACCAACTGAGCAAAGTCTGACTAGAAACCAAAAACTGACCAACTGACCATGGTCCCACATAAAAACCAGAAACTGACAAACTGATCTCAGACTTACCCAGGAACCTGAATCTGACCAACTGACCACACTCTGACTGAGCAAACAAAAACCGACCAAATGACCACACTCAGACCTCGAAACCAGAAACTGACCAACTGACCACATTCTGACCTAGAAACTAGAAACTGAACAAATGACCATAGTCTGACCTCGAAAACAGAAACTGAGAAACTGACCACTAATTGACCGTACAACCAAAAACTGACCAACAGACCACAGTCTGATCTAGAAGCCTGAAATTGACCAGCTGAACACAGTCTGACCGAAAATACCAGAAACTGACCAGCTGACCACAGTCTGACCTAGAAACCAGAAACTGACAAACTGAGCACAGTCTGACCTAGAAACCAGAAATTGAAAACTGACCACATTCTGAGCGAGCAGCCAGTAACTGATTAACTGACCACATTCTGACCTGGAAAACAGAAACTGACCAACTGATCACATTCTGACCGACAAAGAAGAAACTGACCAACTGACAACAGACTGACCTAGAAGCCAGAAACTGAGCAACTGACCACAGTCTGACCTAGTTACCCGAAAATGACCAACTGACCACAGTGTGACCGAGAAATCAGAAACTTTCCAACTGACCACAGTTTGACCGAGCAGCCAGTAACTGTGCAACGACCACTATCTCACCGAGAAACCAGAAACTGAAGAAATGACCACAGTCTGACCTAGCAACCAGTAACTGACCAAGTGACCACAGTCTGACTTAGAAACCAGAAACTGACCAACTGAACACAGTCTCACCTCGGAACCAGAAACTTACCAAATGACCACAGTCTGACCGAGAAATCAGAAACTGACAAACTGACCACAGTCAGACCTAGAAACCAGAAATTGACCAACTGAACACAGTCTGACCTAGGAACCAGAAACTGACGAAATGATCACAATCTGACCTAGAAACCAGAAACTGACCAACTGAACACAGTCTGATCTCGGAACCAGAAACTGACCAAATGACCACAGTATGATTTAGAAACCAGAAACTGACCAACTGACCATAGTCTCACCTAGAAACCAGAAACTGACCAACTGACTACAGTCTGACCTAGGAACCAGAAAATGACCAACTGACCACAGTCTGACCTCGGAACCAGAAACTGAACGATTGACCACAGACTGACTTAGAAACCCGAAACTGACCAAATTACCAGACTTTGACCGAGACAATGCTAAACATAGCAACTGACCACAGTGTCACCTAGAAACCAGAAACTGACAAAATGACCTCAGACTGACCCAGGAAACTGAAACTGACCAACTGGTCACAGTCTGACCAAGCAACCAGTAACTGACCAACTTTCCGCAGTCTGACCTAGAAAGCCGAAACTGAGCAATTGACCACAATCTGATGTAGAAACCAGAAACTGACCAACTGACCACAGTCTGAGCGAGCAACCAGAAACTGACCAACTGACCAGTCTGAGCGCGGAACCAGAAACTGACCAATTGACCACAGTATGACCGAGAAAACCGAAATTGACCAACTGACGACAGTCTGAACTAGAAACCAGAAACTGACCAAGTGACAAGTCTGACGTAGAAACTAAAAACTGACCAACTGATCACAGTCTGAATTAGAAACCATAATTTGACCAACTGACCACATACTGACTGAGAAATTAGAAACTGAAGAACTGACCACAGTCTGATCTAGAAACCCGAAACTGAAAAACTGAACATAGTCTGAACTATGAAAAAGAAACTGACCAACTGACCAGAGTCTGACCTAGCAAATAGTAACTGACCAACTGAGCACAGTCTGACCTAGGAACCAGAAACTGACCAACTGACCACAGACTGTCCTAGAAACCAGAAACTGAAGAACTGATCACAGTCTACCCGAGAAAACCTCAAACTGTCCAACTGATACAGTGTGAACTAGAAACCAGAAACTGACCAACTGACCACAATCTGACAGAGCAGCCAGTAACTGAGCAAATGACAACATTTTGACACAGAAAACAGATACTGAAGAAATGACCACAGACTGACCTAGAAACCAGTATCTGACCAAATGACCTCATTCTGACCTAGATACCAGAAACTGACCAACAGACCACTGTCTGAACTAGAAACCATAAACTGACCAACTGACCACAGGCTGACCTGGAACACAGAAACTGACCAACTGATCACAGTCTGACCGACAAACCAGAAACTGACCAACTGAAAATCGTCTGACCGAGACAAACATAAACTGACGAACTGAACACAGTCTTAACTAGGAACCAGAAACTGACCAAGTGACCACAGACTGACCGAGAAACCAGAAACTGAAGAAATGATCACAATCTAACCGAGACAAACCGAAACTGACCAACTGACAACAGTGTGACCGAGATACCAGAAACTGTCCCAATTGACCACAGTTTGACCGAGCAGCCAGTAACTGAGCAACTGACCACATTCTGACCTAGAAACCAGAAACTGAAGAAATGACGACAGTCTGACCTCGTAACCAGTAACTGACCAACTGACCACAGTCTGACTTATAAACCAGAAACTGACCAACTGAGCACAGTCTGACCTCGAAACCAGAAACTGACCAACTGACCACAGTCTCACCGAGAAACCAGAAACTGACAATCTGACCTCAGACTGACCGAGGAACCAGAAACTGACCAACTGATCACAGACTAACCTAGCAACCAGTAACTGACCAACTGTCCGCAGTCTGACCTAGAAAGCCGAAACTGAGCAACTGACCACAATCTGACGTAGAAACCAGTAACTGACCAACTGACCACAGTCTGACCTCAGAACCAGAACCTGACCAACTGAGCACAGTCTGAACTAGAAACCAGAAACTGACCAACATTCTGACCTAGAAACCAGAAACTGAAGAAATGACCACAATTTGACCTAGAAAACAGAAGCTGAGCAACTGACCACAGTCTGACCGAGAAACCCGAAACTGATGAACTGACCACACACGGACATAGGAACCAGAAACTGACCAACTGACCACAGTCTGTCCTAGCAACCCGAAACTGACCAAATGACCACAGTCTGACCTAGGAAACAGAAACTGACCAAATGACCACAGTATGACTTAGAAACCAGAAATTGCCCAATTGACCACCGTCTGAACTAGAAACCAGAAACTGACCAACTGACCACAGACGGACCTAGAAGCCAGAAAGTGACCAACTGACCACATTCTGACCTAGAAACTAGAAACTGACCAACTGACCACATTCTGACCTAGAAACCAGAAACTGAACAAATGACCACAGTCTGACCTCGAAAACAGAAACTGAGAAACTGACCACTGATTGACCGTACAACCAAAAACTGACCCACAGACCACAGTCTGATCTAGAAACCTGAAATTGACCAGCTGAACACAGTCTGACCGAAAATAACAGAAACTGACCAGCTTACCACAGTAGACCTAGAAACCAGAAACTGACAAACTGTGCACAGTCTGACCTAGAAACCAGAAATTGAACAACAGACCACAGTCTAACCGAGCAGCCAGTAACTGAGCAACTGACCGCAGTCTCACCTAGAAACTAGAAACTGACTAACTGACCACATTCTGACCTAGAAACCACAAAATGACCAACTGACCACAGTCTGAGCGAGCAGCCAGTAACTGAGTAACTGACCACATTCTGAACTGGAAAACAGAAACTGACCAACTGATCACATTCTGACCGACAAAAAAGAAACTGACCAACTGACCATGGACTGACCTAGAAACCAGAAACTGAGCAACTGACCACAGTCTGACCTAGTAACCCGAAACTGACCAACTGACCACAGACTAACCTGGAAACCAGATTATGCCCAACGGAACACAGTCTGACCTAGAAACCTGAAATTGACCAGCTGACCAGAGTCTGACAGACAATACCAGAAACTGACCAACTGACCACAGTCTGACCTAGCAACCAGTAACTGACCAACTGACCACAGTCTGACTTAGAAACCAGAAACTGACCAATTGTGCACAGTCTGACTAGGAACCAGAAACTGACCAACTGACCATACTCCCACATAAAAACCAGAAACTGACAAACTGATCTCAGACTTACCCAGGAACCTGAATCTGACCAACTGACCACAGTCTGACTGAGCAAACAAAAACCGACCAAATGACCACACTCAGACCTCGAAACCAGAACTGAACAATTGACTACATTCTGACCTAGAAACTAGAAACTGAACAAATGACCACAGTCTGACCTCGAAAACAGAAACTGAGGAACTGACAACTAATTGACCGTACAACCAAAAACTGACCAACAGACCACTGTCTGATCTAGAAGCCTGAAATTGACCAGCTGAACACAGTCTGACCGAAAATACCAGAAACTGACCAGCTGACCACAGTCTGACCTAGAAACCAGAAACTGACAAACTGAGCACAGTCTGACCTAGAAACCAGAAATTGAAAACTGACCACAGTCTGAGCGAGCAGCCAGTAACTGATTAACTGACCACATTCTGACCTGGAAAACAGAAACTGACCAACTGAATACATTCTGACCGACAAAGAAGAAACTGACCAACTGACAACAGACTGACCTAGAAACCAGAAACTGAGCAACTGACCACAGTCTGACCTAGTTACCCGAAACTGACCAACTGACCACAGACTAACCTAGAAACAAGAATCTGACTAACTGACCACAGTCTGAGCGAGCAGCCAGTAACTGATTAACTGACCACATTCTGACCTGGAAAACAGAAACTGACCAGCTGACCAGAGTCTGACCGACAATACCAGATACTGACCAACTGACCACAGTCTGACCTAGCAACCAGTAACTGACCAACAGACCACAGTCTGACGTAGAAACCAGAATCTGACCAACTGACCACAGTCTGACCTATAAACCAGAAACTGACCAACTGAGCACAGTCTGAACTAGAAACCAGAAACTGACCAACTGTCCATAGTCCCACATCGAAACCAGAAACTGACAAACTGATCTCAGACTTCCCCGGGAACCTGAATCTGACAAACTGACCACAGTCTGACCGAGCAACCAGAAACTGACCAACTGCTCGCACTCTGACCGAGCAAGCCGAAACTGAGGAACTGACCACAATCTGACACAGAAACCAAAAACTGACCAACTGACCACAGTCTGACCTCGGAAGCAGAAAGTGTCCAATTGACCACAGTATGACCGAGAAAGCAGAAATTGACCAACTGACGACAGTCTGAACTAGAAACCAGAAACTGACCAACTGACCACAGTTTGATCTAGAAATTAAAACTGTCCAACTGATCACAGTCTAAATTAGAAACCATAATCTGACCAACTGACCACATTCTGAACTAGAAACCAGAAACTGACCAACTGAGCACCGTCTGACCAAGAAAGCAGATGCTGACCAACAGAGCACAGTGTGACCTAGAAAGCACAACTTGACCAATGGACCACCGTCTGACCGAGCAGCCCGTAACTGAGGAACTGACCACAGTCTGACCGAGAAACCAGAAACTGACAAACTGACCACATTCTGATCGAGAAATTAGAAACTGAAGAACTGACCACAGCCTGACCTAGAAACCCGAAACTGAAAAACTGAGCATAGTCTGACCTATGAAACAGAAACTGACCAACTGGCCATACTCTGACCTCGAAACTAGAAACTGACCAATTGACCACATTCTGACTGCGAAAACCAGAAACTGACCAACTGACCACAGTGTGACCGAGAAATCAGAAACTGTCCAACTGACCACAGTTTGACCGAGCAGCCAATAACTGTGCAACTGACCACATTCTCACCGAGAAACCAGAAACTGAAGAAATGACCACAGTCTGACCTAGCAACCAGTAACTGACCAAGTGACCACAGTCTGACTTAGAAACCAGAAACTGACCAACTGAACACAGTCTCACCTCGGAACCAGAAACTTACCAAATGACCACAGTCTGACCGAGAAATCAGAAACTGACAAACTGACCACAGTCAGACCTAGAAACCAGAAATTGACCAACTGAACACAGTCTGACCGAGGAACCAGAAACTGACGAAATGATCACAATCTGACCTAGAAACCAGAAACTGAGCAACTGAACACAGTCTGATCTAGGAACCAGAAACTAACCAAATGACCACAGTATAATTTAGAAACCAGAAACTGACCAACTGACTACAGTCTGACCTAGGAACCAGAAAATGACCAACTGACCACAGTCTGACCTCGGAACCAGAAACTGAACGATTGACCACAGCCTGACTTAGAAACCCGAAACTGACCAAATTACCAGACTTTGACCGAGACAATGCAAAACATAGCAACTGAACACAGTCTGACCTAGCAACCAGTAACTGACCAAATTTCCGCAATCTGACCTAGAAAGCCGAAACTGAGCAATTGACCACAATCTGATGTAGAAACCAGAAACTGACCAACTGACCACAGTCTGAGCGAGCAACCCGAAACTGACCAACTGACCAGTCTGACCGCGGAACCAGAAACTGACCAATGGACCACAGTATGACCGAGAAAACCGAAATTGACCAACTGACGACAGTCTGAACTAGAAACCAGAAACTGACCAACTGACCACAGTCTGACCTCGGTACCAGTAACTGACCACTTGAATATAGTCTGACCTAGAAACCAGAAACTGACCAACTAACCACAGTCTGACCTACAAACCAGAAACTGATCAACTGACCACAGGTTGACCTAGGAACCTGAAACTGACCAACTGACCACATACTGACCTAGAAACCAGAAACTGAAGAAATTTTCACAGTCTAACCGAGACAACCCGAAACTGACAAACTGTCCACAGTCTGACCTATGAACCAGAAACTGAAGAAATTACCACAATCTGACCTAGAAAACAGAAGCTGAGCAACTGACCACAGTCTGACCTAGAAACCCGAAACTGATCAACTGACCACACACGGACATAGGAACCAGAAACTGACCAACTGACCACAGTCTGACCTAGAAACCTGAAATTGACCAGCTGACTACAGTCTGACTGAGAATACCAGAAACTGACCAATTGACCAATTGACCATAGTCTGACCTCGCAACCAGTAACTGACCAATTGACCACAGTCTGACCTAGAATCAAGAAACTGAGCAACTGTCCACAGCCTGACATAGAAACCAGAAACTGACCAACTGACCACAGTCTGACCTAGCAACCAGCAACTGACCAACTGACCAAAGTCTGACCGAGAAACCAGAAACTGATCAACTGACCACAGTCTGACCTAGAAAGCAGAAGCTGACCAACTGACCACAGTCTGACCTCGAAACCAGAAACTGACCGATTGACCACATTCTGACTGAGAAAAATCAGAAACTGACCATCTGACCACAGTCGGACTTATGAACAAGAAACTGACCAACTGACCACAGACTGACCGAGAAACGAGAAACTGAAGAACTGATCACTGTCTACCGGAGACAACTTCAAACTGTCCAACTGACCACAGTGTGAACTGGAAACCAGAAACTGACCAACTGACCACAGTCTGACCGAGCAGCCAATAACTGCGCAAATGACCACATTTTGACATAGAAAACAGATACTGAAGAAATGACCACAGTCTGACCTGGAAACGAAAAACTGAGCAACTGATCTCAGTCTGACATAGTAACTTGAAACTGACCAACTGACCACAGACTGACCTAGAAACCAGAATCTGACCAACTGACCTCATTCTGACCTAGATACCAGAAACTGACCAACTGACCACAGTCTGACGTAGCAACTAGAAAATGGCTAACTGGCCACATTCTTACCTAGAAACCTGAAAATGAAGAGCTGAGCACAGTCTAACCTCGAAACCAGCAACTGAACAACTGACCACAGTGTGACCTAGAAACCAGAAACTGACCAACAGACCACAGTCTGAACTAGAAACCAGAATCTGACCAACTGACCACAGTCTGACCTGGAATACAGCAACTGACCGACTGATCACAGTCTGACCGACAAACCAGAAACAGACCAACTGACCATATTCTGACCGAGACAAACAGAAACTGTCCAACTGACCACAGTCTTAACTCGGATCCAGAAACTGACCAAGTGACGACAGACTGACCAAGAAACCAGAAACTAAAGAACTGATCACAATATAACCGAGACAACCCGAAACTGTCCAACTGACAACAGTGTGACCTAGATACCAGAAACTCTCCAAACTGACCACAGTTTGACCGAGCAGCCAGTAAGTGAGCAACTGACCACATTCTGAACGAGTACCAGAAACTGAAGAAATGACCACAGTCTGACCTAGCAACCAGTAACTGACCAACTGACCACAGTCTGACTTAGAAACCAGAAACTGACCACTGAGCACAGTCTGACCTAGAAACCAGAAACTGACCAACTGACCACAGTCTCACCAAGAAACCAGAAACTGACAAACTGACCTCAGACTGACTTAGGAACCAGAAACTGACCAACTGGTCACAGACTAACCTAGCAACCAGTAACTGACCAACTGTCTGCAGTCTGACCTAGAAAGCCGAAACTGAGAAACTGACCACAATCTGAAGTAGAAACAGGAAACTGACCAACTGACCACAGTCTGACCTCGGAACCAGATACTGACCAATTGCCCACAGTTTGATCTAGAAATCAGAAATTGATCAACTGACCACAGTCTGAACTAGAAACCAGAAACTGACCAACTGAGCACAGTGTGACCTAGAAACCATAAACTGACCAACTGCCCGTAGTCTGACCTAGAAAGCCGAAACTGAGCAACTGACCACAATCTGACGTAGAAACCAGAAACTGACCAACTAACAAAAGTCTGACCTAGCAACCCGAAACTAACCAACTGACCACAGTCTGACCTCAGAACCAGAAACTGACCAATTGACTACTGTATGACCGAGAAAACAGAAATTGACCAATTGATGACAGTCTGAACTAGAAACCAGAAACTGACCAACTGACCACAGTCTGACCTAGAAATGAAGAACTGACCAACTGATCACAGTCTGACTTCGAAACCAGAAACTAACAAACTGACCTCAGACTGACCAAGGAACCAGAAACTGACGAACTGGTCACAGACTAACCTAGCAACCAGTAACTGACCAACTGTCTGCAGTCTGACCGAGAAAGCCGAAACTGAGCAACTGACCACAACCTGAAGTAGAAACAGGAAACTGACCAACTGACCACAGTCTGACCTCGGAACCAGAAACTGACCAATTGCCCACAGTTTGACCGAGAAATCAGAAATTGATCAACTGACCACAGTCTGAAATAGAATTCAGAAACTGACCAACTGAGCACAGTGTGATCTAGAAACCAGAAACTGACCAACTGCCCGCAGTCTGACCTAGAAAGCCGAAACTGAGCAACTGACCACAATCTGAAGTAGAAACAGGAAACTGACCAACTGACCACAGTCTGACCTCGGAACCAGAAACTGACCAATTGCCCACAGTTTGACCTAGAAATCGGAAATTGACCAACTGACCATAGTCCCACATAGAAACCAGAAACTGACAAACTGATCTCAGAATTACCCAGGAACCTGAATCTGACCAACTAACCACAGTCTGACTGAGCAACCATAAACTGACCAACTGGTCACAGTCTGACCAAGCAACCAGAAACTGACCAACTGCCCGCAGTCTGACCGAGAAAGCCGAAACTGAGCAACTGACCACAATCTGTCGTAGAAACCAGAAACTGACCAACTGACAAAAGTCTGACCTAGCAACCCGAAACTAACCAACTGACCACAGTCTGACCTCAGAACCAGAAACTGACCAATTGACCACCGTATGACCGAGAAAACAGAAATTGACCAATTGACGACAGTCTGAACTAGAAACCAGAAACTGACCAACTGACCACAGTCTGACCTAGAAATTAAAAACTGACCAACTGATCACAGTCTGACTTCGAAACCAAAAACCGAAGGACTGACCACAGTCTGACCTTGAAACCAGAAACTGAGCAACTGACCACAGACTGACTGAGAAACCAGAAACTGAAGAACTGCTCACAATCTAACCAACACAACCCGAATCGGACCAACTGACCACAGTGTGACCTATAAACCTGAAGCTGACCAACTGACCAAAGTCTGACCGAGCAGCCAGTAACTGAGCAACTGACCACATTCTCACCTAGAAAACAGAAACTGAAGAAATTACCAGTCTACCTTACAAACAATAACTGACCAACTGGCCAAAGTCTGAACTGGAAACCAGAAACTGACCAACTGACCAAAGTCTGATTCAGAAACCAGAAACTGACCAACTGACCAAAGACAGACCTAGGATCTAGAAACTGACCAACTGACCACAGTCTGACCTAGGATCTAGAAACTGACCAAATGACCACAGTCTGATCTAGGAATCAGAAACTGACCAACTGACCACAGTCTGAACTCGGTACCAGAAACTGACCACTTGACAATAGTCTGACCTAGAAACCAGAAAGTGACCAACTGACCACAGTCTGACCTACAAACAAGAAAATGACCAACTGACCACAATCTGACCAAGACTACCAGAAACTGACCAACTGACCACAGGTTGACCTAGGAACCTGAAACTGACCAACTGATCACAGACTGACCTAGAAACCAGAAACTGAAGAAATTTTCACAGTCTAACCGAGACAACCCGAAACTGACAAACTGTCCACAGTCTGACCTATGAACCAGAAACTGAAGAAATTACCACAATCTGACCTAGAAAATAGAAGCTGAGCAACTGACCACAGTTTGACCTAGAAACCCGAAACTGATCAACTGACCACACACGGACATAGGAACCAGAAACTGACCAACTGACCACAGTCTGACCTAGAAAGCTGAAATAGACCAGCTGACTACAGTCTGACTGAGAATACCAGAAACTGACCAATTGACCACAGTCCGACCTAGCAACCAGTAACTGACCAACTGACCACAGTCTGACATAGAAACCAGAAACTGAGCAACTGACCACAGCCTGACATAGAAACCAGAAACTGAGCAATTGACCCCGGCCTGACATAGAAACCCGAAACTGACAAACTGACCACAGTCTGAACTATGAACCAGAAACTGACCAACTGACCACAGTCTGACCTAGCAACCGGCAACGGACCAACTGACCACAGTCTGACCCGGAAACCAGAAACTGACCAACTGACCACAGTCTGACGTAGAAACCAGAAACTAAACAACTGAACATAGTCTGACCTAGAAACCAGAAACTCACCAAACTGATCACAGTCTGACCGAGGTAGCAGAAACTGACAAACTGATCACAGTCTGACTTAGCAAGCATAAACTGTCCAACTGGCCACATTATGAACTAACAACCAATAACTGACCAACTGTCCGCTGTCTGAACTAGAAACCCGAACCTGAGCAACTGATCACAGTCTGACCTAGCAACCCGTAACTGACAAACTGACCACAGTCTGACCTAGGAAACAGAAACTGACCAAATGACCAGAGTATGACTTAGAAAGCAGAAATTCACCAAATGACCACCGTCTGAACTAGAAACCAGAAACTGACCAACTGACCACAGACTGACCTAGAAACCAGAAAGTGACCAACTGATCACATTCTGAACTAGAAACTAAAAACTGACCAACTGACCACATTCTGACCTAGAAACCAGAATCTGAAGAAATGACCACAGTCTGACCTCGGAAACAGAAACTGAGAAACTGACGACTGATTGACCATAGAACCAAAAACTGACGTACAGTCCACAGTCTGATCTAGAAACCTGAAATTGACCAGCTGAACACAGTCTGACCGAAAATACCAGAAACTAACCAACTGACCACAGTCTGACCTGGAAACCAGAAACTGACAAACTGAGCAAAGTCTGACCGAGAAACCAGAAATTGAACAACTGACCACAGTCTGACCGAGCAGCCAGTAACTGAGCAACTGACCGCAGTCTGACCTAGAAACGATAAACTGACTAACTGACCACATTCTGACCTAGAAACTACAAAATGACCAACTGACCACAGTCTGACCGAGCAGCCAGTAACTGAGAAATTGACCACATTCTGACCTGGAAAACAGAAACTGACCAACTGATCACAATCTGTCCGACAAAGAAGAAACTGACCAACTGACCACAGACTGACCTAGAAATCAGAAACTGAAGAACTGATCACATTCTAAGCGAGACAACGCGAAACTGATCAACTGACGACAGAGTGACCTAGAAAACAGAAAGCGAAGAAATGACCACAGTCTGACCTAGAAACCAGAAACTGAGCAACTGACCACAGTCTGACCTAGTAACTTGAAACTGACCAATTGACCACAGACTGACCTAGAAACCAAATACTGCCCAACTGACCACAGTCTGAAATAGACTCCTGAAATTGACCAGCTGACCACAGTCTGACGGAGAATACCAGAAACTGACCAACTGGCCACAGTCTGACCTAGCAACCAGGAACTCACCAACTGACCACAATCTGATTAGAAACCAGAAACTGACCAACTGACCACAGTCAGAATTAGAAACCAGAATCTGACCAACTGACCACAGTCTGACCTAGAAACCAGAAACTGACCAACTGAGCACAGTCTGACCTCGAAAGCAGAAACTGACCACCTGACCTCAGACTGACCCAGGAACCTGAATCTGACCAACTGACCACTGTCTGACTGAGCAACCAGAAACCGACCAACTGGCCACAGTCTGACCTAGCAACCAGAAACTGACCAACTGCTCGCAGTCTGACCTAGCAAGCCGAAAATGAGAAACTGACCACAATCTGACGTAGAAACCAGAAACTGACCAACTGACCACAGTCTGACCTAGCAACCCGAAACTGACCAACTGACCACAGTCTGACCTCGGAACCAGAAACTGACCAATTGACCACAGTGTGACCGAGAAAACAGAAATCGACCAACTGACGACAGTCTGAACTAGAAACCAGAAACTGACCAACTGACCACAGTCTGATCTAGAAACTAAAAACTGACCAACTGATCACAGTCTGAATTAGAAACCATAATCTGACCAACTGACCACATTCTGAACTAGAAACCAGAAACTGACCAACTGAGCACAGTCTGACCTAGAAACCAGAAACTGACCAACTGAGCACAGTGTGACCTAGAAACCACAAATTGACCAACGGACCACCGTCTGACCGAGCAGCCTGTAACTGCGCAAGTGACCACAGTCTGACAGAGAAACCAGAAACTGAGCAACTGACCACAGTCTGACCTAGAAACAAGAAACTGACCAACTGACAACCGACTGACCTAAAAACCAGAAACTGAAGAACTGATGTCAGTCTAACCGAAACAACTTCAAACTGTCCAACTGCCCAGAGTGTTACATATTAACCAGAAACTGACCAACTGACCACAGTCTGACCGAGCAGCCAGTAACTGAGCAAATGACCACTTTTTGACCTAGAAAACTGAGACTGAAGAAATGACCACATTCTGACTTTGAAACGAAAAACTGAAGAAATGACCACAGTCTGACCTCGAAAACAGAAACTGAGAAACTGACCACTGATTGACCATAGAACCAAAAACTGACGTACAGTCCACAGCCTGATCTAGAAACCTGAAATTGACCAACTGAACACAGTCTGACCGAAAATACCAGAAACTAACCAACTGACCACAGTCTGACCTAGAAACCAGAAACTGACAAACTGAGCAAAGTCTTACCTAGAAATCTGAAATTGTTCAGCTGAACACAGTCTGACCGACAATACCAGAAACTGACCAACTGACCATAGTCTGACCTAGCAACCAGTAACTGACCAACTGACCAGAGTCTGACTTAGAAACCAGAAACTGACCAAATGACCACAGTCTGACTTAGAAACCAGAATCTGACCAACTGACCAAAGTCTGAACTGGAAACCAGAAACTGACCAACTGAGCGCAGACTGAACTAGAAACCAGAAACTGACCAACTGACCATAGTACCACAGAGAAACCAGAAACCGACAAACTGATCTCTGACTTACCCAGGAACCTGAATCTGACCAACTGACCACAGTCTGACTGAGCAACCAGAAACCGACCAACTGGCCACAGTCTGACCTCGGAACCAGAAACTGACCAATTGACCACAGTATGACCGAGAAAACAGAAATTGACCAACTGACGACAGTCTGAACTAGAAACCAGAAACTGACCAACTGACCACAGTCTGATCGAGAAACTAAAAACTGACCAACTGATCACAGTCTGAATTAGAAACCATAATCTGACCAACTGACCACATTCTGAACTAGAAACCAGAAACTGACCAACTGAGCACAGTCTGACCTAGAAACCAGAAACTGACCATCTGAACACAGTGTGACCTAGAAACCACAAATTGACCAATGGACCACCGTCCAACCGAGCAGCCCGTAACTGAGCAACTGACCACAGTCTGACCAAGAAAACAGAAACTGACAGACGACCACATTCTGACCGAGAAATTAGAAACTGAAGAACTGACCACAGTCTGAACTAGAAACCAGAAACTGAGCAACTGACCACAGTCTGAATTAGGAAACAGAAACTGACCATCTGACCACAGACTGACCTAGAAACCAGAAACTGAAGAACTGATCACAGTCTAACCGAGACAAACTCAAACTGTCCAACTAACCACAGTATGACTTAGAAACCAGAAACTGACCAACTGACCACAAACTGACATAGCAGCCAGAAACTGAGCAAATGACCACATTTTGACCTAGAAAATTGATACTGAAGAAATGACCACATTCTGACCTAGCAAACAGAATCTGACCAACTGACCACATTCTGACATAGAAACCAGAAACTGACCAACTGACCACAGTCTGACATAGCAACCAGAAACTGGCTAACTGGCCACAATTTGACCTAGTAACCAGTAACTGACGAACTGACCACAGTCTGACCTAGGAAGCGGAAACTGACCAAATGACCACAGTATGCCTTAGAAACCAGAAATTGACGAAATGACCACAGTCTGAACCAGAAACATGAAATTGTCCAGCTGAACACAAATTGACGGAAAATACCAGAAACTGACCAACTGACCAGAGTCTGACCGAGAAACCAAAAACTGACCAACTGACCACAGTCTGAATTAGAAACCAGAAATTGACCAACTGAGAACAGTGTGACCTAGAAATCAGAAATTGACCAACTGACGACAGTCTTACCGAGTAGCCAGTAACTGAGCAACTGACCACAGTCTGACCGAGAAACCAGAAATTGACTAACTGACAACATTCTGACCTAGAAACCAGAAACTGAAGTGATGAGCATAGTCTGACCTCGAAACCAGAAACTGACCAGCTGAGCACAGTCTGACCTAGAAAGCAGAAACTGACCAACTGACCTCAGACTGACCCAGGAACCTGAATCTGACCAACTGACCACTGTCTGACTGAGCAACCAGAAAACGATCAAATGGCCACAGTCTGACCTAGCAACTAGAAACTGACCAACTGCTCGCAGTCTGACTTAGCAAGCCGAAACTGAGCAACTGACAACAATCTGACCTCGGAACCATAAACTGACCAATTGACCACAGTATGACCGAGAAAACAGAAATCGACCAACTGACGACAGTCTGAACTAGAAACCAGAAACTGACCAACTGACCACAGTCTGATCTAGAAACTAAAAACTGACCAATTGATCACAATCTGAATTAGAAACCACAATCTGACCAACTGACCACATTCTGACCTAGAAACCAGAAACTGACCAACTGAACACAGTCTGACCTAGAAAGCAGAAACTGACCAACTGAGCAGAGTGTGACCCAGAAGCCACAAATTGACCAACGGACCACCGTCTGACCGAGCAGCCCGTAACTGAGCAAGTGACCACAGTCTGACCGAGAAACCAGAAACTGAGCAACTGACCACAGTCTGAACTAGAAACAAGAAACTGACCAACTGACCACCGACTGACCTAAAAAACAGAAACTGAAGAACTGATCACAGTCTAACCGAAACAACTTCAAACTGTCCAACTGACCACAGTGTGACCAAGAAACCAGAAACTGACCAACTGACCACAGTCTGACCGAGCAGCCAGTAACTGAGCAAATGACCACATTTTGACCTAGAAAACTGAGACTGAAAAAATGACCACATTCTGACTTAGAAACGATAAACTGAGCAACTGGCCAGAATCTGATCTCGAAACTCGAAACTGACCAACTGACCAAAGACTGACCTAGAAACCAGAATCTGTCCAAATGACCACATTCTGACTTAGAAACCATAAACTGAGCAACTGACCACATTCTGACCTAGTAACCCGAAACTGACCAACTGACCACAGACTAACCTAGAAACAAGAATCTGACCAACTGAGCAGTCTCACCTAGAAATCTGAAATTGACCAGCTGAACACAGTCTGACCGACAATACCAGAAACTGACCAACTGACCACAGTCTGACCTAGCAACCAGTAACTGACCAACTGACCACAGTCTGACTTAGAAACCAGAAACTTCCAAATGACCACTGTCTGACTTAGAAACCAGAATCTGACCAACTGACCAAAGTCTGAACTAGAAACCAGAAACTGACCAACTGAGCGCAGTCTGAACTAGAAACCAGAAACTGACCAACTGACCATAGTACCACATAGAAACCAGAAACCGACAAACTGATCTCAGACTTACCCAGGAATCTGAATCTGACCAACTGACCACAGTGTGACTGAACAACCAGAAACCGACCAAATGGCTACAGTCTGACCTAGCAACCAGAAACTGACCAACTGCTCGCAGTCTGACCTAGCAAGCCGAAACTGAGCAACTGACCACAATCTGACATAGAAACCAGAAACTGACCAACTGACCACAGTCTGACCTAGCAACCCGAAACTGACCAACTGACCACAGTCTGACCTCGGAACCAGAAACTGACCAAATGACCACAGTATGAACGAGAAAACAGAAATTAACCAACTGACGACAGTCTGAACTAGAAACCAGAAACTGACCAACTGACCACAGTCTGATCTAGAAACTAAAAATTGACCAACTGATCACAGTCTGAATTAGAAACCATAATCTGACCAACTGACCACATTCTGAACTAGAAACCAGAAACTGACCAACTGAGCACAGTCTGACCTAGAAACCAGAAACTGACCATCTGAGCACAGTGTGACCTAGAAACCACAAATTGACCAATGCACCACCGTCCAACTTAGCAGCCCGTAACTGAGCAACTGACCGCAGTCTGACCGAGAAACCAGAAACTGACAAACGACCACATTCTGACCGAGAAATTAGAAACTGAAGAACTGACCACAGTCTGACCTAGAAACCAGAAACTGAGCATCTGACCACAGTCTGAATTCGGAACCAGAAACTGACCATCTGACCACAGACTGACCTAGAAACCAGAAACTGAAGAACTGATCACAGTCTAACCGAGACAAACTCAAACTGTCCAACTGACCACAGTATGACTTAGAAACCAGAAACTGACCAACTGACCACAGTCTGACCGAGCAGCCAGAAACTGAGCAAATCACCACATTTTGACCTAGAAAACTGATACTGAAGAAATGACCACATTCTGACCTGGAAAAGGAAAACTGAGCAACTCACCAGAGTCTGACCTAGAAACTCGAAACTGACCAACTGACCACAGACTGACCTCGCAACCAGAATCTGACCAACTGACCACATTCTGACATAGAAACCAGAAACTGACCAACTGACCACAGTCTGATCTACCAACCAGAAACTGGCTAACTGACCACAATTTGACCTAGCAACCAGTAACTAACCAACTGACCACAGTCTGACCTAGAAACCATAAACTGACAAACTGAGCAAAGTCTGACCTAGAAATCTGAAATTGATCAGCTGAACACAGTCTGACCGACAACACCAGAAACTGACAAACTGACCATAGTCTGACCTAGCAACCAGTAACTGACCAACTGACCAGAGTCTGACTTAGAAACCAGAAACTGACCAAATGACCACAGTCTGACTTAGAAACCAGAATCTGACCAACTGACCAAAGTCTGAACTAGAAACCAGAAACTGACCAACTGAGCGCAGACTGAACTAGAAACCAGAAACTGACCAACTGACCATAGTACCACAGAGAAACCAGAAACCGACAAACTGATCTCTGACTTACCCAGGAACCTGAATCTGACCAACTGACCACAATCTGACTGAGCAACCAGAAACCGACCAACTGGCCACAGTCTGACCTCGGAACCAGAAACTGACCAATTGACCACAGTATGACCGAGAAAACAGAAATTGACCAACTGACGACAGTCTGAACTAGAAACCAGAAACTGACCAACTGACCACAGTCTGATCGAGAAACTAAGAACTGACCAACTGATCACAGTCTGAATTAGAAACCATAATCTGACCAACTGACCACATTCTGAACTAGAAACCAGAAACTGACCAACTGAGCACAGTCTGACCTAGAAACCAGAAACTGACCATCTGAGCACAGTGTGACCTAGAAACCACAAATTGACCAATGGACCACTGTCTAACCGAGCAGCCCGTAACTGAGCAACTGACCACAGTCTGACCGAGAAACCAGAAACTGACAGACGACCACATTCTGACCGAGAAATTAGAAACTGAAGAACTGACCACAGTCTGACCTAGAAACCAGAAACTGAGCAACTGACCACAGTCTGACCGAGAAACCAGAAACTGACAGACGACCACATTCTGACCGAGAAATTAGAAACTGAAGAACTGACCACAGTCTGACCTAGAAACCAGAAACTGAGCAACTGACCACAGTCTGAATTAGGAAACAGAAACTGACCAACTGACCACAGTCTGATCTACCAACCAGAAACTGGCTAACTGACCACAATTTGACCTAGCAACCAGTAACTAACCAACTGACCACAGTCTGACCTAGAAACCATAAACTGACAAACTGAGCAAAGTCTGACCTAGAAATCTGAAATTGATCAGCTGAACACAGTCTGACCGACAATACCAGAAACTGACCAACTGACCATAGTCTGACCTAGCAACCAGTAACTGACCAACTGACCAGAGTCTGACTTAGAAACCAGAAACTGACCAAATGACCACAGTCTGACTTAGAAACCAGAATCTGACCAACTGACCAAAGTCTGAACTAGAAACCAGAAACTGACCAACTGAGCGCAGACTGAACTAGAAACCAGAAACTGACCAACTGACCATAGTACCACAGAGAAACCAGAAACTGACAAACTGATCTCTGACTTACCCAGGAACCTGAATCTGACCAACTGACCACAATCTGACTGAGCAACCAGAAACCGACCAACTGGCCACAGTCTGACCTCGGAACCAGAAACTGACCAATTGACCACAGTATGACCGAGAAAACAGAAATTGACCAACTGACGACAGTCTGAACTAGAAACCAGAAACTGACCAACTGACCACAGTCTGATCGAGAAACTAAGAACTGACCAACTGATCACAGTCTGAATTAGAAACCATAATCTGACCAACTGACCACATTCTGAACTAGAAACCAGAAACTGACCAACTGAGCACAGTCTGACCTAGAAACCAGAAACTGACCATCTGAGCACAGTGTGACCTAGAAACCACAAATTGACCAATGGACCACCGTCTAACCGAGCAGCCCGTAACTGAGCAACTGACCACAGTCTGACCGAGAAACCAGAAACTGACAGACGACCACATTCTGACCGAGAAATTAGAAACTGAAGAACTGACCACAGTCTGACCTAGAAACCAGAAACTGAGCAACTGACCACAGTCTGAATTAGGAAACAGAAACTGACCATCTGACCACAGACTGACCTAGAAACCAGAAACTGAAGAACTGATCACAGTCTAACCGAAACAAACTCAAACTGTCCAAATGACCACAGTATGACTTAGAAACCAAAAACTGACCAACTGACCACAAACTGACATAGCAGCCAGAAACTGAGCAAATGACCACATTTTGACCTAGAAAACTGATACTGAAGAAATGACCACATTCTGACCTAGCAAAAAGAATCTGACCAACTGACCACATTCTGACATAGAAACCAGAAACTGACCAACTGACCACAGTCTGACCTAGCAACCAGAAACTGGCTAACTGGCCACAATTTGACCTAGTAACCAGTAACTGACCAACTGACCACAGTCTGACCTAGGAAGCGGAAACTGACCAAATGACCACAGTATGCCTTAGAAACCAGAAATTGACCAAATGACCACAGTCTGAACTAGAAACATGAAATTGTAGAGCTGAACACAAATTGACGGAAAATAACAGAAACTGACCAACTGACCAGAGTCTGACCGAGAAACCAAAAACTGACCAACTGACCACAGTCTGAATTAGAAACCAGAAACTGACCAACTGAGAACAGTGTGACATAGAAATCAGAAATTGACCAACTGACGACAGTCTTACCGAGCAGCCAGTAACTGAGCAACTGACCACAGTCTGACCGAGAAACCAGAAATTGACTAACTGACCACATTCTGACCTAGAAACCAGAAACTGAAGTGATGAGCATAGTCTGACCTCGAAACCAGAAACTGACCAACTGAGCACAGTCTGACCTAGAAAGCAGAAACTGACCAACTGACCTCAGACTGACCCAGGAACCTGAATCTGACCAACTGACCACTGTCTGACTGAGCAACCAGAAAACGACCAAATGGCCACAGTCTGACCTCGCAACCAGAAATTGACCAACTGCTCGCAGTCTGACCAAGCAAGCCGAAACTGAGCAACTGACCACAATCTGACGTGGAAACCAGAAACTGACCAACTGACCACAGTCTGACCTAGCAACCCGAAACTGACCAACTGACCACAGTCTGACCTCGGAACCATAAACTGACCAATTGACCACAGTATGACCGAGAAAACAGAAATCGACCAACTGACGACAGTCTGAACTAGAAACCAGAAACTGACTAACTGACCACAGTCTGATCTGGAAACTAAAAACTGACCAATTGATCACAATCTGAATTAGAAACCACAGTCTGACCAACTGACCATATTCTGACCTAGAAACCAGAAACTGACCAACTGAACACAGTCTGACCTAGAAACCAGAAACTGACCAACTGAGCACAGTGTGACCTAGAAGCCACAAATTGACCAACGGACCACCGTCTGACCGAGCAGCCCGAAACTGAGCAAGTGACCACAGTCTGACCGAGAAACCAGAAACTGAGCAACTGACCACAGTCTGACCTAGAAACAAGAAACTGACCAACTGACCACCGACTGACATAAAAACCAGAAACTGAAGAACTGATCACAGTCTAACCGAAACAACTTCAAACTGTCCAACTGACCACAGTGTGACCAAGAAACCAGAAACTGACCAACTGACCACAGTCTGACCGAGCAGCCAGTAACTGAGCAAATGACCACATTTTGACTGAGAATACTGAGACTGAAGAAATTACCACATTCTGACTGAGAAACGAAAAACTGAGCAACTGACCAGAATCTGATCTCGAAACTCGAAACTGACCAACTGACCAAAGACTGACCTAGAAACCAGAATCTGACCAAATGACCACATTCTGACTTAGAAACCATAAACTGAGCAACTGACCACATTCTGACCTAGTAACCCGAAACTGACCAACTGACCACAGACTAACCTAGAAACCAGAATCTGACCAACTGACCAGTCTCACCTAGAAATCTGAAATTGACCAGCTGAACACAGTCTGACCGACAATACCAGAATCTGACCAACTGACCAAATTCAGAACTAGAAACCAGAAACTGACCAACTGAGCGCAGTCTGAACTAGAAACCAGAAACTGACCAACAGACCATAGCACCACATAGAAACCAGAAACCGACAATCTGATCTCAGACTTACCCAGGAATCTGAATCTGACCAACTGACCACAGTCTGACTGAGCAACCAGAAACCGACCAACTGGCCACAGTCTGACCTAGCAACCAGAAACTGACCAACTGCTCGCAGTCCGACCTAGCAAGCCGAAACTGAGCAGCTGACCACAATCTGACGTAGAAACCAGAAACTGACCAACTGACCACAGTCTGACCTAGCAACCCGAAACTGACCAACTGACCACAGCCTGACCTCGGAACCAGAAACTGACCAATTGACCACAGTATGAACGAGAAAACAGAAATTGACCAACTGACGACAGTCTGAATTAGAAACCATAATCTGACCAACTGACCACATTCTGAACTAGAAACCAGAAACTGACCAACTGAGCACAGTCTGACCTAGAAACCAGAAACTGACCATCTGAGCACAGTGTGACCTAGAAACCACAAATTGACCAATGCACCACCGTCCAACTGAGCAGCCCGTAACTGAGCAACTGACCGCAGTCTGACCGAGAAACTCGAAACTGACCAACTGACCACAGACTGACCTAGCAACCAGAATCTGACCAACTGACCACATTCTGACATAGAAACCAGAAACTGACCAACTGACCACAGTCTGATCTAGCAACCAGAAACTGGCTAACTGGCCACAATTTGACCTAGCAACCAGTAACTGACCAACGACCACATTCTGACCGAGAAATTAGAAACTGAAGAACTGACCATAGACTGACCTAGAAACCAGAAACTGAAGAACTGATCACAGTCTAACCGAGACAAACTCAAACTGTCCAACTGACCACAGTATGACTTAGAAACCAGAAACTGACCAACTGACCACAGTCTGACCGAGCAGCCAGAAACTGAGCAAATCACCACATTTTGACCAAGAAAGCTGATACTGAAGAAATGACCACATTCTGACCTGGAAACGGAAAACTGAGCAACTGACCAGAGTCTGACCTAGAAACTCGAAACTGACCAACTGACAACACAGACTGACCTAGCAACCAGAATCTGACCAACTGACCACATTCTGACATAGAAACCAGAAACTGACCAACTGACCACAGTCTGATCTAGCAACCAGAAACTGGCTAACTGGCCACAATTTGACCTAGCAACCAGTAACTGACCAACTGACCACAGTCTGACCGAGGAAGCGGAAACTGACCAAATGACCACAGTATGACTTAGAAACCAGAAATTGACCAAATGACCAAAGTCTGAACTAGAAACCTGAAATTGTCCAGCTGAACACAAATTGACGGAAAATACCAGAAACTGACCAACTGACCAGAGTCTGACCGAGAAACCAAAAACTGACCAACTGACCACAGTCTGTCTTAGAAACCAGAAACTGACCAACTGAGAACAGTGTGACCTAGAAATCAGAAATTGACCAACTGACCACAGTCTTACCGAGCAGCCAGTAACTGAGCAACTGACCACAGTCTGATTGAGCAACCAGAAACTGACCAACTGGCCACAGTCTGACCGAGCAGCCAGTAACTGAGCAAATGACCACATTTTGACATAGAAAACTGAGACTGAAGAAATGACCACATTCTGACTGAGTAACGAAAAACTGAGCAACTGACCAGAATTTGATCTCGAAACTCGAAACTGACCAACTGACCAAAGACTGACCTAGAAACCAGAATCTGACCAAATGACCACATTCTGACTTAGAAACCATAAACTGAGCAACTGACCACATTCTGACCTAGTAACCCGAAACTGACCAACTGACCACAGACTAACCTAGAAACAAGAATCTGACCAACTGAGCAGTCTCACCTAGAAATCTGAAATTGACCAGCTGAACACAGTCTGACCGACAATACCAGAAACTGACCAACTGACCACAGTCTGACCTAGCAACCAGTAACTGACCAACTGACCACAGTCTGACTTAGAAACCAGAAACTGACCAAATGACCACAGTCTGACTTAGAAACCAGAATCTGACCAACTGACCAAAGTCTGAACTAGAAACCAGAAACTGACCAACTGAGCGCAGTCTGAACTAGAAACCAGAAACTGACCAACTGACCATAGTACCACATAGAAACCAGAAACCGACAAACTGATCTCAGACTTACCCAGGAATCTGAATCTGACCAACTGACCACAGTCTGACTGAGCAACCAGAAACCGACCAACTGGCCACAGTCTGACCTCGGAACCAGAAACTGAACAATTGACCACAGTCTGACCTAGCAACCAGAAACTGACCACCTGACCACATACTGACCTAGAAAGCAGAAACTGACCAACTGAGCACAGTCCGATCTAGGAAACAGAAACCGACAAACTGACCTCAGACTGACCTCGAAAACAGAAACTGACCAACTGACCACAGTCCTACCTAGGAACCAGAAACTGACCAACTGGCCACATTCTGACCTAGCAACCAGTAACTGACCAACTGACCTCAGTCTGACCTAGGAACCAGAATCTGACCAACTGACCACATTTAGACCTAGAAACCTGAAATTGACCAGTTGACCACAGTCTGAACTAGGATTCAGAAACTGACTAACTGACCACAGTCTGACCTCGGAACTAGAAAATGACTAATTGACCACAGTCTGATCTAGCAACCTGAAATTGACCAACTGACCACAGTCTGAACTAGAAACCAGAAACTGACCAACTGAACACAGTCTGACCTACACACCAGAAACTGAACAACTGTCCATAGTCTTACCGAGAAACCAGAAACTGACCAACTGACCATAGTCTGACCTACAAATCAGAAACTGACCAATTGACCACAGTCTGACCTACACACCAGAAACTGACCAACTGACCACAGTCTGACCTTGGAACCAGAAACTAACCAACTGACCACAGACTGACCTCGAAACCAGAAACTGAAGAACTGAACACAATCAAACCAAGACAACGCGAAACTGACCAACTGACTACAATTAGACCTAGAAACCAGAAACTGACAACTGACCACAATCTGACCTCGAAAACAGAAACTGAAGAAATGACCAGTCTTACCTGGAAACCAAAAACTGAGCAACTGACCACAGTCTTTCCTAGAAACCCGAAACTGACCAACTGACCACAATCTGACCTATGAACCAGAAACTGACCAACTGAACACAGGCTGACCTAGCAACCAGTAACTGACCAACTGACCTCAGTCTGACGTAAGAACCAGAAACTGACAAACTGACCACATTTAGACCTAGAAACTGAAATTGACCAGTTGACCACAGTTTGAACTAGGATTCAGAAACTGTCTAACTGACCACAGTCTGACCTCGGAACCAGAAACTGACTAACTGACCACAGTCTGACCTAGCAACCCAAAACTGACCAAACTGACACAGTCTGAGCTAGGAACTAGAAACTGACCAAATTACCACAGTATGACCTAGAAACAAGAAATTGACCAACTGAACACTGTCTGAACTAGCAACCAGAAACTGAAGAACTGACCACAGTCTGACCTAGAAACCAGAAACTGACCAACTGTCCATAGTCTGACCGAGAAACCAGAAACTGACCAACTGACCATAGTCTGACTTAGAAAACAGAAACTGACCAACTGACCACAGTCTGACCTACAAATTAGAAACTGGCCAACTGACCACAGTCTGACCTACACACCAGAAACTGATCAACTGACCACAGTCTGATCTAGTAACCAGAAACTGACCAACTGACCACAGACTGACCTCGAAACCAGAAACTGAACAACTGAACACAGTCAAACTTAGACAACGCGAAACTGACCAACTGACCACAATGTGACCTAGAAACCAGAAACTGACAACTGACCATAGTCTGACCTCGAAAACAGAAACTGAAGAAATGACCAGTCTTACCTGGAAACCAGAAACTGAGCAACTGACCACAGTCTGACGTAGAAACCCGAAACTGACCAACTGACTACAGTCTGACCTCGAACACCGAAACTGACCAACTGACCAAAAACTGACCTAGTAACCAGAAACTGACCAACTGACCATATTCTGACTTCGAAAACAGAAACTGACCAACTGAGCAGTCTCACCTAGAAATCTGAAATTGACCAGCTGAACACAGTCTGACTGACAATACCAGAAACTAACCAACTGACCACAGTCTGACCTAGCAACCAGTAACTGACCAACTGACCACAGTCTGACTTAGAAACCAGAAACTGACCAAATGACCACAGTCTGACTTAGAAACCAGAATCTGACCAACTGACCAAAGTCTGAACTAGAAACCAGAAACTGACCAACTGAGCGCAGTCTGAACTAGAAACCAGAAACTGACCAACTGACCATAGTACCACATAGAAACCAGAAACCGACAAACTGATCTCAGACTTACCAAGGAATCTGAATCTGACCAACTGACCACAGTCTGACTGAGCAACCAGAAACCGACCAACTGGCCACAGTCTGACCTCGGAACCAGAAATTGACCAACTGCTCGCAGTCTGACCTAGCAAGCCGAAACTGAGCAACTGACCACAATCTGACATAGAATCCAGAAACTGACCAACTGACCACAGTCTGACCTAGCAACCCGAAACTGACCAACTGACCACAGTCTGACCTCGGAACCAGAAACTGACCAATTGACCACAGTATGAACGAGAAAACAGAAATTGACCAACTGACGACAGTCTGAACTAGAAACCAGAAACTGACCAACTGACCACAGTCTGAATTAGAAACCATAATCTGACCAACTGACCACATTCTGAACTAGAAACCAGAAACTGACCAACTGACCGCAGTCTGACCGAGAAACCAGAAACTGACAAACGACCACATTCTGACCGAGAAACCAGAAACTGAAGAACTGATCACAGTCTAACCGAGACAAACTCAAACTGTCCAACTGACCACAGTATGACTTAGAAACCAGAAACTGACCAACTGACCACAGTCTGACCGAGCAGCCAGAAACTGAGCAAATCACCACATTTTGACCAAGAAAACTGATACTGAAGAAATGACCACATTCTGACCTGGAAAAGGAAAACTGAGCAACTGACCAGAGTCTGACCTACAAACTCGAAACTGACCAACTGACCACAGACTGACCTAGCAACCAGAATCTGACCAACTGACCACATTCTGACATAGAAACCAGAAACTGACCAACTGACCACAGTCTGATCTAGCAACCAGAAACTGGCTAACTGGCCACAATTTGACCTAGCAACCAGTAACTGACCAACTGACCACAGTCTGACCTAGGAAGCGGAAACTGACCAAATGACCACAGTATGACTTAGAAACCAGAAATTGACCAAATGACCACAGTCTGAACTAGAAACCTGAAATTGTCCAGCTGAACACAAATTGACGGAAAATATCAGAAACTGACCAACTGACCTGAGTCTGACCGAGAAACCAAAAACTGACCAACTGACCACAGTCTGACTTAGAAACCAGAAACTGACCAACTGAGAACAGTGTGACCTAGAAATCAGAAATTGACCAACTGACCACAGTCTTACCGAGCAGCCAGTAACTGAGCAACTGACCACAGTCTGATTGAGCAACCAGAAACTGACCAACTGGCCACAGTCTGACGTAGCAACCAGTAACTGAACAACTTTCCGCAGTCTGACCTCGAAAGCCGAAACTGAGCAACTGACCACAATCTGACGGAGAAACAAGGAACTGACCAACTGACCACAGTCTGAACTCGGAACCAGAAACTGACCAACTGACCACAGTCTGACCTAATTACCAGAAAATGACCAACTGACCTCAGTCTGACCTAGAAACCAGAAACTGACCCATTGAGCACAGTCTTACCTAGAAACCAGAAACTGACCACCTGACCACATACTGACCTAGAAAGCAGAAACTGACCAACTGAGCACAGTCCGATCTAGGAAACAGATACCGACAAACTGACCTCAGACTGACCTCGAAAACAGAAACTGACCAACTGACCACAGTCCTACCTAGGAACCAGAAACTGACCAACTGGCCACATTCTGACCTAGCAACCAGTAACTGACCAACTGACCTCAGTCTGACCTAGGAACCAGAATCTGACCAACTGACCACATTTAGACCTAGAAACCTGAAATTGACCAGTTGACCACAGTCTGAACTAGGATTCAGAAACTGACTAACTGACCACAGTCTGACCTCGGAACTAGAAACTGACTAATTGACCACAGTCTGATCTAGCAACCTGAAATTGACCAACTGACCACAGTCTGAACTAGAAACCAGAAACTGACCAACTGAACACAGTCTGACCTACACACCAGAAACTGAACAACTGTCCATAGTCTGACCGAGAAACCAGAAACTGACCAACTGACCATAGTCTGACTTAGAAAACAGAAACTGACCAACTGATAACAGTCTGACCTACAAATCAGAAACTGACCAATTGACCACAGTCTGACCTACACACCAGAAACTGACCAACTGACTACAATTAGACCTAGAAACCAGAAACTGACAACTGACCACAATCTGACCTCGAAAACAGAAACTGAAGAAATGACCAGTCTTACCTGGAAACCAAAAACTGAGCAACTGACCACAGTCTTTCCTAGAAACCCGAAACTGACCAACTGACCACAATCTGACCTATGAACCAGAAACTGACCAACTGAACACAGGCTGACCTAGCAACCAGTAACTGACCAACTGACCTCAGTCTGACGTAAGAACCAGAAACTGACAAACTGACCACATTTAGACCTAGAAACTGAAATTGACCAGTTGACCACAGGTTGAACTAGAATTCAGAAACTGTCTAACTGACCACAGTCTGACCTCGGAACCAGAAACTGACTAACTGACCACAGTCTGACCTAGCAACCCAAAACTGACCAACTGACACAGTCTGAGCTAGGAACTAGAAACTGACCAAATGACCACAGTATGACCTAGAAACAAGAAATTGACCAACTGAACACTGTCTGAACTAGCAACCAGAAACTGAAGAACTGACCACAGTCTGACCTAGAAACCAGAAACTGACCAACTGTCCATAGTCTGACCGAGAAACCAGAAACTGACCAACTGACCATAGTCTGACTTAGAAAACAGAAACTGACCAACTGACCACAGTCTGACCTACAAATTAGAAACTGGCCAACTGACCACAGTCTGACCTACACACCAGAAACTGACCAACTGACCACAGTCTGACCTAGTAACCAGAAACTGACCAACTGACCACAGACTGACCTCGAAACCAGAAACTGAACAACTGAACACAGTCAAACCAAGACAACGCGAAACTGACCAACTGACCACAATGTGACCTAGAAACCAGAAACTGACAACTGACCATAGTCTGACCTCGAAAACAGAAACTGAAGAAATGACCAGTCTTACCTGGAAACCAGAAACTGAGCAACTGACCACAGTCTGACGTAGAAACCCGAAACTGACCAACTGACCATATTCTGACTTCGAAAACAGAAACTGACCAACTGACCAAAGTCTGACCTAGCAACCAGTATCTGACCAACTGATCACCGTCTGACCTAGAAAGCAGAAACTGACCAACTGACCACAGTCTGACCTAGACACCAGAAACTGGCCAACTGACCACAGTCTGACCTACACACCAGAAACTGACCAACTGACCACTGTCTGACCTAGTAACCAGAAACTGACCAACTGACCACAGACTGACCTCGAAACCAGAAACTGAACAACTGAACACAGTCAAACCAAGACAACGCGAAACTGACCAACTGACCACAGTCTGACATGCTAACCAGCAACTGACCAACTGACCACAGTCTGACAGGGAAAACCAGAAACTGACCAACTGACCACAGTCTGACCTAGGAACTAGAAACTGAACAACTGACCACAGACTGACCTATAAACGAGAAACTGAAGACCTGATCAAAGTCGAGCCGAGGCAAGCCGAAACTGACCACAGTTTGACCAACAAACCAGAAACTGACCAACTGACCACAGTCTGACCTCGAAAACAGAAACTGATGAAATGACCACAGTCATAGAAACATAGAAACAGAGAAACATAGAAAATAGGTGCAGGAGTAGGCTATTCGGCCCTTCTAGCCTGCACCGCCATTCAATGAGTTCATGGCTGAACATGCAACTTCATACTCCAAACCTGCTTTCTCGCCATACCCCTTGATTCCCCTCATAATAAGGACTCCATCTAACTCCTTTTTGAATATATTTAGTGAATTTGCCTCAACAACTTTCTGTGGTAGAGAATTCCACAGGTTCATCAATCTCTGGGTGTAGAAATTCTTCCTCATCTCGGTCCTAAATGTATAAGAAAGAAAAACTATCTTTTAGACTGACTTTGAGATTGGTTTAATTGGCAACGAATTGCTAAGTAGCTGTTTGGTGTTTAAGTACATTTTAGTAAGTAAATCAATTTAAGGGTTAAGTCATGGCAGGAGAGCTCGGACCCATGCCATGCTCCTCCTGTGCTATGTGGAAAGTCAGGAACGCTTCCAGTGTCCATGAATATTATGTATGCGGGAAGTGTGTCCTGCTGTAGCTCCTGACAGACCGCATGCCGGCATTGGAGCTGTGGATGGACTCACTCTGGAGCTTGCGCGATGCTGAGAATGTTGTGGATAGCACATTTAGTGAGTGGGTTTCACCGCAGGTAAAGGTTAGGACAGATAGTGAATGGGTGACCAAGAGGCAAGGCAAGAGGAGGAAGGAAGTGCAGGACTCCCCTGCGGTCATCTCTCTCCAAAATAGATATACCGTTTTGGATACTGTTGCGGGAGAAGAATTAACAGGGGAAGGCACCAGCAGCCAGGTTCTTGGCACCGTGGGTGGCTCTGCTGCCCAAAAGTGTGGTTAAAAGAGTGGGATAGCTAAAGTGATAGGGGAATCCATTGTAAGGAGAATAGATAGGAGTTTCGCAGTCGCAACCGAGACTCCAGGATGATATGTTGCCGCCCTGGTGCAAGGGTCAAGGATGTGTCGGAACGGCTGCAGAACATTCTGGAGTGGGAGGGTGAAAAGCCAGTTGTCGTGCTACATGTAGGTACCAACGATATAGGTAAGAAGCGGAACGGGGTCCTACAAGCTGAATTTAGGAAGCTAGGAGTTAAATTAAAAAGTAGGACCTCAAAGTTAGTAATCTCTGGATTGCTACCAGTGCCACGTGCTAATCAGAGTAGAGGGAGCAGGTTAGTTAGAATAAATACGTGGCTTGAGCATTGGTGCAAGAGGGAGGGATTCAAATTCCTGGGACATTGGAACCAGTTCTGGGGGAAGTGTGACCTCTACAAAAGGGACGGTCTGCACTTGGGTAAGACTGGAACGGATGTCCTAGGGGTAACATTTTCTAATGCAGTTCGGGAGTGTTTAAACTAATATGGCAGGGGGATGGGAACCTATGCAGCGAGATAGGGCGAAGTAATATGGAGTCAGAAACAGATGGTAGAAAGGTAAAAAGAACTAGTGGAAGGCTGAGTAAACAAAGGCAAGAAACAAAAATTGCCACACTACATCATAATTCGAAAAGGACAAAGGGTGTTAAAAAAAACAAGCCTGAAGGCTTTGTGTATTAATGCAGGGAGTATCCGTAATAAGATGGATGAATTAACTGTGCAAATAGATGTTAACAGATATGTTGTGATTGGGATTCCAGAGATGTGGCTCCAGGATGATCAGGGCTGGGAACTCAACATCCATGGGTATTCAACATTCAGGAAGGAGAGAATAAAAGGAAAAGGAGGTGGGGTAGCATTGCTGGTGAAAGAGGAGATTAATGCAATAGTTAGGAAGGACATTAGCTTGGATGATGTGGAATCTTCTGGGCAGAGCGGCAGAAATCCAACGGGCAAAAAACGTTAGTGGGAGTTGTGTACGGACCTCCAAACAGTAGTAGTGATGTTTGGGAGGGTATGAAACAGGAAATTAGCTGTTCATGCAATAAAGGTACAGCAGTTATCATGGGTGACTTTAATCTGCAAATCGATTGGGCTACTCAAACTGGAAGCAAAACGGTGGAGGAGGATTTCATGGAGTGCATAAGGGATGCTTTTCTAGGACAATATGTTGAGGAACCAACTGGGGGGCAGGCCATCTTAGACTGGTTGTTGTGTAATGAGAGAGATTAATTAGCAATCTCGTGTGCGAGGCCCCTTGGGGAAGAGTGACCACAATAAGGTGTAATTTGGCGTTAGGATGGAGAACGAAACAGTTAATTTAGAGACCATGGTACAGAACTTAAAGAAGGGTAACGTTGAAGGTATGAGGCGTGAATTGGCTCGGGTAGATTGGCGAATGATACTTGAGCGATTGACTGTGGATGGGCAATGGCAGACATTTAGAGATCGCATGGATGAACTACAACAATTGTACATCCCTGTCTGCTGTAAAAAATAAAAAAAGGGATGGTGGCTCAACCGTGGTTATCAAGGGAAATCAGGGATAGTATTAAAGCCAAGGAAGTGGCATACAAATTGGCCAGAAATAGCAGTGAACGCGGGGACGGGGAGAAATTTAGAACTCAGCAGAGGAGGACAAAGGGTTTGATTCAGGCAAGGAATATAGAGTACGAGAGGAAGTTTTCAGGGAACATTAAGACGGACTGCAAAGGTTTCTGTCGATATGTAAAGAGAAAAACTTAGTAAAGGCAAACGTAGGTCCTCTGCAGTCAGAATCAGGGGAAGTCATAACCGGGAACAAAGAAATGGCAGACCAATTGAACAAGTACTTTGGTTCGGTATTCTCGAAGGAGGATACAAACAAACTTCCGGATATAAAAAGGGTCAGAGGGTCGAGTAAGAAGGAGGAACTGAGGGAAATCTTTATTAGTCGGGAATTGTGTTGGGGAAATTGATGGGATTGAAGGCCGATATAACCCTATGGCCTGATGGACTGCATCCCAGAGTATTTCAGGAGGTGGCCTTGGAAATAGCGGATGTATTGACAGTCATTTTCCAATATTGCATAGACTCTGGTTCAGTTCCTAAGGAGGGGAGGGTAGCCAATGTAACCCCACTTTTTAAAAAAGGAGGGAGTGAGAAAACAGGGAATTATCGACCGGTCAGCCTAACATCAGTAGTGGGTAAAATGATGGAATCAATTATTAAGGATTTCATAGCAGCGCATTTGGAAAGTGATGACATGATAGGTCCAAGTCAGCATGGATTTGTGAAAGGGAAATCATGCTTGACAAATTTTCTGGAATTTTTTGAGACTGTTTCCAGTCGAGTGGACAAGGGAGAACCCGTTGATACAGTGTATTTGGACCTTCAGAAGGCTTTCGACAAGGTCCCACACAAGGGATTAATGTGCAAAGTTAATGCACATGGGATTGGGGGTAGTGTGCTGACGTGAATTGAGAATTGGTTGGCAGGCAGGAAGCAAAGAGGAGGAGCAAATGGGTACTTTTCAGAATGGCAGGCAGTGACAAGTGAGGTACCGCAGCGATCAGTGCTGGGGCCCCACCTATTTACATTGTACATTAATGATTTGGACGAGGGGATTAAATGTAGTATCTCCAAATTTGCAGATGACACGAAGCTGGGTGGCGGCGTGAACTGCGAGGAGGATGCTCTGAGGCTGCACAGTGACGTGGATAGGTTAAGTGAGTGGGCAAATGCATGGCAGATGCAGTATAATGTGGATAAATGTGAGGTTATCCAATTTGGTGGTACAAAACAGAGAGACAGACTCTTATATGAATGGTGACAGATTCGGAAAAGGGAAGGTTCAACGAGACCTGGGTGTCATGGTACATCAGTCATTGAAGGTTGGCATGCAGGTACAGCAGGCGGTTAAGAAAGCAAATGGCATGTTGGCCTTCATAGCGAGTGGATTTGAGTACAGGGGCAGGGAGGTATTACTGCAGTTGTACAGGGCCTTGGTGAGGCCACACCTGAAGTATTGTGTACTGTTTTGGACTTCTAACTTGAGGAAGGACACTCTTGCTATTGAGGGAGTGCAGCGAAGGTTCACCAGACAGATTCGCGGGATGGCGGGACTGACATATCAAGAAAGATTGGATCAACTGGGCTTGTATTCACTGGAGTTCAGAAGAATAAGAGGGGATATCGATGAAACATATAAAGTACTGACGGGACTGGACAGGTTAGATGCAGGAAGAATGTTCCCAATGTTGGGGAAGTCCACAACCAGGGATCACTGTTTAAGGATAAGGGGTAACAAATTAAGTCCGAGATGAGGAGAAACTCCTTCTCCCAGAGTCTGGTGAACCCGTGGAATTTCTACCACAGGAAGTTGTTGAGGCCAATTCACTAAATATATTCAACAAGGAGTTAGATGTAGTCCTTACTACGAGGTAGATCAAGGGGTATGGTGAGAAAGCAGGAATGGGGTACTGAAGTTCCATGTTCAGCCATGAACTCATTGAATGGCGGTGCAGGCTCGAAGTGCCAAATGGCCTACTCCTGCACCTATTTTCTATATTTCTATGTTTCTCCCCATCTCTACCCCTTCCCCTCCTCGCCCCAGGCCGCCTTGTCCAGGAACACCTCAGGCGATGCCTCAATTGGAGGGATGAAAAAGAGACGCGGGAAACGAGGTGAGAACATTCTCGTATCCAGGAGCAGGATCTTTGTACTGATGCGCATGTGTCATTGGGACTGGCAGGGGGGGATGCCGAAACTAGGAGTGGAGTGTTGCGTTCCGGGACCAGTGTGAGGCCTGTGCCAGCAGAGTCCCTGGCTGTCGCCTCCAGGGCCTCCGCCATTCATTGATGGTGCCGGAGACTCTGGCCAGCTGTTGGGATATGCCCTCAAAGCTTCTAGGAGCTGGTCACCTATGGTCTCCTGTCATCCTGGACAAGCGAACCAGCTCTCCGTTCTCATCTGTCGCTGGTGTACGAGACCTGTGCATGGTTGTTGCCGGCCTGTGGACAAAAGGGATTGCCTTGTAGCGAGGTTCCTTTGTGTCCGATACCTCCACACTGGAGCTGGGAGTTGTTGGAAGCATCACTAGATGTCCCTTGGAGGAGAATGCCTGCTCGATCATGGCTATGCAGGCTCCTGGAATTCCGCGCTCCCATCCATCCGCAAGAGAACAAACGGATAGATGGGCGGGAATCGGACATCCTCCACATGAGATGTCGGTTCATCCAGCAAGACAGGGTCCATTCCCCCAGCTTCTGGCCTCTGTGGTCTTGTCCATCAACACAGTTTGCATTGCAACGATTCTCACTGGGCCTGCATTATTTGTGGGATGACGTTAGCAACCAGCGATCATATATTATTGCTCGGGTATGAGTGCGTGTGGCACCAATTCAATTCAGATCGTGCAATGGTGTATACTTGGCTCACGTCCGATCATTTCAGGCTCTGGAGATCTAGGCCTGGCTCACCGACTGTTCCTCCCCACGGGTATGGTCACCCGGTCCTCCGTGGCAGTGATGTCGTTGGTGACTGGTGGCCCCCCCATCAGTTGGACGCTCCTCGGACCTCATCGTCGATAGCTTCTCCTGTGAAATGTAACCAAGCGACATGTCAGGAGGTCGTTGCGTGATATTTTGCTGGGTCGTGTCACAGACAGAGATTGATACAACATTAACCTACAGATGCAATCACGTTTATGATCAGAATGATCATTTCTTGCCAAAAGACGTACACCGTGACCGCAGGAATTGAGTACAACATTCCCAATAGTAGGACGATCTCACATGTGATAGGCACATATGCTTCTTACAAATCAAATTCATAACTGCATAAGTTAGTGTAAATAAATGTGATACTTACTGTTGCCGATTCCATAAGGTCGTTCCATTGCTTGCAGCATTGATTGGCTTCACGCTCCACGTTGGTGGCCTCCGAGACCACCTCTCTATCTCGATCCAGATCCTCATGTAGACCTTTGCGGCTGGATTCCCATCCCCCCCACCCTCGTCCCTGGGTCAACTCACCCCAGCGTGACTCGACATCCCGCAGGAGGGAAGCATTTATCTCGTCCGAGAACCTCCTCGCTCTCTTTGCTCCTCCAATGTCCTCATCTCGCAGCTGGCTGCTCGCACCAGCGTGAGCTGAATCCTCCAATCAGCCATGATATTGTTGAGTGGCGGAGCAGGCTCGAGGGGCTAGATGGCCATCTCCTGTTCCGAATTCTGACGTTGTTATGTTCTCCCTCCATTATTGTCGCAGAATTCTTGCAAAGATCTGGCCTCTAGCGGCTGACTATTTTGCCCAATTTGCTGCAAAGCTCAACCCGCTCCCTCCTTCCTCCCAAAGCAACGACACCCCACTCACACACACCTCCACTCAATCTCAACAGCCTCACCCTTCTGCGCAAGTCAGAATGAGCACTGAGCTCCTGAATCGTGGGACTCGAGTGTTGCCATGTCAGTGTAAGGACAGCTACACTCGACAGCATAAGATGAGAGCGATATAAACTAAATACTCATATGGTATCAGTCACGCTAACGCCCGTTTTCAAAAAAGCAGACGAGTAAAAACCTTTTGTGCATCTTCAACGCCCATTTTATCGCTGAAATGATATATAACGCCCAGATTTCGCCCATTTGTAAACAAAATGGAAACCGAGGGGGCATTTTTCAAGAAGTTATCGCCAAGCGTTGCGTGTGCTTTAGCCATGTGCATAACGCCGGGACAAAATATTGCAGCCCGCCAACTTTGTTAGGGCAGATTGAGCAAAATCAGCGGCCGTAATATCGCCCGAGCGTGACTTTCCACAACGATTTAACGCCCAGGTTCGCTCTTAACGCTATTTTATAGTTCGTAAAGAGCACGTTTGGGGGAAGTAATGCCCAGGAGATCGGCGGCTCTCAGTTTCCCTCACCTCGCAGACATCCCGCCCGCAATATCGCTTGCAGAAAAAAACGCCCACAATGGGTGTAACATTTCTGAACCAACGCCAGCGGTGTGGCTGGCGTTTTTCCAATCACAGCTCTCTCATTCAAAGGGCTGCCTGAACTTGAGCGGAGTTTCTGCCTGAAATTGAGCATTTTCCTTTGACTCCGGAGTTCGACTCAGTTGACGTGGACATCACAACAGACATATTTTCAGTCTCTGGACTGTTGGGGTTTACATTTACTGCACAGTGTTTAATGGTGAAGCTATCTGCGGCAATGCGCTTCAAGGTTACGTGTAAGAAAATACGATTTGTAACAACATGGGTCTGAAATCATAATTAACGTGCAATTTTAAAGCACATGGGATTGGGGGTAGTGTGCTGACGTGGATTGAGAACTGGTTGGCAGACAGGAAGCAATGAGTGGGAGTAAATGGGTACTTTTCAGAATGGCAGGCAGTGACTAGTGGGGTAGCGCAGGGATCAGTGCTGGGGCCACAGCTGTTTACTTTGTACATTAATGATTTAGACGAGGGGATTAAATGAAGTATCTCCAAATTTGCGGTTGACACTAAGTTGGGTGGCAGTGTCAGCTGCGAGGAGGATGCTGCGAGGCTGCAGATTGATTGGATAGGTTAGGTGAGCGGGTAAATGCATGTTAGATGCAGTATAATGTGGTTAAATGTGAGGTTATCCACTTTGATGGTACAAAACAGAGAGACAGACTATTATCTGAATGGGGACAGATTAGGAAAAGGGAAGATGCAACGAAACCTGGGTGTCATGGTACATCAGTCATTGAAGGTTGCCATGCAGGTACAGCAGACGGTTAAGAAGGCAAATGGCATGTTGGCCTTCATAGCGTGGGGATTTGAGTAAGGGGCAGGGAGGATTTTCTACAGTTGTATAGGGCCTTGGTGAGGCCACATCTGGAGTATTGTGCTCAGTTTTGGTCTCATAACTTCAGGAAGGACATTATTGCTGTTGAGGGAGTGCAGCGAAGGTTCACCAGACTGATTCCCGTGATGGCGGGAATGACCTATCACAAAAGACTGGAACAACTGGGCTTGTATTCACTGGAGTTCAGAAGAATGAGAGGGGACCTCATAGAAACGTTTAAATTTCTGACGGGTTTGGACAGGTTAGATGCAGGAATAATGTTCCCAATGTTGGGGAAGTCCACAACCATGGGACACAGTCGAAGGATAAGGAGTAAGAAATTTAGGACCGAGATAAGGAGAAACTTCTTCACCCAGAGAGTGGTGAACCTGTGGAACTCACCACCAGACGAAGTTGTTGATGCCAATTCACTAAATATATTCAAAAAGTAGTTAGATGAAGTCCTTACTACTCGGGGGATCAAGGGGTATGCTGAGAAAACAGGAATGAGGTCGTGAAGTTGCATGTTCAGCCATGAACTCATTGAATGGTCGTGCAGGCTCGAAGGGCCGAATGGCCTAATGATGCACCTATTTTCCATGTTTCCATGTTTCTATCACTTGCAATAACACCCAACCCCAGCCCAGACCCCACTTTGTCCACGATTGTCAGCAAAGAAATGATCAATCTCTCCAGCAACACAGAATATAAAGGGGAACCAGGAGGGGGGTCGAGGACCCCCATACAATACATCAAATTGCATCCACCCAGATGGAGATATCATACAGCCATCACAAGCTGAAATGCAGCTCACCCACAGAACCTTCATCTCACAACTTCTAGCGCTTACCTTCCTCGCTACACGGAGATTGGCCGTGGAGCTCCTCAGGCGCTTCCTCATTGGGGGGCTGGAGGCAGATGTGGTCATTGCACGGGTCCGGGAGTGGGGGCGTGGGAGCGTACATCTCTGATGCAGAAGCAGCATCTTGGTCCTGGCTCTCATCCGTCTTTGGCAGTGTGGGCGCAGAGACTAGGGGTGGAGAGAGAAAAGGCGAAGAGATCGAGAGAGAGAGAAGGCGGGAGAGAGAGGGAGAGAGAGAGAGAGAGACAGAGAGAGAGAGAGAGAGAGAGAGAGAGACAGAGACAGAGAGAGAGAGAGACAGAGAAAGAGAGAGAGAGAGGGCAAGAGAGAGAGAGAGTGAGAGAAAGAGAGTGAAAGAGAAGGCGAGAGAAAGAGAGGGAGAGACAGAGAGAGAGAGAGGGAGAAGGCAAGAGATAGAGAGGGAGAAGGTAAGAGAAGGAAATAAGGCGAGAGCGAGAGAGATAAGGCGAGAGAGAGAGAGAGAAAGTGAGAGAGAGCGAGAGAGAGAGAACGCAGGAGAGAGAGAGAGAGATTAAGAGAAAACGCAAGAGAGAGGGAGAGAGAGAAGGTGGGAGAGAGAGAGATAGAAGGCGAGAGAGAGAGAGAGAGGGCGGGAGAGAGAAGGGAGAGGGGGAACGCGAGTGAGAGAGAGACAGAGGCAGATAGAGAGAGGGCAAGAGAGAGAGAGAGAGTGAGAGAGAGAGAGCGAAAGAGAAGAAGAGAGAGAGAGAGAAGGTGAGAGAGAGACAGAGCGAAAAGATGAGAGAGAGCGAGAGAGAGAGAAGGCGAGAGAGATGTTCCTGGCTATCGCATCCTGGGTCTCCGCCATCTGTTCATTGTGGCCAGCTGTCGGGACATCACACCCAATGCTTCGATGAGCTGGTCACCAATGTCTCCAGTCTTCCTGGACAAACGTACTTTCTCGTCGCTGTCAGTTGCTGCACGCGGGACAGACTTGGCGCTTCCGTGATGTCCTGGGGACTAATGGAGGAGTTTGGGCAAGGTAACTTCAGAGTGGCCAGATGGGAGGACCACTAGCTGGCCTTGTGACTTGTGACGATGCATGTTCCTCGATACCTTCACTCTAATCCATGGAGAACAGATTCAGCGGATTGATGGGCGACAATCGCAGCTCCTCGGCACCAGATGTAGTCGGTTCATCCTACGACACATATGCCACAACCCCCATCTTGTACACTCCAGGATCTAGCTTGGGGCCATGCTGCTGGCTGAGCTACAATACACAAATGAGTTTCTGAGAGGAGAAAGGGGTGGCTCGGCTCGCAACTTGAGTCCAGCGCTACACACAGCGTATACACGTCAAAAACACCACCGCACTCAAAGTCATCGCGGACATCACATTTCATGACCACCAACACATTGGTATTGCAATAATTTTCTTTCGTACATCATTATTTCGATGATAATTTGAGAAACCATCTATCACATGCGATTGTCCGGATATGAGTGGGTTGAGGCCTCCATTGAATTCACATCACTCAATGGCGTAAGCTTTTCTCACTTCAGGTTCAGCAAATGCGTCCGTGGCTGTTTGCGGGTGCTTTCGCACGAGTGCGAGCACACGCCTCTCCTTCTCAGTGATGTCGCAGAGGGCTGGTGGGCCCCACACCCGTTAACCTCAGCACAGACCTCGTATTCGAGTGCTTCCTCAGTAAAAGTTGACTGGACGACAAGGCAAGAGAACATTGCATGATATCATTGCTCGGTCTTGTCACAGAGACTGATACAACACATAATCAACAGATGCAATCAGGATTATTATGATAATTATCTTTCACGACCTAACGATTGAAACCGTGACCGCAGGCTTTGAGGAAAACATTCCCGGAAAAGTGAAAGAATTTATGTGATAGAAACATAAAAATATAGAAACATAGAAAATAGGTGCAGGAGTAGGCCATTCAGCACTTCGAGCCTGCGCCGTCATTCAATGAGTTCATAGCAGAACATGCAACTTAAGTACCCCATTCCTGCTTTCTCGCCATACCCCTTGATCCCCCTAGTAGTAAGGACTACATCTATCTCCTTTTTGCATACATTTAATGAATTGGCCACAACAACTTCGTGTGGTTGAGAATTCCACAGGTTCACCACTCTCTGGGTCAAGAAGTTTCTCCTCATCTCGGTCCTAAATGGCTTACCACTTATCCTTAGACTGGGACCCCTGGTGCTGGACTTCCCCAACATTGGGAACATTCTTCCTGCATCTAACCTGTCCAAACCCGTCAGAATTTTAAACGTTTCTCTGAGATCTCCTCTCATTCTGTTGAACTCCAATGAATACAAGTCCAGTTGGTCAAGTATTTCTTGATAGGTCAGTCCCGCCATCCCGAGAATCAGTCTGGTGAAGCTTCGCTGCACTCCCTCAATAGGAAGAATGTCCTTCCTCAAGTTAGGAGACCAGAACTGTACACAATACTCCAGGTGTGGCTTCGCCAAGGCCCTGTACGACTGTAATAACATATGCCTGCCCCGTACTTATATCCCCTCGCTATGAAGGCCAACATGCCATTTGCCGCCTTCTCCGCCTGCTGTACCTGCATGCCAACCTTCAATGACTGATGTGCCATGACACCAATGTCGCGTTGCACCTCCCCTTTTCCTAATCTGTCGCCATTCAGATAATAGTCTGTCTCTCTGTTTTTACCACCAAAGTGGACAACCTTACATTTATCCACATTATATTGCATCTGCCATGCATTTGCCCACTCACCTAACCTGTCCAAGTCACTCTGCAGCCTCATAGCATCCACTTCGCCTGATGAGAGTCATTCATGGCTGTTACAAATCCAATTATATTAATAATAAGTAAATCTAAATCAATTTGCTATTAATCTTGCACATCGCACAAGGTCGTTCTCTCGGTTGTGGCATTGGTTGCAGTCACAAACCTTGTTGGTAGCCAGCGACACAAACTGTGCTATTTCAGTCCATATCCTTTGGAGTGGGCTTCCTATCCCCACCATGTTTCAAATCACCCCAGCGTAACTGGACCTCCTCCAGGAGCGAGGTATTTGCCTCGTCCGAGGACCACCTGGCTCTTTTGTACCTCCAATGTGTTCCTCTCCCAACTCACTGTTATCTCTAGCATCAGAATCCAAAGCGTGGTGTGATGCCTCCTCCTGACTCTCCATTATCGGCCAAATTGCGGCAAATATGTGGCTGGCGGCTACTAGGTTATTTTTCCCTACTTGCTGTGAAGCTCCAAAGTCTCCTTCCCTCCTCCCAAAGCAGTCACACGACACCCAGACACGCCTTCAGTCCCTCAGAGCACCCTCTCTCCCTAAGTCCTCTTCCGTTTATGTATCTATGACCCTTGACTTCCAGATCCGCAGGAACCAAAGTGTTGCCATGCCGTTGCGAAGAACGGCCACACTTTACGCAGAAGGTCAAAAAAAGTTGAATTCGCCGGCTGTAACGGACACTTTCTAAAAAGTAAACTAGGGTGTTTTGGGAATGGACGAGAAGCCGGCAATCTGAAAACACTTTGTTAACGCCCACGCCGGAAATTAGGCCCATTTTTGGGGCGATAAGCACAAAAGTGGAGGTTCTAAGGACTTTGAGAATAGGCGAGTATCCCGCGATCTCAAAACGCTTTGTTAACGCCCACGCCGGAAATTAGGCCCATTTTTGGTGTGATAAGCACAAAAGTGGAGGCTCTAAGGACTTTGAGAATAGGCGAGTATCCCGCGATCTCAAAACACTTTGTTAACGCTCACGCTGGAAATTAGGTCCATTTTTGGGGCGATAAGCACAAAAGTAGAAGTTCGAAGGAATTTGAGAATAGGCGAGTATCCCGTGATCTCAATACGCTTTGTTAACGCCCACGCCGGAAATTACGCCCATTTTTGGGGCGATATGCACAAAAGTGGAGATTGTGAGAACGTTGAGAACAGGCCAGTATCTTGAGATCTCAAAACACTTTGTTAACGCCCACGCTGGAGATAACCCGCATTTTTGGGCTATCTGCACAAAAGTGTAAAATCCAACCCAAAGCATCGAACACAAGGTTAGGGTTGTTCCAAAGGGAAATGAGTAGAAAGATACAGAAAATAATCTCGTGAAATTTCAATGACTGCGATATTAATTGGACAGAAGAGGTATGGAAGAGGATGAGGTAATGAGTTCCCACAATGCGTACATAAATCCTTTCAAACCCAATCGATAAGAACACCAACAAGGAAGGGTTCGCTATTGGATGTCGCAATAGGGAATAAAGCAGAGCAGATTATAGAACTAAAAGTTGGGATACATCAATGCTTAATAATATAAAGTGCTGTAAGCTCATAATTGAAATGGCCATAAGTATGACGGAGACCAGTTTAATTGATTGGAGAAAAGTTGGCTTTGCGAATAGAACATGGGGAAAATAAAATGACGAACAATATTGGAAAAATTTGACAAGGATTTGAAAGGGAAACATTTGAAACGCTGTGCAGCAGAAATCTTGAAAATAGATATTCTGCAAAAAACAAGAACATACAGAGCACTAATGATGAATAAAGATATGCAGAAACAAATTCAGTTCAGGATAGAGGCATGCACTAATTCCATGGACAGCAGTATTCAGCATGATAAGGGAGAATATGGAGAGAGTAGGAAAGAAGTCAAAAACGATTAGAAAGGCAGAGAGCAACTGTGACCTGAAATTATCAAGGAACAAAGAAGAAAATAGTCACATGTTTTACAGGTACATCAATTAAAAAGGAAGGTTGAAATGGGACTATGACCACAGAGGATTGGACAGGCAGCGATAGAGAGATTGCAGAAATAATTAGTAATTGCTTTGCTTCGTTATTTATCAGGGCGACATAGCAGGTGAACACGATATTAGATGATGAGATTAATAAGGTGGTAATTACATTTAAAATAAAAAGTGGAGAGCTATTAATTAAACTAAGCAAACTCAACGAGTTTAAAAACCGGCTGTGGACGGATTACATCTGCGCAATTTAAACCAATTTAAAGTAGAGATCACAGAGGCACTGTGAAACACATTTCGATAGGATAACGTTTGCAGACAGAACACAGCCAGATAGCTAACGTAATACCCACATTTAAGAAAGGAGATAGAACATGCCCAGGACACTGTCGAACAGACAGCTTAACGTCGGTGGTTGGAAAAATAATGGCACACCGACTAAAGGGCAAAATAGAACATATTGGCCATGTGGGATTCAACATAATGCTGTTGGATTTAAAGAACTGCATTAGCTTCCCTCGCGTTCACTTTGGAATTCGATCTCGATTAAATTGAAATAGCTAAAACGAATTAGGGATTCGATGGGCCAGTTGGAGGAAAACTATATCCTCTGGAGTGGAATCCAAAACAATAGGGCTCCACCCCAAAATTACAGGTGGGATATTCACAGAGAATAGAGATACAGATAGGAGTAGGCTTTGTCCCACTGGGAATCGGATATAGATACAGGGAGGGCAGAGGCCTGCCCGACTGGTACATGAATACAGCTACACACATGCCATCAATCTGTCCAACTGGATCGCGAATACAGAAACAGGCACGACAGTTGTCTGTCAGACTGCGACCCGAATACAATATACATAGATGACCTGGAAGAGAGGACAGAGTGTCGTGTAACAACATTTGCAGATGACACAAAGATTAGTGGGAAAGCGGGTTGTGTAGAGGACACAGAGAGGCTGCAAAGAGATTTAGATAGGTTAAGCAAATGGGCTATGTATTGGCAGATGGAATACAATGTCGGAAAATGTGAGTTCGTCCACCTTGGGAAAAAAAACAGTAAAAGGGAATATTATTTGAATGGGGGCGAAATTACAAGATGCTGCGGTACAAAAGGACCTGGGGGTCCTTGTGCATAAATCCCAAAAAGTTAGTTTGCAGGTGCAGCAGAGATTCGGGAAGGCGAATGTAATGTTGATCTTCATTGCGAGAGGGATGGAGTACAAAAGGAGATCCTGCTGCAACTCTACAGGGTATTGGTGAGGCCGCACCTGGAGTACTGCGTGCAGTTTTTGGTCACCTTACTTAAGGAAGGATACACTAGCTTTGGATAGGGGTACAGAGACGATTCACTAGGCTGATTCCGGAAATGATGGGGTGATTTTACGATGATAGCTTGAGTAGACTGGGTCTTTACTCGTTGGAGTTCAGAAGGATGAGGTGTGATATTGGAGAAACATTTAAAATAATGAACGGGATCGACAGGATAGAGGCAGAGAGGTTGCTTCCACTGGTCGGGGAGACTAGAACTAGGGGGAATAGCCTCAAAATACGGGAGAGCCTATTTAAAACCGAGTTGAGACGGAATTTCTTCTCCCAGAGGGTTGTGAATCTGTGGAATTCTCTGCCCAAGAAAGCAGTTGAGGCTAGCTCATTGAATGTATTCAAATCACAGATTGATTGATTTTAACCAATAAGGGAATTAAGGGTTATGGGGAGCGGGCGGGTAAGTGGAGCTGATTCTACGGCCAAATCAGCCATGATCTTGTTGAATGGCGGAGCAGGCTCGAGGGGCTAGATGGCCTACTCCTTATGTTCGTATGTTCTTATGTTTATAGTTCAGTGATAACCACTTTGTGGAAGCGCAGTTTCCGAATGCAGGTGTGGTTGGTAAGTCGATGTAAAACCAACCTATTCTCCCTGTAAGTGCGGAGTGTGTACGTTCTGGACCTCCTGTTCAGTCTTGCACGTCATACGTTGCACCTCTGCCTCATTCATTTTCTCACTTTCTAATCTAGTGCTGAGCATACTCAATGGCACACACTGGTTCGGTCGTATAGCCTGATTCTCTGCTCTATGTTCTATATAATATAACCCACTGAACTAGAGCTCAGCCCTTCCTGCCTACCTATTGTCGAGCCTCTCACTCTGGAAGATGCAATGTCTAGCTGCACTAAATAGCTGCAGTGACGCTATGCAGAAGAGTTCAGAGAGAATGCTCGTGTGGTACTTTCCCAAAAGACCAAGTAGGAATTTTCAATCAGAAATATTACCTTGTCCGACACAGAGTGCTTGCCCCACCGCTGGCTGTATGATCAGATCACCAGCCATTCCTGGTGTAATTCAATGGAAGGAATTCTGCTACTAAATATTAAATTCCTGGACTGCAAACACAGGGTCCCGCCTCTGGACAGCGATCAGTCGTTCTGTTTATTAATTAATTGTAAAATTGAGGTAACCGGATATTTCACTGCGCTCTTCAACTGCTCTCTGAACTTGGACTGGGTCACCCCGCAAATAAATGTGTTTGTGCAGCAACTTATATTCTGCAGTATGAATCCGACCTGTGTAAATTTATATAAAGAATCACTGTAATCACTGGGAATTATTCCTGTAATGCTATAATAAAAGAAATCTATAACATATACCAGCCACAGCAGTATGAAGCTGCCGGATATGGTGAAGAGTAAAATTACAGACTTCCTCCTGCTCTCCATCTCGGGGTCACTGCCCTTCTCCCCCTTGCTCTCACCCCTCAGTCCTTTACGGACTCGACTGGCCACTAAAATGTGTCTGACTGTCAGAGCGTTGAGCAACAAAATAACAGCGAATGGGAGCAGTGGGTTTAAAACCGTATCAAACCAGTCAAATCCCACCCATACGGGCTCAGTAAAATATGCTGGCATTGTGGAACAGTACCAGTGAACATTGTCGATTATATATACAGGTTCAATTGTAAAGTAGAAGGGAATGGTTTTTGAACAGAGCAGAATGCAGCTTGTGGCCAGAACCACAGCCGCAGTTCTCCCGGTGCAATATTTGGTTTTCAGCTTCTGCCAACAAACGGCCACAAATCGATCAAAGGTGAAAGTGACGGTGAACCAGACAGAACAGTCTGTGGCTGCACGGGCCAGGACATACATAACAGTACACACAGGGGTGATATGCAGCAAAGACCACGGGAAATAATACCAACTGATCCGGTACAGTATCACCTCAGTGATGACCACCAGTAGATCCGCCGCTACCATGGCCACCAGGTAGCGAGTGGTGCTGGTGGACAGTCCGCACTTTCCCCGGGATAGGATCACAATCGCCACTAAATTCACTGTAATAAGCAGAATGGAAAAGAGACGGTCAATTATTGGTCACACATTCTCGGTGACTGAGCCCAGACAGTAAGACCTGTCATTTAGCTCAAAAACGGCCGGGTGGACGTCGGGTCAGGGGTCAACATGTAAAGTACATCATCCAAACCGGGAGTATTGTGTCGAGTCCTAACGTGAGGAAGGACATTCTTGCTATTGAGCGAGTGCAGCGAAGGTTCACCAGACTGATTCCCGGGATGGCGGGACTGACCTATCAAGAAAGACTGGATCAACTCGGCTTGTATTCATTTGAGTTCATAAGAATGAGAGGGGATCTCATAGAAACATATAAAATTCTGACGGGTTTAGACAGATTAGATGCAGGATGAATGTGACCAATGTTGGGGAAGTCCAGAACTAGGGGTCACTGTCTAAGGATAAGGGGTAAGCCATTTAGGACCGAGATGAGGAGACACTTCTTCATCCAGAGAGTGGTGAACCTGTGAAATTCTCTACCACAGAAAGGCGAATTCACTAAATATATTCAAAAAGGAGTTAGATGTAGTCCTTACGACTGGGGGTAACAAGAGGTATGGCGAGAAAGCAGGATGGGATACTGAAGTTGCATATTCAGCCATGAACTCATTGAATGGCGGTGCAGGCTCAAAAGGTCGAATGGCCTAATCCTGCACCTATTTTCTATGTTTTTAGGTTTCTGTAACCCAACCTACCTCCAAGCCACTGCTTCCGAGTTTAGCAGCGACGGGGCAGTGGGAAGGAACCGAGCAATCCCAGCGGGCGGGTGGCAATCTAAATGTACTAATGCGGATGGTAGCTTCAGATTTAAACTATTTTACGAGTTTAACTTATTTTACGGGTTTAACTGTGGTCGGCTGTGTTTCCCAGGCTTCGGGATACACGGCAGCTAAAGTGAGCCGAGGACAGCTTCAGGAACAATGGAAGTGCCTTCACAGCCCCGGTTGTGGGCCAGGAGCTGCAGGTGTTCCTTCCCCAAGGCTCCACACGCTCTCTCTCTCTCTCCCTCTGCTTAGACTACCCCCATACAAACGGTTGTAAATCTGATAAAATACAGAGTACGCTAAAAACACTCAGTATGCCAGGCAGCATCTGTGGAGAGAGAAACAGAGTTAACGTTTCAGGTGATAACCTTTCTTCAATACTGGAATCCGCGAGAGATGAACAGTTTTAAGGCAATGTTAGAGGCAGATAAAGTTGTGGTAGGAAGTGGAAAGAACAAAGTTGAATGTCTTTGATGGGACGGAGTGATTCAACGAGAAAAGGGATGATGGTGGAAGACAAATGGGACAACTAAAGGAACAGGAAATTAGTCCAGAGGAGATGTAAGTGGATAGAGCAGGATTACAGAGTGGGGCGGTGGGACGGGGGGGGTGGGGGGGGAGCAAGGATAATCAACCAGAGGGTGTGGGGGACCGGGGAACCATCCCACCACTGTAGCCTCTCAGCCCGAGGTATTGACACAACTTTTCACTGTCTCCATGACTCTGCTTCGCCCCTCCTCTCCTACCCACTCCACGCTAGGTTACAGGCTCACAGGATCATGACCACAGAGGATGGGTATCCTCAGCTCAGAAAAAGGAAGACATGTTGTAAGCACTTGTGTGGGAGGTGGCTTCATCGGAACAAATGAAACGCAGGCAGCAACATTTGTCGACTATAATAGAATCCGTCCAGCAAGCTGGGTGAGAAGTCATATAATCAAGTTTGCTGTCAGAGTCGGCCGCTTTGTGGTTGACATTGGTCGAGAGCCAATCTTCGGAAATGGACTTAGAGATGTTGAGGAAGGGAAGGGAGTAATAGACGGAGCATGAGAAGGAGAGAGTGTGTCGCAAATTTAAAGCAAATTTGATCACATAATTATAATTATAATAATTATTATTAATAATAATATTTATAATAATTAATATTATTATAAATAATAATAACAATAACTTTTATTTATATCGCACGTTTAAACTAGTTAACCGTCCCAAGGTGCTTCAAAGCAGTTTTAACAGGACAACACAGATTCATATGACAACGAGACAAAAAAGAAGATATTAAGGCATATGACCAAAAGCTTGCTAAAAGGGTTGATTTTAAGGAGCGTCTTTAAAATGGAAAGATGGTTAGAGAAGCTTAGATGTTCAGGGAGGGATTCCAGAGTTGAGGGCCCAAACAACTGAAGGTAATGCCACCGATGGTTCAGCAGTATAATGAGGGATGTTCGAGAGGGAAGCATTTGAAGAGCAGAGATATCTTGAGGGGTTGTGACGCTAAAAAAGAGTACAGTGGTACTGAGGTGCAAGGCCATGGAGAGATTTGTAAACAAGGATGCAAATTTTCAAAATCGTGGGGTTCTTTTACCGGGAGCCAATGTAGGACAGAGAGCATCGGGGTAAGGTGATGTGTGATCATGACTTTGTGCGATATAGGACATTTTCCAGTTCATGGCAAGAAAAGGAAATTGCGCGAACACAGTCATCAATGTACATGTATAATATTTGAAGGAGGGGACCGGAGTAGAATTGGAACAGCGAAGGTTCCTTGTATCCCAAGAAAAGGCAGCATAGCTAGGAACCATCTGAGCTCCCATACCGATACCATTGGAGTGTGGAGATGGAACATTGTTCAGACCAGAGGTCCAGCACTTGTATTTTCAGCAGGGGTAGTGCACTGGGGTCAGGATCAGGATCAGCAACCTGCAAGGGTTTTCATTCCCAGCCCAAACCCGGTGAGGGCGAGAGGACTTCAAGTGTGAATGGCGAGTGAATTAAATCGTAAATGGGGCACTCAGAATGTATTAGCGGGGATAGGCGCAGGGAAACTCGCCATCCGCTTTAGGTGAACTCGGGATTACTGGGCTATACACTGTACAATGTGGACCATTTTCCACACCTCGGGAGCCTACTGTTAACAAGGGCAGACTTTGATGGCAAAGTCCAAAACTGCTTTCAGTGTGCCAGTACAGCCTTCGGATGCCTGAGGAAGCAAGTGATTGAAGACCAGGACCTCACACCCCGGACCAAACTCATGGTCCACAAGGCAGGACTGATACCCGCCCTCCTATCTGCTTCAGAGACATGGAATATTTACAGCAGGCACCTCAAAGCACTAGAGAAGTACCAACGCTGCCTCCGTAATTTCCTCTAAATTAATTGGCCGGAGTGGTGCACCAACGTTAGTGTTCTCGGTTAGGCCAACATCCCCAGCATCGAAGCATTAACAACAGTCGTTCAGCTCTGTCGTCCGGCCACATCGTTGGTGTGCCTGACATGAGATTCAAAAAGCCAACGCTCTACTCGGTGATTCGTTATTGCAAACGAGCCACCGGTGGGCAGAGGAAACGCACAATGACACACTCAAAACCTCCTTGAATAATTGTAACGTCCCCACCGACACCTAGCAATCCCCTGGCTCAAACCAGCACAAATTGGAGGAAAAGCATCCGCATGGTGCAGAGCATCTCGAGTCTTATTGCCCAGAGCAAGCTGAAGCCAGGCGTAGATAGCAGAAGGAGCGCGCACCAAACCAAGCACCCAACACTTCCGTTCGTTCAACCACGGTCTGCCCCACCTGTGACAGAGAACGCAGGTCAAGCATTGGACTTTTCAGCAGTCAGGGAACTAATTTGTAGTGTGGAATCGAGGCATCCTCGATTCTGAGGTTACGCCTCAGAAGCGGAAGTACAAGAAATAGTGACCCACACTGAGTACATAGAAACGTATAATATTCTGACGGGTTCAGACAGGTTAGATGCAGGAAGAATGTTCCCAATGTTGGGAAGTCCAGAACCAGGGGTTACAGTCGAAGGATAGGGGTAAGCCATTTGGAGATGTGGAGAAACCTCTTCAACCAGAGAGTGGAGAACCTGTGCTATTATCTACCACAGATGTTATTGAGGCTAATTCACTAAATACATTCAAAAAGGAGTTAGATGTCGTCCTTCCCACTCGGGGAATCAAGCGGCATGGCGAGAAAGCAGGAATGGGGTACTGAAGTTGCATGTTCAGCCATGAACTTATTGAATGGCGGTGCAGGATCGAAGGGCCGGATGGCCAAATCCTGCACCTATTTTCTATGTTTCCATGTTTCTATGACAGGACTGTGACCCCTGTGGGACTGGATTGTGACCACTGTGGAACTGGACTGTGATCTCTGTGGAACTGGACTGTGATCCCTGTGGGACTGTACTGTGACCCCTTTGGGATTGGACTGTGACCTCTGCGGGACTGGACTGTGATCTATGTGGGATGTACTGTGATCCATGTGGGAATGGACTGTGACCCCTGTGGGACTGGACTTTGATCTCTGTGGGACTTGACTGTGATCCTTGTGGGACTGGACTGTGATCTCTGATGGACTGGACTGTGATACCTGTGGGTTTGTTCTGTGATCCCTGTGGGTCTGGACTGTGATCCCTGTGGAGCTGGACGGTGATCTATGTGGGCGGGGACTGTGACCCTGTGGGACTTCACTTTGATCCCTGTGGGACTGGACTGTGATATATGTGGGACTGGACTGTTCTCCCTGAGGGTCTGGACTGTGACCCATGTGGGACTGGACTGTAGTCCCTGAGGGTCCGGACTGTGACCCCTGTGGGAGTGGACTGTGACCCCTGTGGGAGTGGACTGTGACCCCTGTGGGACTGGACTGTGACACCTGTGGGACTGGACTGTGATCCCTGTGGGACTGGACTGTGACGCCTGTGGGACTGGACTGAGATCCCTGTGGGACTGGACTGTGATCCCTGTGCGACAGGACTGTGATCCCTGCGGGACTGGACTGTGATCCCTTTGGGACTGTACTGTGATCCCTGTGTTACAGGACTGTGACCCCTGTGGGACTGGACTGTGATCCCTGTGGGACTGGACTGTGAACCCTGTGGGATTGGACTGTGATCTCTGTGGGACTGCACTGTGACCCCTGTGGGACTGGACTGTTATCCCTGTGGGACTCGACTGTGATCCCTGTGGGACTGGACTGTGATCCCTGTGGGACAGGAACGTGACATCTGTTGGGACTGGACTGTGATCCCTGTGGGACTGGAATGTGATCCCTGTGAGACAGGACTGTGATCCTTGTGCGACTGGACTATGATCCTTGAGGGACAGGGCTTTGAACCCTGTTGGATGGGACTGTTATCCCTGTGGGACAGGACTGTGATCCCTGTGGGACTGGACTGTGATCTCTGTGGGACTGGACTGTGATCCCTGTGCGACTGAATTGTGACCTCTGTGGGATTGGACTGTAATCCCTGTGGGACTGGACTGTGACCCCTGTGGGACTGGACTGTGATCCCTGTGAGACTGGACTGTGAATCCTGTGGGACTGTACTGCGACCTCTGTGGGATTGGACTGTGATCCCTATGGGACTGGACTGTGATCCCTGTGGGACTTGACTGTGATCACTGTGTGACAGGACAGTGATCCTTGTGCGACTGGACTGTGGTCCATTTGGGACAGGACCGTGATCCCTGTGGGACTGGACTGTGATCCCTGTGGGACTGGACTGTGATCCCTGTGGGACAGGGCTGTGATCCCTGTGGGACTGGACTGTGATCCCTGGGGGACTGGACTATGGTCACTTTGGGACTGGACTGTGATCCCTGTTGGACTGGACTGTGATCCCTGTGGGACCGGAGTTTGACCCCTGTGAGACTGAAATGCGACCGCTGTGGGACTGGACTGTGATCCCTGTGGGACTCGCCTGCGATCCCTGTGGACTGGTCTGTCATCCCCGTGTGACTGGACTGTGATTCCTGTGGGACTGGACTGTGATCCTTGTGGGACTGGACTGTAATCTCTGTGGGACTGGATTGTGATTCCTGTGGGACTTGACTGTGACCCCTGTCGGACTGGACTGTGATCCCTGTGCGACTGGACTGTGACACCTGTGGTACTGGACTTTGACCCCTGTGGGATTGGACTGTTATCGCTATGGGACTGCACTGTGATCCCTGTGGAACTGGACTGTGATCCCTGTGGGACTGGACTGTGATACCTGTGGGACTGGACTGTAATCTCTGTGGGACTGGATTGTGATTCCTGTGCGACTTGACTGTGACCCCTGTGGGACTGGACTGTGATCCCTGTGGGACTGGACTGTGACAACCGTGGTACTGGACTTTGACCCCTGTGGGATTGGACTGTGATCCCTATGGGACTGCACCGTGATCCCTGTGGAACTGGATTGTGATCTATGTGGGACAGGACTGTGATCCGTGTTGGACTGGACTGTGATCCCCGTGGGACTGGACTGGACTGCGACCACTGTGGGACTCGACTGTGATCCCTGTGGGACAGGGGTTTGATCCCCATGCGACAGGTCGGTAATCCCCGTGGACTGGACTGTATTCCGATAACTGCACAGGACCTGATGGACTTCATCCCAGAGTGCTTAAGGAGGTGGCCTTGGAAATAGCGGATGCATTGACAGTCATTTTCCAATATTCGCCAGACTCTGGATCAGTTCCGATCGAGTGGAGGGTAGCCAATGTAACCCCACTTTTAAAAAAAGGAGGGAGAGAGAATACAGGGAATTATCAACCGGTCAGTCAGGCCTCAGTAGTGGGTAAAATGAAGGATTCAATTATTAAGGATGTCATAGCAGCGCATTTGGAAAGAGGTGACATGATAGGTCCAAGTTTAGCATGGATTTGTGAAAGAGAAATCATGGTTGACAAAACTTCTGGAATTTTTTCAGGATGTTTCCAGTAGAGTGGGCAAGGGAGAACCAATTGATGTGGTGTATTTCGACTTTCAGATGACTTTCGACAAGGTCCCTCACAAGAGATTAATGTGCAAAGTTAAAGCACATGGGATTTGGTGTGGTGTGCTGACATGGATTGAGAACTGGTTGTCAGACAGGATGCAAAGAGTCGGTGTAAATAGGTACTTTTCAGAATGGCAGGCAGTGACTAGTGGTGAACCGCAAGGTTCTGTGCTGGGGCCTCAGCTGTTTACATTGTACATTAATGATGTCGACGAGATGATTAAATGTAGTATCTCCAAATTTGCGGATGACACAAAGTTGGTTGGCAGTATGAGCTGCGAGAAGGATGCAATGAGGCTGCAGAGTGACTTGGATAGTTTAGGTGAGTGGGCAAATGCATGGCAGATGAGGTATAATGTGCATAAATGTGAGTTTATCCACTTTGGTGGTAAAAACAGAGAGACAGACTATTATCTGAATGGTGACAGATTAGGAAAAGGAGAGCTGCAACGAGACCGGGGTGTCTTGGTGCATCAGTCATTGAAGGTTGGCATGCCGGTACAGCAGGCAGTTAAGAATTCAAATGGCATGTTGGCCTTCAAATCGAGGGGATTTGAGTACAGGGGCAGGGATGTGTTACTACAGTTATACAGGGCCTTGATGAGGCCACACCTGGAGTATTGTGTATAGTTTTAGTCTCCTAACTTGAAGAAGGACATTCTTGCTATTGAGGGAGTGTAGCGAAGGTTCACCAGACTGATTCCCGGGATGGCAGGACTGACATACCAAGAAAGACTGGAACAACTGGGCTTGTATTCACTGGAGTTCAGAAGAATGAGAGGGGACTTCATCGAAATGTTTAAAATTCTGATGGGTTTAGACAGGTTAGATGCAGGAAAAATGTTCCCAATGTTGGGGCAGTCCAGGACCAGGGGTCACAGTCTAAGTATAAGGGCTAAGCCATTTAGGACCGAGATGAGGAGAAACGTCTTCACCCAGAGAGTGGTGAACCTGTGAATTCTCCACCACAGAATGTTGTTAATGCCAATTCACTAAATATATTCAAAAAGGAGTTCGATGGAGTCCTTACTACTCGGGGGATCAAGGGGTATGGTGAGAAAACAGGACTGTGGTACTGAAATTGCATGTTCAGCCATGAACTTATTGAATGGCGGTGCAGGCTCGAAGGGCCGAATGGCCTAGTCCTGCACCTATTTTCTAAGTTTCTATGTTTCTGTGTTCCTATTCTTCAAAACTCCAGTGGATACAAGCCGAGTTGATCCTTATATGTCAGTCCTGCAATCGCGTGAATCAATCTGGTGAACTTTCGCTGTACTCCCTCAAAAGCAAGAAAATCCTTGCTAAGATAGGAGACCAAAACTGAACACAATATTCCAGGTGTGTCCTCAACAAGGCCCTGTACAACTGCAATAAGATCTTCCTGCTCCTATACTCAAATCCCCTCGCTTTGAAGGCCAACATGCCATTTTCCTCTTCACCGGCTGCTGTACCTGCATGCCAAATCTCAATGACTGATGTACCATGACACGCAGGTCTCGTTCCACCTCCCCTTTTTCTAATCTGTCACCATTCAGATAATATTCCGTCTTCCTGTTTTTGCCACGGAAGTGGATAACCTCACATTTATCCACATTATACTGCATCTGCCATGCATTTGCCCATTCAATTAACCTGTCCAAGTCTCCCTGCAGTATCTCGCATCATCCTGACAGCTCAAAGCGCCACCCAGCTTAGTGTCATCTGCAAACTTGGAGATATTCCATTCCATTCCTTCATCTCAATCATTGATTTACATTGTAAAAGGCTGGTGTCCCAGCACTGAATCCTCCGGCACCCCACTGGGCACTGCCTGCATTTCTGAAAAGGACCCGTTTATTCTGACTCGCTCCTTCCTGTCTGCCAACTAGTTCTCTATCCACGCCAATACATTACCCCCAATAAAATGTGATTTAATTTTACACGATAGTTTCTTGTGTGGGACCTTGTCAAAATCCTTTTGAAAGTTTAAATACACCACATTCACTGGTTCTCCCTTTTCCACTCTACTAGTTACATCCTAAAAACACTCTAGAAGATTTGTCAAGCATGATTTCCCTTTCATAAATCCATGCTGACTGGGACCGTTCCAGCCACTGTTTCCAAAACGGCTGCTATTTCATCATTAATAATTGATTCCAACATTTTCCCCACCACCGATGTTTGCCAAACCGATCTATAATTTCATGTTTTTTCTCTCCCTCCTATTTTAAAAAGTGGTGTTGCATTAGCTACCCTCCAATTCATAGGAACTGATCCAGAGTCAATGGAATATTGAAAAATGATCACCAATGCATCCACTATTTCGAGTGCCACCTCCTTTATTACTCTGGGATACAGCCTATCAGGCCCTCGTGATTTATCGACCTTCAATCCTGTCAAATTCCCGAACATAATTTTCTGACTAATAAGGATTTCCTTTCCTTCCTCCTTTTCAATGGACCCTCGAAGCACTAGTATTTCTGGAAGGTTATTTCCGTCTTCGTTAGTCGAGACAGATCGAAAGTTTTTTTTCAATTGCTCTGTCATTTCTTTGTTCCCCATTATAACTTCATCTGATTCTGTCTGCAAAAGACCTACGTTGGTCGTCACTAATCTTTTTTCTCTCCACGCATCTATAGAAGCTTTTGCAGTCAGTTTTTATATTCCAAGCAAGCTTCCTCTCATGCACTATTGTAATACCCCTAATTAAACCCTTTGTCCTCTGATGAATTCTAAATTACACCCTGTCCTCAGGTTTACTGGTTATTCTCGCCAATTTATATGCCTCTTCCTTAGATTTAACAGGAACTCTAATTTCCCTTGTCAGTCACGGTTTTCTACCTTCCACTATATTTTTACTCCAGACAGGGATGTACAATTGTTGAAGATCATCCATTTAATCTGTAAATGTCTGCCATTGCGTATCCAGTGTCAACCCTTTAAGTATCATTTGCCAATCTATCCTAGCCAATCCACGTCTCATACCATCGAAGTAAACTTTCCTTAAATTCAGGACCCTCGTCTGTGAATTAATATTTCACTTTCCATCTTAAAAAGAATTCTACATTATTGTTTCACCCTTCCAGGGGGCCTCGCACAACAAGATTACTGATTAATCCTCTCTCATTACACAACACCCAGTCTCGGTTGGCCAGCTCTCCAGTTGATTCCTCGACATATTGGTCTCTAAGGCTATCACTAATACACTCCAGGAATTCCTCCTCCACCGCATTGCTACCAGTTTGGTTAACCCAATCTATCTGTAGATTAAAGCCGCCCCTGTTAACTGCCGTACCTTTATTGCAAACATACCTAATTTCTTGTTTGATGCCATCTCCAACCTCGTTACTACTGTTTGTTTGTCTGGATACAACTCTCACTCGCGTTTTCTGTCCTTTGATATTCCGTAGCTATAACTATACAGATTCCACATCATTCAAGTTAATGCCCTTTCTTACTATTGCGCTTATTTTCTCTTTAACAAGCAACGCCAATCCATCTCCCTTTCCTTTCTGTCTGTGCTTCCTGAATGTTAAATACCCCTGGATGTTGAGTTCCCAGCCTTGGTCACCCTGGAGCCATGTTTCCGTGATCCCAAATATGTTATTATCATAAAGAGCTACCTGTGCAATTAATTTATCCACCTTATTCTGAATACTCCTCGCATTGAGGCACTGAGCCTTCTGACTTGTCTTTTTATCCCTCTTTTTCCATTTAGAATTTTTCTGTAATGTGGTCCTTTTTATTTTTGCCTTGGGTTTCTCTGCCCTCCACTTTTGCTATTCTCTTTTCTATCTTTTGCTTCTGCCCCCATTTTACTTCCCTCTGAAACCCTGCTTTGGTCCACATTCCCCTGCCATATTAGTTTAACCCCTTCTCAACAGCACGAGCAAACACTCCCCCCATGACATTGGTTCTGCTCCTGCCCAGGTGCAGACCATCCGGTTTGTACATGTCCCACCTCCCCCAGAACCGGTTCCAATATCCCAGGAACTTGAATCGCTCCCTCTTGCACTACTCCTTAAGCCACGGATTCATCTGAGCTATCCTGCGATTCCAACACTGACTACCACGTGGCACTGGTAGCAATCCTGAGATTATTACCTTTGAGGTCCTATTTTTAATTTGCTCCGAGCTCCCTAAATTCGTTTCATAAGACCTCATCCCGTTTTTTAGCTATATCATTGGTACCTATATGCACCACGACAACTAGCTTTTCACCCTCCCTCTTCAGAATGCCCTGCATCCGCTCTGAGACATCCTTGACCCTTGCACCAGGGAGGCAACACACCATCCTGGAGTCTTGGTTGCGACCGCAGAAACGAATATCTATTCACCTTACAATCAAATCCCCTATCACTATCGCTCTGCCACTCTTTTTCCTGCCCTCCTGTGCAGCCGAGCCACCCACGGTGCCATGAACTTGGCTGCTGCGTCCTTCCCCTCGTGGTGCGATGACACACTCTTGTTTGGCCCTGGTCCATATGTGGAATGGTTCTGTGGTGGATGCCTTGACCGGGAGCACGGCTTACATTTCATCCTGCAGAAGGTGGAGCATGGTGACAAATCTTGAAGTGCAGCCGAATCTGAGGAGGACGCTCCATAAACCTTCATGGTTGACAGCGTTGGAGGCTTTCGTGAGTTTAAAATATGCCATGTTCAAGTATTGGTGTTATTTGCTGCATTTCTCTAGTATCTGCCGTGTGGTGAAGATGATATCCATTGTGCCAATTAGTGGGCGTAATCCACATTGCGAAACTGGGAGGAGTTCTTCAACCACAGGGAGAAGGTGGTTGAGAAGAATACTTGCGATGACTTTGCCTTTGGTTGAGAGCAGCGAGATTCCTCTGTCGTTACCGCAGTCAGATTCGTCACTTTTCTTCAAGATCATCGCAATTAAATCTACTCCGAGACCTCCTGGCATGATCTCCTCCTTCCAGTTAAGGTCATGAATCCGTGCCATTAGTGCTTCGCCGCCAAGCTTCAGTAGTTCCAAGGGGATTCATTCTGCTCCATAGACCTTGTGGTTTTTCGTTGTCGGAAGGCCTTTGCAAATTCGTGCCGAGCTGCGCTTGTGCCAAGGAGGTGATGGTCGCATCTTGTGGGATGAAGTCAAGGACACTCACGTCGAAGTCGGATTCTTTGTTGCGATGATCCTCGAAGTGTTCTTTCCAACTAGCACCGGCAGCCTCACTGTCCTTGATGTGCAGTTCTCTGTTCTTGGCTTTCCGTGGAATAAGACCTTGGGCCACCGGTTCTACTCCACTGAAAAATCCACCCACTTCGTGATTGTCGGCTAGATGCTAAATCTCCTGCGCTATTAATTATCTATTAGTTATAATTTCTTTATTACATTCACGTTCTCTATTAGTATGAGGGTCTATAATAGTTTGAGGGGCTGTATTAATTTGAATGTCTGTATTAGATTCAGTTTCTCTAATAGTTTGAGGTGTATTATTTTAGGTGGCTGTATTTGTTTGAGGTTCTCATATTGGTTGAGTTTCTTTCATAGTTTGTGGTTGTATATTAGCTTGAGTTTCTATAAATGGTGGAAATGTTACATTATTTGACGCTGCTGCATTTATTTCAGATTCTGTATTAATTTGAGGGTATCAGTTTCATGGGCTGAAGTATTTTGAGGTTCTCTAGTAGTTTGCGGTTATTTTTTAGTTTGAGGATCTTTATTGTTTTAGCGGCTGTATTTGTTTCACATTCTCTATTAGTTCTAAGGGCTGTATTAGTTTGATAGACTGATTTATCGGAAATGCTGTGTGAGTTTCAATGACTGTATGAATATAACTTTCTGTGTGTGGTAGAGTTGCAGTATTGGGTTTAGGTCCTCTATTAGCTTGAGGTTCTCTGTTAGTTTGACGTTCTCTATTTATTGTATTATTTTGAGGTTTTCTATTACTTTAAGGGTCTGCATTAATTAGATGTTCTCTATTAGTTTGAGGGTTTCTATTATGTTGAGTTCTCCAATAGCTTCAGCGGTTGCATTAGTTTGAGCTTCTCTATTGTTTTGAGGAAATATATTAATTTGTGCTTCTGGAAAAGTTTATATTCTTGTATTATTTTAAGCGGCTGTATTTGTCCAAGGTCCACTACAGTAAGTAGTACATCTATTAATTTGAGGTTCCTGTTTAGTTTTAGCAGCTGTATTAGTTTGAGGGTCTGTATTATGTTGAGGGGCTGTATTATTTTGTGGGGCTGTATTAGTTTGAGAGGCAGTATTTGTTTGAGGGACTATATTAGTTTGAGGGTCTGTATTAGTTTGAGATTCACGTTGAGTTTGAGGTTCTCTATTAGCTTGACGGACTGTATTAGATTGAGGGACTGTATTAGTTTGAGTTTCTCGATGAGTTTGAGGTTCCCTATTAGTTTGACGGTCTGTATTAGTTTGAGGGGTTGTATTAGTTTGAGGGGCTATATCAGTTTGAGGGGCTGTATTAGTTTGAAGGACTATATTAGTTTGAGTGGTTGTATTAGTTTGAGGGACTGTATTTGTTTGATGGACTATATTCGATTGAGGTTCTGTATTACTTTGATGGACTGTATTAGTTTGAGGGATTGCATTAGTTTGTGGGATTGTATAAGGTTAAGGGGCTGTATTAGTTTGAGGGTATCTATTAGTTTGTGGGGCTGTATTAGTTTGAGAGACTTTATTAGTTTGAGGGAATGTATTAATTTGATGGTCTGTATTAGTTTGAGATTCACGATCAGTTTGAGGTTCTCTATTAGGTTGACAGCTTGTATTAGTTTGAGGGATTGTATTAGTTTGAGATGCTATATTTGTTTGAGGGGCTGTATTAGTTTGAGAGACTATATTAGCTTGAGGGGCTGTATTAGTTTGACGGACTGTATTTGTTTGAGGGTCTGTATTAGTTTGAGAGAGTGTATTACTTTGAGGGACAGTATTAGTTTGGGGGGCTGTATTAGTTTTATTTTCTCTCTTAGCTTGAATATTTGGCTTATTTGATCCTCCCTATTAGTTTCTCTATTAGTTTGAGTGGATTATTTTGAGACTCCCTATAAGTTTAAGTTTATCAGTTTCAGATTCACTCTTAATTTGAATTTAAATATTAGTGTGAGTTTCATTAATAGTTTAAGTGTCTCGGTGTTTTTGAGGGTCTGTATTAGTTTCAGATTCATTATTATTTTGAGTGTCCATTTTATGTTGAGGTTATCTCGAGATTTATTAAAATTTAGTTTGATATTCTTTAATGGTTTCAGGTTCTGTATTACTTTGAGGTTCTCTTTTAGTTTGAGGTTATCTTTTAGTTTGAGGTGTTGTATTAGTTTTAGTATTAGTTTGAGGTACTTTGTAATATTAAAGGATTGTGTTAGTTTGAGGTTCTCTTGGTTTGTGGCGATGTACTAGTTTGAAGATCTCTATTAGTTTGATGTGCTGTATTATTTTCAGTGCCTGCATGATGAGAAATGCTGTATTAGTTTGCATTGTTTTTGCTGTATGAGTTTGTGGTGCTGTATTATTTTTAGGTAATCTACGAGCATAAGGCACCACATGTGTATGAGGTGATGTATGGGTATGAGAGGCTTAATGAATATGAGGGCCGATATTAGTTTGAGAACTATCATAGAAATTCATCACTTTAATTGTTTAACTGGATTTCCAAAGTTAAAGAGATCAGTCATTTCCTAGACCGCACGAAAACAGCGTTGAGAAGGACTTTCTATCATTTGTAATTTATGTACTGAATGCCTGCATTGAAAGGTGCAAACACGACCCCCTTTGTAGTACAGCAGCCCTGAGAGGGAAACTCGAACATTGTTAATGTAATTACTGAATAGCTACAGTTAAAGAAGGCAGCCACATCACAGAGTGCAGTAGAGCAGCCCTGAGAGGGAAACTCGAACATTGTAAATGTAATTACTGAATAGCTACAGTTAAAGAAGGCAGCCACATCACAGAGTGCAGTAGAGCAGCCCTGAGAGAGAAACTCTAACATTGGAAATGTAATTACTGAATAGCTACAGTTAAAGAAGGCAGCCACATCACAGAGTGCAGTAGAGCAGCCCTGAGAGAGAAACTCGAACATTGGGAATATAATTACTGAATAGCTGCAGTTAAAGAAGGCAGCCACATCACAGATTGCAGTAGAGCAGCCCTGAGAGGGAAACTCGAACATTGGGAATGTAATTTCTGAATGAACACAGCAGTGCAAAAGATATTACCAGAAATTAGATTCGATCTCCAGTTGGCCTGATGGTTATTGAAACAACAACCCAATTGCTGGGAGAATACAGCTGGAAACATTCATTTATTAATTAATGTGAGCAGAATTGGCCAGCCTTCGCAGTTTCAAATTTGAATCACAACAGGGACATAAATTGGCTGTCATAATCTGTTTGTTCAAGTTTTAACAATAACTATTTTGAGCGATGTTGCAACCACAAAGTCCCCGTGGAGAGTCCGCAGTGTATAACTTAAAGGCGCTGGAATTGTACCGCCTGAGAGTATAATTCAGGGAGATTGCCTGCAGCACAAAAGGGCACATCTTTTCACTCAGAAAATGCTTCCAATTCAATATGCCCTGCGAATATGCTACATGATCATTGCCATCATTGGTGTTCCTGGTAAGTGACTAACTGCCGAACAGAACGCAGAGAGTCGGGATAAATGGATCCTTCTCAGGTCGGAAATCGGTGGTTAGTGGTGTGCCACAGGGATCGGTGCTGGCACCACAACTGTTTACAATATATATAGATGATCTGGAAGATGGGACAGAGTGTAGTGTAACAACATTTGCAGATGACACAAAAATTGGTGGGAAAGCGGACAAAGAGAGGCTGCAAAGAGATTTAGATAGGTTAGGCGAATGGGCTAAGGTTTGGCAGATCGAATACAAGGTCGGAAAATGTGAGGGCATCCACTTTGGAAAAAAAAACAATAAACGGGAATATTATTTGAATGGGGAAAAATTACATCATGCTGCGGTGCAGAGGGACCTGGGGGTCTTTGTGCATCAATCCCAAAAAGTTAGTTTGCAACTGTACAGGGAATTGGTGAGGCCGCACCTGGAGCACTGCGTGCAGTTTTGGTCACCTTTATTAAGGAAAGATATACTAGCCTTGGAGGGGTTACAGTGACGATTCACTCAGCTGATTCTGGAGATGAGGGGGTTACCTTATGATGATAGATTAAGTAGACTGGGTCTTTACTCGTTGGAGTTCAGAAGGATGAGGGGTGATCTTAGAGAAACATTTTAAATAATGAAAGGGATAGACAAGATAGAGGCAGAGAGGTTGTTTCCACGGGTTGGGGAGACTAGAACTAGGGGGTAGAGTCTCAAAATACGCGGGAGCCAATTTAAAACCGAGTTGAGAGGAAATATCTTCTCCCAGAGGGTTGTGAATCTGTGGAAATCTCTGTCCAGGGAAGCAATTGAGGCGATCTCATTGAGTGTATTGAAATCTCAGATCGATAGATTTTTAACCAATAAGGGAATTAAGGGTTACGGGGAGTGGGCGGGTAAGTGGAGCTGAGTCCACGGCCAGATCAGCCATGATCTTGTTGAATGGTGGAGCAGGCTCGAGGGGCTAGATGGCCTACTCCTGTTCCTAAATCTTATGTTCTTATGTTCTTATGTTTATATTTCAGTGATAACCACTTTGTGGAAGCGCAGTTTCCGAAGGCATGTGTGCTTGGTAAGTCGATGTAAGACCACTTCTCCCTGTAAATGGACTGTGTGTATGGTCTGGACCTCCTGCTCAGTCTGGCACGTCATACAGTGCACCTCTGCCTTATTCAGTTTCTTACTTTCTAATCTAGTGCTAAGCATACTCAGCAGCACACACTGGTTGGGCCGAATAGCCTGATTCTCTGCTCTATGTTCGATATAATATAACCCACTGAACTAGAGCTCAGCCCTTCCTGCCTACCTATTGTCGAGCCTCTCAATCTGAAAGATGCAATGTCTAGCTGCACTAAATAGCTGCAGTGACCCGAAGCAGAAGATTTCAGAGAGAATGCTCGTGTGCTACTTTCCCAAAAGACCATGAGGGAATTTTCAATCAGAAATATTGCCGTGTCCGACACACAGTGCTTGTCCCGCCAGCGGGTTTATGATCAGATCACCAGCCATTCCTGGTGTAATTCAATGGAAGGGATTCTGCTGCTAAATATTACATTCCTGGACTGCAAACACTGGAACCCGCCTCTGGGCTGCGGTCAGTCGTTCGGTTTATTAATTAATTGTACAATTGATGTAACCGGATATTTCATCGCGCTCTTCAACTGCTCTCTGAACTTGGACTGGTTCACCCCGTAAATAAATGTGTTTGTGTAGCAACTTAAATTCCGCAGTATAAATCCGACCTGTGTAAATTGATATAAAGAATCACTGTAATCACTGGGATTTATTCCCGTAATTCTATAATAAAATAAATCTATAACAATTACCAGCCACAGCAGTATGAAGCTGCCGGATATGGTGAAGAGTAAAATGATAGAGTTCCTCCTGCTCTCCATTTCTGGGTCACTGCCCTTCTCCCCCTTGCTCTCACACCTCAGTCTTTTACGGACTTGACTGGCCACTAAAATGTGTCTGACTGTCAGAGCGTTGAGCAACAAAATTACAGCGAATGGGAGCAGTGGGGTTAAAACCGTATCAAACCAGTCAAATCCCACCCATCTGGGCTCAGTATAATAGGCTGGGATTGGGACACAGTACCAGTGAACATTGTCGATTATATATCCAGGTTCTAATGTAAAGTAGAAGGGAATGTTTTTTGCAGAGAGCAGAATGCAGCTTGTGGCCAGAACCACAGCCGCAGTTCTCCCGGTGCATTATTTGGTTTTCAGCTTCTGCCAACAAATGGCCACAAATCGATCAAAGGTGAAAGTGACGGTGAACCAGACAGAACAGTCTGTGGCTACACGGGTCAGGAGATACATAACAGTACACACAGGGGTGATATCTAGGAAAGATCCCGGGAAATAATACCAACAGATCTTCCACAGTATGACGTCAGTGATGACCACCAGTAGATCCGCCGCTGCCAAAGAACAAAAAGGGCCACTGTACAGCAAAATTCTAAAAGGACAAAGGGTGTTAATAAAACAAGCCTGAAGGCTTTGTGTCTTAATGCAAGGAGTATCCGCAATAAGGTGGATGAATTAATTGTGCAAATAGATGTTAACAAATATGATGTGATTGGGATTACGGAGACGTGGCTCCAGGATGATCAGGGCTGGGAACTCAACATTCAGGGGTATTCAACATTCAGGAAGGATAGAATAAAAGGAAAAGGAGGTGGGGTAGCATTGCTGGTTAAAGAGGAGATTAATGCAATAGTTAGGAAAGACATTAGCTTGGATGATGTGGAATCTATATGGGTAGAGCTGCAGAACACCAAAGGGCAAAAAACGTTAGTAGGAGTTGTGTACAGACCTCCAAACAGTAATAGGGATGTTGGGGAGGGCATCAAACAGGAAATTAGGGGTGCATGCAATAAAGGTGTAGCAGTTATAATGGGTGACTTTAATATGCACATAGATTGGGCTAGCCAAACTGGAAGCAATACGGTGGAGGAGGATTTCCTGGAGTGCATAAGGGATGGTTTTCTAGACCAATATGTTGAGGAACCAACTAGGGGGGAGGCCATCTTGGACTGGGTGTTGTGTAATGAGAGAGGATTAATTAGCAATCTCATTGTGCGAGGCCCCTTGGGGAAGAGTGACCATAATATGGTGGAATTCTGCATTAGGATGGAGAATGAAACAGTAAATTCAGAGACCATGGTCCAGAACTTAAAGAAGGGTAACTTTGAAGGTATGAGGCGAGAATTGGCTACGATAGATTGGCGAATGATACTTAGGGGGTTGACTGTGGATGGGCAATGGCAGACATTTAGAGACCGCATGGATGAAGTACAACAATTGTACATTCCTGTCTGGCGTAAAAATAAAAAGGGGGAAGGTGGCTCAACCGTGGCTATCTAGGGAAATCAGGGATAGTATTAAAGCCAAGGAAGTGGCATACAAATTGGCCAGAAATAGCAGCGAACCTGGGGACTGGGAGAAATTTAGAACTCAGCAGAGGAGGACAAAGGGTTTGATTAGGACAGGGAAAATGGAGTACGAGAAGAAGCTTGCAGGGAACATTAAGGCGGATTGCAAAAGTTTCTATAGGTATGTAAAGAGAAAAAGGTTGGTGAAGACAAACGTAGGTCCCCTGCAGTCAGAATCAGGGGAAGTCATAACGGGGAACAAAGAAATGGCGGATCAATTGAACAAGTACTTTGGTTCGGTATTCACTAAGGAGGATACAAACAACCTTCCGGATATAAAAGGGGTCAGAGGGTCTAGTAAGGAAGAGGAACTGAGGGAAATCTTTATTAGTCGGGAAATTGTGTTGGGGAAATTGATGGGATTGAAGGCAGATAAATCCCCAGGGCCTGATGGCCTGCATCCTAGAGTACTTAAGGAGGTGGCCTTGGAAATAGCGGATGCATTGACAGTCATTTTCCAACATTCCATTGACTCTGGATCAGTTCCTATGGAGTGGAGGGTAGCCAATGTAACCCCACTTTTTAAAAAAGGAGGGAGAGAGAAAACAGGGAATTATAGACCGGTCAGCCTGACCTCAGTAGTGGGTAAAATGATGGAATCAATTATTAAGGATGTCATAGCAGTGCATCTGGAAAATGGTGACATGATAGGTCCAAGTCAGCATGGATTTGTGAAAGGGAAATCATGCTTGACAAATCTTCTGGAATTTTTTGAGGATGTTTCCAGTAAAGTGGACAAAGGAGAACCAGTTGATGTGGTATATTTGGACTTTCAGAAGGCTTTCGACAAGGTCCCACACAAGAGATTAATGTGCAAAGTTAAAGCACATGGGATTGGGGGTAGTGTGCTGACGTGGATTGAGAACTGGTTGTCAGACAGGAAGCAAAGAGTAGGAGTAAACGGGTACTTTTCAGAATGGCAGGCAGTGACTAGTGGAGTGCCGCAAGGTTCTGTGCTGGGGCCCCAGCTGTTTACATTGTACATTAATGATTTAGACGAGGGGATTAAATGCAGTATCTCCAAATTTGCGGATGATACTAAGTTGGGTGGCAGTGTGAGCTGCGAGGAGGATGCTATTAGGCTGCAGAGTGACTTGGATAGGTTAGGTGAGTGGGCAAATGCATGGCAGATGAAGTATAATGTGGATAAATGTGAGGTTATCCACTTTGGTGGTAAAAACAGAGAGACAGACTATTATCTGAATGGTGACAGATTAGGAAAAGGGAAGGTGCAACGAGACCTGGGTGTCATGGTACATCAGTCATTGAAGGTTGGCATGCAGGTACAGCAGGCGGTTAAGAAAGCAAATGGCATGTTGGCCTTCATAGCGAGGGGATTTGAATACAGGGGCAGGGAGGTGTTGCTACAGTTGTACAGGGCCTTGGTGAGGCCACACCTGGAGTATTGTGTACAGTTTTGGTCTCCTAACTTGAGGAAGGACATTCTTGCTATTGAGGGAGTGCAGCGAAGGTTCACCAGACTGATTCCCGGGATGGCGGGACTGACCTATCAAGAAAGATTGGATCAATTGGGCTTGTATTCACTGGAGTTCAGAAGAATGAGAGGGGACCTCATAGAAACGTTTAAAATTCTGACGGGTTTAGACAGGTTAGATGCAGAAAGAATGTTCCCAATGTTGGGGAAGTCCAGAACCAGGGGTCACAGTCTGAGGATAAGGGGTAAGCCATTTAGGACCGAGATGAGGAGAAACTTCTTCACCCAGAGAGTGGTGAACCTGTGGAATTCTCTACCACAGAATGTAGTTGAGGCCAATTCACTAAATATATTCAAAAGGGAGTTAGATGAAGTCCTTACTACTCGGGGGATCAAGGGTTATGGCGAGAAAGCAGGAAGGGGGTACTGAAGTTTCATGTTCAGCCATGAACTCATTGAATGGCGGTGCAGGCTAGAAGGGCTGAATGGCCTGCTCCTGCACCTATTTTCTATGTTTCTATGTTTCTATGCCATGGCCACCAGGTAGCGAGTGGTGCAGGTGGACAGCCCGCACTTTCCCCGGGACAGGACCATAATCGCCACTAAATTCACTGTAATAAACAGAAGGGAAAAGAGACGGTAAATTATTGGTCACACATTGCCGGTGACTGAGCCCAGAAATTAAGACCTGTGATTTAGCACAACATTGGTCGGGTGTACGTCGGGTCAGGGGTGAATATGTAAAGTATATCATCCCAACCCAACCTAGACTCCAACCCGCTGCTTCCAAGTTTAGCAGCGACGGGACAGTGGGAGGGATGCCGAGCCATCCCAGCGGGCGGGTGGGCAATATAAATGTATTAATGCGGATGGCAGCTTCTGGTTTAAACTATTTTACGGGTTTAACTTATTTTATGATTTAACTGTGGTTGGCTGTGTTTCCCAGGCCTCGGGATACCGGGCATTTAAAATGAGCCGAGGACAGTTTCGGGGACAATGGAAGTGCCTTCACGGCCCTGGTTGTGGGCCAGGAGATACAGGTGTGCCTTCCACAAGACTCCACACGCTCTCCCTCTCTCGCCCTCTGCTTAGACTACCCCCATACAAACGGTTGAAAATCTGATAAAATACAGAGTAAGCTAAAAACACTCAGTATGTCAGGCAGCATCTGTGGTGAGAGAAACAGAGTTAACGTTTCAGGTGATAACCTTTCTTCAATGCTGGAATCCGCGGGAGATGAACAGTTTTATGGCAATGGCAGAGGCAGAGAAAGTTGTGGTGGGAGGAGGAAAGAACAAAGTTGAAGGTCTTTGATGGGATGGTGGGCAGGAGTGATTCAAAGACAAAAGGGATGATGGTGTAAGACAAATGAGACAACTAAAGGAACAGGAAATAGGTCCAGATTAGATGTAAATTGATAGAGCAGGATTGCAGAGTGGGGCGGTAGGACGGTGGGGAGCAAGGTAAATATGGCAAAGATCAGAAGGCTCCCATGGCCCAGGAATGTGGCGGAGAAAGGTCAGTAGATCCAACGGGTGCGGACCTGCCCGCCTGCCGTACACCAAAAGGTAGTCCCAACCACCAGCTCACACCTCCTCCACTCCCAGTGGCTCTACTGAAGACATCCTTCATTACCAGCACATGCTGTCTGAGGAAACGGGAGCGGTCGTAATGATCTGAAAAGTTTCATCTCAGTTTTATGGCCGGGTTGCAATAAATGGATAATGGAAACATGTGGTGCTGTTCCCCATTGAGTTACAAAGGGGAACATTTTAGACTGTGGAAGGTGGAGATGTCAGACTGGGAGTGGGATGTAGAATTGAAGGTGCAAGTGAGCGGGGCAGTGTGAGACAGAGAGAGGGAGAGAGACACGTTTTCAAACACAATGTAGAAGTTCAGGAATATAATCACACAATCTCTGTTTAATCCTCCCCAATTTACAGGAGACCCATCGTGAAAAGCAAATACAGTATAGTACATTGGAAGAAATACAAGTCTATTACTGTTTCAGATTGATGGGCCTGGACGATGGAATGAATGGAGGTGAAAGGGCAGGTGTTGCACCTCGTAGGTTTTACATAGGAAGGTCCGGTGGTTGGGGAGAACTGTTGGGGGCGATTCAGGAGTGGTCCAGGTTGTCGTGGAGGGACTGATCCATTGGGAATGCTGAAAGGGGATATGTCTGGTGGTGGGACTAAGAAGGAAGGGACAGCAATTGAATGTGGGGGTTGGTTGAGACCAATTTGAGGACATGGGGACCCCATCATGGTTCTAGCAGGGACGATCATAGGCGATGAATGTAAGGCAGCAAATTGGATTGACACTGCGGTGTGCCTTGTCCACCACAGTGATGGTGAATCTTCGGCTGAGGATAAATGCGAGAAATTGGATTGAGGACCCTGTCCATAGAAACATATAATATAGGTGCAGGATTAGGCCATTAGGTCCTTCGAGCCTGCAGCACCATTCAATAAGATCATGGCTGATCATTCCCTCAGAACCCCTGTCCTGCTTTCTATCAAGACCCCTTGGTCCCTTTAGCGTAAGAGACATAGCTAACACCCTCTTAAATACATCCAATGAACAGCATCAACAACTCTCTGCGGTAGGGAATTCCTCAGGTTAACAACTGTCTGAGTGAAGAGGTTTCTCTTCATCTTGATCCTAAATGGCTTACCCATGATCCTCAGACTATGTCGCCTGGTTCTGGACTTCCCCAACATCAGGAACATACTTTAACTCTATCCCCAAGTTCTAGATTTCCCCATGAGGGGAAACACCCTCTCTGCATCTACCCTTTCGAGCCACCTCAGAATCTTATACGTTTCAATATCATAAGTCAACACCTTCATCTCAGGAACCAGCCTGGTGAAACTTCTCTGAACAGGGCATGTTCACTGCAGGAAGATAATCAACCAGACGGTGTGGGGGACTGGGGAACCACCCCACTACTGTCGCCTCTCAGCCCGAGGTATTGACTCAACGGTTCACTGTCTCCATGACTCTTATTCCTCCCTCCTCTCCAACCCACTCCACGCTAGGTTACAGGCTCACAGGATCATGACTACTGAGGATGGGTATGCTCAGCTCAGTAAAAGGAAGACATGTTGTAAGCACTGGTGTGGGAGGTGGCTTCTTCGGAACAGATGCAACGCAGGCAGCGACATTTGGAGAGTATAATAGAGTCCTTGCAGCAAGCTGGGTGAGAGGTCATATAATCAAGCTATCTGTCAGAGTCGACCGCAGTATGATAGATGTTGGTAGAGAGCCGATCCTCGGAAATGGACTCAGAGATGTTGCAGACGGGAAGGGAAGTGACAGACGGAGCATGAGAAGGAGAGAGAGTGGCGCAAATTAGAAGCAAGTTTGATCACATAATTATAATTATAATTATAATTATTAATAATAATATTTATAATAATTAATATTATGATTAATAATAATTACAATAACTTTTAAATATATCGCACGTTTAACCTAGTTAAACGTCCCAAGGCGCTGCAAAGCATTGTTAACAGGACAACACAGATAGATATGACACTGACAGAAAAATAATAAATTAAGGCATATTACCAAAAGCTTGCTAAAAGGGTTGATTTTCAGGATATTTTTAAAATGGAAAGATGGTTAGTGAAGCGGAGAGGTTCAGGAGGGATTCCAGAGTTTAGGTCCCAAACAGCTGACGATACGGCCACCGATAGTTGAGCAGTATAATGAGGGATGTTCGAGTGGGCAGCATTTGAAGAGCGGAGATATCTTGAGGGGTTGTGAGGCTGAAAAAAATTATAGAGGTAGGGAGATGCAAAGCCATGGAGAGATTTGTAAACAAGGAGGAGAATTTTCAAAATCGTGGCGTTCTTTAACTGGGAGCTAATATTGTCAGAAACAAGGGTGAGGTGATCATTACTTTGTGCGAGTTAGGTCATTTTCCAGTTCATGGCTAGAAAAGGAAATTGCGCAAACACAGTCATCAATGTCCCTGAACAATATGGGAAGGAGGGGACCGGAGTAGAATTGAAACATCGAAGGTTCCTCCTATCCCAAGAAAAGGCAGCATAGCTAGGGACCATCCGAGCTCCCATTCCAACACCATTTGAGTGTGGGGATAGAACATTGTTCAGACCAGATATCCAGTACTTGTACTTTCAGCAAGGGCAGTGCACTGGGATCAGGATCAGCAATTTGCAATTTGCAAGGCTTTACATCCCAGCCCAAAGCCGGTGAGGGCGAAAGGACTTCCAATGTGAATAGTGAGTTAATTAAATTGTAAATGTAGCCCTCAGAATGTATCAGCGGCGATAGCTGGAGGGAAACTCGTCATCCGTTGTGAGTTCCAGGGGAGCTCGGGTTTACCTGGCTATACACTGTACAATGTGGACCATTTTCCGTACATTGGGAGCCTACTGTCAACAAGGGCAGACTTTGATGGCAAAGTCCAACACTGCCTTCAGTGTGTCAGTGCAGCCTTCGGATGCCTGAGGAAGGAAGTGATTGATGACCAGGACCTCAAACCCCGGACCAAGCTCATGGTCTACAGGGCAGTAGTGATACTCACAACTCCTATAAGCTTCAGAGACATGGAATATTTACACCAGGCACCTCAAAGCACTGGAGAAATACCAACGCTGCCTCCTCAATTTCCTTCAAATTACTTGGCCGGAATGGCGCACCAACATCAGTGTTCTCGGTCAGGCCAACATCCCCAGCATCGAAGCATCGTCGGCATGCCTGACATGAGATTCAAAAAGGAAACGCTCCACTCGGTGATTCGTTATTGCAAGCGAGCCACAGGTGCGCAGTGGAAACGTAACATGACACACACAAAACCTACTTGAAGAAATGCAACGTCCCCACCTACACCTGGCAATCCCTGGCCCAAGCCAGCGCAAATTGGAGGAAACGCATCCGCACGGCGCAGAACACCTCCAGTATTGTCGCCGAGAGCAAACTATAAAGTCAAGCGTAGATCGCGGAAGGAGGGCGCAGAAACCCAGGCACCCCACACTACCGTTCGTTCAACCACCGTCTGCCCCACCTGTGACAGAGAATGGAAGTCATGCATTGGAATCTTAAGCCCTCAGGGAACTAAGTTTTAGTGTGGAATCGAGTCATCCTTGATTCCGAGGGTGCGCCTCAGAAGGGGCAGGAGAAGTAATAAGGATAAGGGGTAAGTAATTTAGGACCGAGATGAGGAGAAACTTCACCCAGAGAGTGGTGAACCTGTGGAATTCTCTACCACAGAAAGTAGTTGAGGCCAATTCACTAAATTTATTCAAAAAGGATTTAGATGAAGTCCTTACTACTCGAGGGATCAAGGGGTATTGCGAAAAAGCAGGAATGGGGTACTGAAGTTGCATGTTCAGCCATGAACTCATTGAATGGCGGTGCAGACTAGAAGGGTCGAATGGCCTACTCCTGCACCTATTTTCTATATTTCTATGTTTCTCTGAACCACAGTCAGTTCATCCGACAGTGACAGAAACTCCCACTAATATATGATTACTGCGGTACTGTCTTCCACTCTGGTTAGTGACCCACGCTCAGTATATCCTACAGTGACACACACTCCCAGTTATACATGGTCACTGGTGTAGAGTGTTCCACACTGATTAGTCACCCACACTCAGTGGATGATACAATGACAGACACTCCCAGTATACATTGTCACTGGGGCACGGTGTTCCACAACGGTTAGAGACCCACACTCAGTATTATGGACAGTGGCAGACACTCCCAGTAATACATGGTCACTGGGGTACGGTGTTTCACTCTCGCTAGTGACCCACACTGAGTATATCCTACAGTGACACAAACTCCCAGTAATATATGGTCACTGAGGTAAACTGTTTCACTTTCGTTAATGGCCCACACGCAGTATATCCTACAGTGACACACACTCCCAGTAATACATGGTCACTGGGGTACAGTGTTCTAGACAGGTTAGTTACCCACACCCAGTATATACTACAGTGAAACACACTCCTAGTAATGCATGATTACTGCGGTACGGTCTTCCACTCTGGTTAGTGACCCACGCTCAGTATATCCTACAGTGACACACACTCACAGTAATACATGGTCACTGGGATACAGTGTTCCACAACGGTTAGTGACCCACACTCAGTATATCGGACAGTGGCAGATACTCCCAGTAATACATGGTCACTGGGGTAAGGTAGTTCACTCGAGTTAGAGACCCATACTCAGTATATCGTACCGTGACACACACTTCCAGTAATACATGGTCACTGGGCTACGGTGTTCCACAACGGTTAGTTACCCACACTCAATATATCCTACAGTGACACACACTCCCATAATACATGGTCACTCGGATACAGTGTTCCACACCGGTTAGTGACCCACAATCAATATATCCGACAGTGAAATATACTCCCAGTCATACATGGTCACTAGGGTACGGTTTTCCACACCGGTTAGTGACCCACACTGAATATATCGTACAGTGAAACACACTCCCAGTATTACATGGTGACTCGGGCACGGTGTGCCACACAGGTTAGTGACCAACAGTCAGTACAGTTCTACAGTGACCAACACTCCCAGTAATACATCGTCACTGGGGTATCATGTTCCACGCCGGGTAGTGACTCACACTTAGTAAATCCTACTGTGACAAACATTCCTACTAATACCTTCTCTCAGATAATTGCGCGGAGTAAGGACTGATTGAAAAGTACACAACATTTCATTAAAGAATATAGCTTGATAATACAATCAGCCAGTTGGTTAAACACACAATATATGTTCAGATGGATCAATTGAATCAAACTGCCGTGGTTATTCAGGCCGTTTGACTGAACAGAATGAATTCACCAATCATGCATCTATACCGGTGACCACGAATCCAGGATGTAACATTATCAGTCACAGAGCAAAACCAGAGACCAGCTCAAACACAGATTTGCAAAACTTCAATCGTTATAGTCACGTACCAGGAACACCAATGACGGCAATGAATGTGTAGCATATTTTCTTGGCGTGTTGAATTGGAAAAATTTTCTGTGTGAAACGATGTGCCCCTTCGTGCTGTAGGTAATCTCCCTGAATTATACTCTGAGGCGGTACAATTACGGTGCCTTTAATTTATATCCTGCGGTCTCTCCGCGGGGACATTGAGGTTGCAACATCGATCAAAATAGTTATTTTTAAAACTTGAACAAACAGATTACGACAGCCGATTTAAGTCCCAGTTTTGAACGAATATATTTACTGCAGCGATTCAAATTGGAAATCCCAAAGATTGGACAATTCTGCTCGCATTAATTAACTCTTGAACGTTTCCAGCTGTATTCTCCCCGCAATTGGATTGTTGTTTCAAAAACCATCAGGACAAACTGGAGATCGCATATTGTTTCGGGTGATGTCCTTTACTCTGCTGTGGCCATTCTATAATTACATTCCCAATGTTGAGTTTCCCTCTGAGGGCTTGTCTACTGCTCTCTGTGATGTGGGTGTCTTCTTTAACTGTCGATATTCAGTAATTACATTCCCAATGTTAGAGTTTCTCTCTCAGGGCTGCTGTACCAGAATGGGGGTCCTGGCTGCCCTTTTAAACGCACGCATTCAGTACTTCAATTACAAAAGTTAGAATGTCCTACCCAAGGATCTTCTACTGCGGGCTAGGAAGTGGCTGATCTCTTTAACTACGGAAATCCAGTTAAACAATTAAGTGGGAAATGTCGATGATAGTCCTCAAACTAATACAGGCCCACATATTATTTAAGCCGCTCATACCCATACAGCAGTTCATACACAGGCGGTGCCTCATACTCGTAGATTACCTAAAAATAATACAGCACCACAAACTCATACAGCAAAAACAATGCAAACTAATACAGCACTTCTCATCATACAGTCACTCAAAATAATACAGTGCATCAAACTAATAGAAAAACTCCAGCTAGTACAGCACCTCTAATCAATAGAACCTTAAACGAAAACAACCATTTAAAATTACATGGTACCTCCAACTAAAACTAAAACTAATACATCCCTCCAAACTAAAAACAACATCAAACTAAAAGAGAACCTCGAAGAAATAGGGAACATCAAATGAGTAAAGAATATCAAACTAATGTTTAATAAATCTATAGAGAACCTCAAAATAAAACGGACCCTCAACGTAATAAAGAAACTAAAACTAATACAGACCCTCAAACTAACAGAGACACTAAACTATTCGCGAAATTCACACTGATATTGAAATTCAACTCAGAGAGAAGCTGAAACTAATCTTCAGAAATAATAGGGGCCCTCACAATAATCCACTCTAACTAATAGAGAACCTTAAACTAATAGGGTGGCTCAAAATAATACAAATATTCAAACAAATAGAGAAACTCAAAGTAATACAGTCCCTTAAAGTAATAAAGAACATGAAACTAATATCAAACGTCAAAATAAGACAGCCCAATCAAAGACAGCACCTCAGACTAACAGAGAAACTTAACCTAACACAGCCCATCAATTTAATACACTCCCTCAAGCTATTAGAGAAACTCAAATTAATAGAGAAACTAAAAATAATAGAGTAACCCAAACGAACAAAGAAACTCTAACGAATACAGAAACTCAAACTAATATAAAACCTCAAACAAATGCAGCCCCTCAAACTAATACAGTCCCTCAAACTAATACAACCCCTCAAACTAATACAGACTCTCAAACTAATACATTACCTCAAACTAATACATTCCCTCAAACTAATACAGCCCCTCAAGCTAATACAATCCCTCAAACTAATACAGCCCCTAAAACTAATACAGTCCCTCAAACTAATACAGTACCTCAAACTAATACAGACCCTCAAACTAATACAGCCCTTCAAACTGATACAGACCCTCAAGATAATACAGTCCATCAAACTAATACATTCCCTCAAACTAATACATTCCCTCAAACTAATACTGTCCCTCGAACTATTACAGTCCCTCAAACTAATACAGGCCCTGGACCAAATACAGCCCCCGAAATAAAACAGTCCCTCAACCGAATACAGTCCCTCAAACTAATACAGACCCTCAATCTAATACAGTGCCTAAAACTAACATAGTCCCTCAAACGAATACATATCCTCAATCTAATGTAGTCGCAAAAACCCATACAGTCCCTCAAGCTAATACAGACCCTCAATTAATACAGTCCCTCAAACTAATACAGCCCCTCAAACCAATACAGTCACTCAAAATAATACGGACCCAGAAACTAATACAGCCCCTCCAAGTAATACAGTCCCTCAAACTAATACAGACCTTCAAACTAATGCAGCCCCTCAAACTAATACAGCCCCTCAAACTAATACAGACCCTCAATCTAATACAGCTCCTCAAACTAATACAGCCCCTCAAACTAATACAGTCCCTCAAACTAATATAGACTCTGAATCTAATAATGTCCCTCAAACTAATACAGTCCCTACAAACTAATACAGTCCATCAAACCAATACAGCCCCTCAAACTAATACAGTCCCTCAAACTAATGCAGTCCCTGAAACTAATACAGCCCCTTCAACTAATACAGTCCCTCAAACTAATACAGACCTTCAAACGAATGCAGCCCCTCAAACTAATACAGCCCCTCAAACTAATACAGACCCTGAATCTAACACAGTCCCTCAAACTAATACAGCCCCTCAAACCATTACAGTCCCTCAAACTAATACAATCCCTCAAACCAATACAGACCCTCAAACTAATACAAAACCTCAAACTAATACAGCTTCTCAAACTCATAGAAAACCTCTAAGTAATGCAGACCCTAAAACTAATAGAGAACCTCAAAATAATACAATAAATAGAGTGCATCAAACTAACAGAAAACCTCAAGCTAATGGAGGACCTACAACTCATACAGCAAGTCCACCGCACACAGCAAGTTATATTGATACAGCCTTTGAAACTAACACAGTATTTCCGATAAAACAGACTATCAAACTAATACTGCCCCTGTAACTAAGAGTGAACGTGAAACAAATACAGCCCCTAAGACAATAAAGATCCTCAAACTAATAGGTAACCGCAAACTACTAGAGAACTTCAAAATACTACAGCCCCTCCAACTGATAAATACCCTCAAATTAATACAGACTCTCAAATAAATACAGCAGCGTCAAATAATATAACATTTCCAACATTTATAGAAACTCAAGCTCATATGCAACCTCAAACTATGAAAAAAACTCAAACCAATATGAAAACCTCAAACAAATACAGCCACCTAAAATAATATACCTCAAACTATTACAGAAACTGAAACTAATACAGCCCTTCAAATTAATACAGTCCCTCAAACTATTATAGAACCTCATACTAATCGAGAACGTGAATGTAATAAAGAAACTGCAACTAATAGACAATTAATAGCGCAGGAGATTTAGCATCTAATCGACAATCACGAAGTGGGTTGATTTTTCAGTGGAGTAGAACCGGTAGCCCAAGGTCTTATTCCACTGAAAGCCAAGAACAGAGAACTGCTCATCAAGGACAGTGAGGCTGCCAGTGCTGGCTGGAAAGAACAATTCGAGGATCATCGCAACAAAGAATCCGACTTCGACGTGAGTGTCCTTGACTTCATCCCACAGCATGCAACCCATCACCTCCTTGGCACAATCACAGCTCGGCACGAGTTTGCAAAGGCCTTCCGACAACTAAAAACAACAAGGCCTTTGGAGCAGAATGAATCCCATTGTAAGTACTCAAGCTTGGCGGCGAAGCACTAATGGCACGAATCCATGACCTTATCTGGAAGGAGGAGATCATGCCAGGAGATCTCGGAGTAGATTTAATTGCGATGATCTTGAAGAGAGGTGACTGCGGTAACGAAAGAGGAATGTCGCTGCTCTCAGCCAAAGGCAAAGTCATCGCAAGTATTCTACTCAACCACCTTCTCCCTGTGGCTGAAGAACTCCTCCCAGTTTCACAATGTGGATTCTGCCCACTCTTTGACACAATGGATATCATCTTCACCACGCGGCAGATACTAGAGAAATGCAGCGAATAGCACCAATATTTGTACATGGCCTGTTTTAATCTCACGAAAGCATCCAACGCTGTCAAACATGAGTGTTTATGGAGCGTCCTCCTCAGATTCGGCTGCACTTCAAGGTTTGTCACCATGCTCCACCTTCTGCAGGATGAAATGCAAGCCATGCTCCCGGTCAAGGCATCCACCACAGATCCATTCCACAAACGGTCCGGGGTCAAGCAAGGCTGTGTCATCGCAGCACGAGTGGAACACAGCAGCAACCAAGCAACCAAGGGCAACCACAAGAGGGCAGATTAAAAAGTGGAAGAGCTGCAGTGATAGGGGATTATATTGTAAGGGGAATAGATAGGCGTTTCTACGGTCGCAACCTAGACTCCAGGATCGTATGTTGCCTCCCTGGTGCAAGGGTCAAGGATGTCTCGGAGCGGATGCAGGGCATTCTGAAGAGGGAGAGTTAAAAGCTAGTTGTCGTGATGCATATAGGTACCAATGATATCGAAAAAAAAGGGATGAGGTCCTACGAGAAGAATTTAGGGAGCTCGGAGCAAATTAAAAAGTGGGACCTCAAAGCTAATAATCTCAGCATTGCTACTAGTGCCACGTGGTAGTCAGTTTCGGAATCGCAGGATAGCTCAGATGAATACGTGACTTGAGGAGTGGTGCTAGATGGAGCGATTCAAATTCCTGGGATATTGTAACCGGTTCTGGGGGAGGTGGGACCAGTACAAACCGGACGGTCTGCACCTGGGCAGGACCAGAAACAATGTCATGGTGGGGGTGTTTGCTCGTGCTGTTGGGGAGGGGTTAAACTAATATGGCGGGGGAATGGGGATCCAAACAGGGATTCAGAGGGAAGTAAAATGGAGGCAGAAGCAAAAGATAGAAAGGAGAATAGCAAAAGTGGAGGGCAGAGAAACCCAAGGCAAACATGAAAAGGGCCACATTACAGAAAAATTCGAAATGGAAAAAGAGTGTTTAAAAGATAAGCCTGAAGGCTCTGTGCCTCAATGTGAGGTGTATTCGGAATAAGGTGGATGAATTAACTGCACAGGCAGCTATTAATGATTATTATATTATTGGGATTACGGAGATATGGCTCCAGGGTGACCAAGGCTGGGAACTCAACATCCAGGGGTATTGAACATTCAGGGAGCACAGACAGAACGGAAAGGGGGTGGATTGGCGTTGCTTGTTCAAGAGGAAATAAGCGCAATAGTAAGAAAGGATATTAACTTGAATGATGTGGAATCTGTATAGTTATAGCTACAGAATACCAAAGGACAGAAAACGCGAGTGAGAGTTGTGTCCAGACAACCAAACAGTAGTAACAAGGTTGGAGATGGCATCAAACAAGAAATTAGGTATGTTTGCAATAAAGATACGGCAGTTAACATGGGCGGCTTTAATCTACAGATAGATTGGGCTAACCAAACTGGTAGCAATGCGATAGAGAAGGAATTCCTGGAGTTTATTAGTGATGGCTTTAGAGACCAATATGTCGAGAATTCAACGAGAGAGCTGGCCAACATAGACTGGGTGTTATGTAATGAGAGAGGACTAATCAGCAATCTTGTTGTGCGAGGCCCCCTGGAAGGGTGACCAAAATATTGTAGAATTCTTTTTAAGATGGAGAGTGAAATGTTAATTCATAGACTAGGGTCCTGAATTTAAGGAAAGGTTACTTCGATGGGATGAGACGTGGATTGGCTAGGATAGACTGGCAAATGATACTTAAAGGGTTGACAGTGGATACGCAATGGCATACATTTATAGATTACATGGATGAACTTCAACAATTGTACATCCCTGTCTGGAGTAAAAATAAATAGGGGAAGGTAGAACAACCGTGGCTAACAAGGGAAATTAGAGATAGTGTTAAATCCAAGAAAGAGGCATATAAATTGCCGAGAATAACCAGCAAACCTGAGGATTGTTTGAAATTTAGAATTCATTAGAGGACAACCGGTTTAATTAGGGGCATTACAATAGAGTATGAGAGGAAGCTTGCTGGGAATATAAAAACTGACTGCAAAAGCTTCTATAGATGCTTGGAGAGGAAAAATATTAGTGACGACCAACGTAGGTCTTTTGCAGACAGAATCAGATGAAGTTATAATGGGGAACAAAGAAATGACAGAGCAATTAAACAAAAACTTTCGATCTGTCTCCACTAACGAAGACGCAAATAACGTTTCCGAAATACTAATGTTTCGAGGGTCGAGTGAAAAGGAGGAAGGGAAGGAAATCCTTATTAGTCAGGAAATTGTGTTAGGGAATTTGTTCGGATTGAAGGACGATAAATCACCAGGGCCTGATAGGCTGCATCCCAGAGTAATAAAGGAAGTGGCACTCGAAATAGTGGATGCATTGGTGATCGTTTTTCAATATTCCATTGACTCTGGATCAGTTCCTATGAACTGGAGGGTAGCTAATGCAACACCACTTTTTAAAATAGGAGGGAGAGTGAAAAGGAGAAATTATAGATCGGTTTGCCTAACATCGGTGGTGGGGAAAATGTTGGAATCTATTATTAAAGATGAAATAGCAGCCGCTTTGGAAGCAGTGCCAGGATCGGTCCTAGTCAGCATGGAATTATGAAAGAGAAATCATGCTTGACAAATCTTCTAGAATGTTTTTAGTTTGTAACTAGTAGAGTGGAAAAGGAAGAACCAGTGGATGCGGTGTATTTGGATTTTCAAAAGGCTTTTGACAAGGTTCCACACAAGAAACTAGCGGGTAAAATTAAAGCACATTGTATTGAGGGTAATGTATTGACGTGGACAGAGAACGAGTTGGCAGGCAGGAAGGAGCGAGTCAGAATAAACGGGTTCTTTTCAGTAATGCAGGCAGTGGCCAGTGGGGTGCCGCAGAGTTCAGTGCTGGGACACCAGCCTTTTACGACGTAAATGAATGATTGAGATGAAGGAATTGAATGTAATATCTCCACATTTTCAGATGACACTAAGCAAGGTGGCGGTGTGAGCTGTGAGAATGATGCGAAGAGACTGCAGGGAGACTTGGACAGGTTAATTGAGTGGGCAAATGCATGGCAGATGCAATATAATGTTGATAAATGTGAGGTTATCCACTTCGGTGGCAAAAACAGGAAGACGGAATATTAACTGAATGGTGACAGATTAGGAAAAGTGGAGGTGCAACGAGACCTGGGTGTCATGGTGCATCAGTCATTGAAGTTTGGCATGCAGGTACATCAGGTGGTGAAGAGGCAAATGTCATGTTGGCCTTCAGAGCAAGTGAATTTGAGTATAGGAGCAGGAAGGTTTTACGGCAGTTGTACAGGGCCTTGGTGAGGACACACCTGGAATATTGTGTTCAGTTTTGGTCTCCTATCTCAGCAAGGATGTTCTTGCTTTCGAGGGAGTACAGCGAAAGTTCACCAGATTTATTCCTGCGATTGCAGGTCTGACATATGTGGATCAACTGGGCTTGTATCCACTGGAGTTTAGAAGAATAGAAACATAGAAACATAGAAATTTAGAAAATAGGTGCAGGATTAGGCCATTCGGCCCTTCTAACCTGCACCAACATTCAATGAGTTCATGGCTGAACATGCAACTTCAGTACCCCATTCCTGCTTTCTCGCTATACCCCTTGATCACACTAGTAGTAAGGACTTCATCTAACACCTTTTTGAATATATTTAGTGAGTTGGCATCAACAACTTCCTGTGGTAGAGAATTCCACAAGTTCACCACTCTCTGGGTGAAGACGTTTCTCCTCATCTCGGTCCTAAATGGCTTACCCCTTGTCCTTAGACTGTGACCCCTGGTTCTGGACTTCTCCAATATTGGGAACATTCTTCCTGCATCTAACCTGTCCAAACCCATCAGAAATGTAACGTTTCTATGAGAGCCCTTGTCATTCTTCTGAACTCCAGTGAATACATGACCAATTGTTCCAGTCTTTCTTGATATGTCAGTCCTGCCATCCCGGTAATCAGTATGGTGAACCTCCGCTGCACTCCCTCAATAGCAAGAGTGTCCTTCCTCAAGTTAGGAACCAAAACTGTACACACTACTCCAGGTGTGGCCTCACCACGGCCCTGTACAACTGTAGCAAGACCTCCCTGCCACTGTACTCAAATCCCCTCGCTATGAAGGCTAACATGCCATTTGCATTCTTAACCGACTGCTGTACCTGCATGCCAACCTTCAATGACTGATGTACCATGACACCCAGGTCTCGTTCCACCTCCTCTTTTCCTAAGCTGTCACCTTTCAGATAATAGTCTGTTTCTCTGTTTTGTACCACCAAAGTGGATAAACTCACATTTATCCACATTATACTTCATCTGCCATGCATTTGCCCACTCACCTAGCCTATCCAAGTCACTCTGCAGCCTCATAGCATCCTCCTCGCAGCTCACACTTCCACCCAACTTTGTGTCATCCGCAAATTTAGAGCTACTACATTTAATTTCCTACTCTAAATCATTAATGTACAGTGTTATCAGCTGGGGCCCCAGCACAGAACCTTGCGGTACCACACTAGTCACTGCCTGCCATTCTGAAAAGTACCCATTTCCTCCTACTCTTTGCTTCCTGTCTGACAACCAGTTCTCAGTCCATGTCAGCACACTACCCCCAATCCCATGTGCTTTAATTTTGCACATTAATCTATTGTGTGGGACCTTGTCGAAAGTCTTCTGAAAGTCCAAATATACCACATCAACTGGTTCTCCCCTTGTCCACTCGACTGGAAACATCCTCAAAAATTCCAGAAGATTTGTCAAGCATGATTTCTCTTTCACAAATCCATACTGACTTGGACCTATCATATCACCTCTTTCCAAGTGCGCTGCGATGATATCCTTAATAATTGATTCCATCCTTTTACGCACTTCTGAGGTCAGGCTGACCGGTCTATTATCACTTTTTTTCTCTCTCACTCCTTTTTTAAAAAGTGGGGTTACATTGGCTACCCTCCATTTCATCGGAATTGATCCAGAGTAGAGGGAATGTTGGAAAATGACTGTCAATGCATCCGCCATTTCCTTAAACACTCTGGGATGCAGTCCATTAGGCCCTGTGGATTTATCGGCCTACAGTCCAGTCTCACAGTGATCACAGACCTGTCCCACAGGCATCACAGCCCTGTCCCACAAGGATCACAGTCAAGTCCCAGAGGGGTCACAGTCCAGTCCAGTCACACAATGATCACAGTCCTGTCCCACAGGGATCACAGTCCAGTTCCACAGGGATCACAGTGCAGTCCCATAGGAATCACAGTGCAATCCCACAGGGGTCAAAGTCCAGTACCACAGGGGTCACAGTCCAGTCCCACAGGGATCACAGTCAAGTCCCACAGGGGTCACAGTCCAGTCCCACAGGGGTCACAGTCCAGTCGCATAGGGATCACAGTCCATTCCCACAATGATCACAGTTCAGTCCCACAGGAATCACAATCCAATCCACAGGGATCGGAGACTAATCCCATAGGGGTCGCAGTTCAGTACCATACTGGTCAAACTCTGGTACCACAGGGATAGCAGTTCAGTCCCACAGGGGTCACAGTCCAGTCCCAAAGGGATCACAGTCCAGTCCCACAGGGATCACAGTCCAGTCCCAAAGGGATCACAATAACGTCCCTCAGCGATCACAGTCCAGTCCCACAGGGATCACAGTCCATTCCCACACGGATCACAGTCCAGTCCTACAGGAATCACAGTGCAGTCCCTCAGGGATCACAGTCCAGTCCCACAGAGATCACAGTCCAGTGCCACAGGAATCACAGTCCAGTCCCATAGGGATCACAGTCCATTCCCACACGGATCACAGTCCAGTCCTACAGGAATCACAGTGCAGTCCCTCAGGGATCACAGTCCAGTCCCTCAGCGATCACAGTCCAGTCCCACAGGGATCACAGTCCATTCCCACACGATCACAGTCCATTCCTACAGGAATCACAGTGCAGTCCCTCAGGGATCACAGTCCAGTCCCACAGAGATCACAGTCCAGTGCCACAGGAATCACAGTCCAGTCCCACAGGGATTACAGTCCTGTCCCACAGGGATCACAGTCCCGTCCCAGTGACTACAGTCCAGTCCAACAGGGATCATAGTTCAGTCCCACAGGAATCACAGTCCAGTCGCACAGGAATCACAGTCCAGTCGCACAGGAATCACAGTCCAGTCGCACAGGAATCACAGTCCAGTCGCACAGGAATCACAGTCCAGTCGCACAGGAATCACAGTCCAGTCGCACAGGAATCACAGTCCAGTCGCACAGGGATCACAGTCCAGTCGCACAGGAATCACAGTCCAGTCGCACAGGGATCACAGTCCAGTCCCACAGGCGTCACAATCCAGTCGCACAGAGACTACAGTCCAGTCCCACAGGGATCAAAGTCCAGTTCCACGTGGATCCCAGTCCAGTCCCACAGAGATCACAGTCCAGTCCCAAAGGGATCAAAGTCCAGTCCCACAGGGGTCACATTCCAGTACCACATGAATCACAGTCCAGTCCCACATGGATCACAGTTCAGTCCCACATGGATCACAGTCCACTCCCTCAGGGATCACAGCACAGTCCCACAGGGATCACAGTCCAGTCACACAGTGATCAAAGTCCAGTCCCATTTGGTCACAGTCAAGTCCCACAGGTATCACAGTCCAGTCCCACACGCATCACGGTCCAGTCCCACAGGGGTCAGAGTCCTGAACCACAGCAGTCAGAATCCACCCCCACAGGGATCACAGTCCACTCCCACAGGGTCACAGTTGAGTTCCACAGGGATCACAGTCCAGTTCCACAGAGATCACAGTCCAGTCGAACAGGGATCATTGTCCAGTCCCACTGGGATCACATTCCAGTCCCACAGGGGTAACAGTCCTGTCTCACAGTGGTCACAGTCCAGTCCCACAGGGATCACAGTCCAGTCTCACAGGGATCATAGTCCAGTCCCACACGCATCACGGTCCAGTCCCACAGCGGTCAGAGTTCTGACCCACCGCAGTCAGAATCCACCCCCACAGGGATCACAGTCCACTCCCACAGGGTCACAGTTCAGTTCCACAGGGATCACAGTCCAGTTCCACAGGGATCACAGTCCAGTCACAAAGGGATCATTGTCCTGTCCCACGGGGCACACAGTCCACACGCACAAGTATCACAGTCCTGTCCCACAGGGATCACATTCCAGTCCCATTGGGGTCACATTCCTATCCAACAGGGATCACAGTCCAGTCCCACAGGGATCACAGTCCAGTTCCACAGGGGTCACAGTCCAGTCTCACAGGGACTACAGTCCAGTCCCACAGGGTCACAGTCCTGTCATAGAAACATGGCATGGAAACATAGAAAATATGCGCAGGAGTAGGCCATTCGGCCCTTCTATACTGCACCACCATTGAATGAGTTCATGGCCGAACATGCAACTTCAGTACCTCATTCCTGCTTTCTCGCCATATACTAGATCCCCCTTGTAGTGAGGACGACATCTAACTCCTTTTTGAATATATTTCGTGAATTGGCCTCAACAACTTTCCGTGGTAGAGAATTCCACAGATTCACCACTCTCTGGGTGAAAATGTTTCTCCTCACATCGGTCCGAAATGGCTTTTCCCTTATACTTAGAATGTGACCCCTGGTTCTGGACTTCCCCAACTTCGGGAACAGTCTTCCTGCATCTAAGCTGTCTAAACACATCAGAATTTTAAACGGTACTATGAGATCCCCTCTCATTCTTCTGAACTCCAGTGAATACAAGCCCAGTTGATCCAGTCATTCTTGATATGTCAGTCCCGCTATCCCGGGAATCAGTCTGGTGAGCCTGCACTGCACCCCGTCAATAGCAAGAATGTCCTTCCTCAAGTTAGGAGACCAAAACTGTACACAATACTCCAGGTGTGGCCTCACCAATGCCCTGTACAACTGCAGTAACACCTCCCTGCCCCTGTACTCAAATCCCCTCGCTATGAAGGCCAACATGATATTTGCTTTCTTAATCGCCTGCTGCACCTGAATGTCAACCTTCAATGACTGATGTACCATGACACCCATGTCTCGTTGCACCTCCCCTTTTCCACATCTGTCACATTCAGATAATAATGTATCTCTCTGTTTTTACCACCAAAGTGAATAATCTCACATTTATCCTCATTATACTTCATCTGCCATGCATTTGCCCAATCATCTAACCTATTCAAGTCACTCTGCAGCCTCACAGCATTCTCTTTGCAGCTCACACTGCCACCCAACTTAGCGTCATCCGCAAATTTAGAGATATTACATTTAATCCCATTGTCTAAATCATTACTGTACAATGTAAATAGCTGGGACCCCAGCATAGAACCTTGCGGTACCCCACTAGTCACTGCCTGCCATTCTGAAATGGCCTGCCACTCCTACTTTTTGCTTCCTGTTTCACAACCAGTTCTCAATCCACGTCGGCACAGTACCCCCAAATCCCATTTCTGCTTTAACTTTGCACATTTATCTCTTGTGTGGGACCTTGTCGAAAGTCTTCTGTAAGGCCAAATAGACCACATCAACTGGTTCTCCATTGTCCACTCTGCTGGAAACATCCTCAAAAAATTCCAGAAGCTTTCCCTTTCACAAATCCATGCTGAATTGGACATATCATTTCACCTCTTTCGAAATGCGCTGCTATGGCATCCTTAATAATTGATTCCATCATTTAACCCACTATCAGTGTCAGATTAACCGCTCTATAATTCCCTGTTTTCTCTCTCCCTCCTTTTTTAAAAAGTGGGGTTACATTGGCTACCCTCCACTCCATAGGAACTGATCCAGAATCTATGGAATGTAGGAAAATGACTGTCAATGCACCCGCTATTTCCAAGGCCACCTCCTTAGCTACTCTGGGATGCAATCCATCAGACCCTGGGGATTTATGGGCCTTCAATCCCATCAATTTCCCCAACACAATTTCCCGACTAATAAGGATTTACCTCAGTTCCTTTTCTCACTAGATCCTCTGACCCCTTTTATATCCGTAAGGTTGTTTGTGTCCTCCTTACTGATTACCGAACCAAAGTAATTTTTCAATTGGTCTGCCATTTCTTTGCTCCCTGTTATGACTTCCACTGATTCTGACTGCAGGGGACCTACATTTCTCTTTACTAACCTTTTTCTCTCTACATATCTATAGAAGCTTTTGCAATCCGTCTTAATGTTCCCTGCAAGCTTCCACTCATGCTCTATTTTTCCCTGCCCTAATCAAATCCTTTGTCCTCCTCTGGTGAGTTCTAAATTTCTCCCAGTCCCCGGGTTCACTGCTATTTCTGGACAATGTGTATGCCACTTCCTTGGCTTTAATACTATCCCTGATTTCCCTTGATAGCACCGGTTGAGCCACCTTCCTTTTTTATTTTTTATGCCAGACAGGGATGTACAATGGTTGTAGTTCATCCATGCGGTCTCTAAATGTCTGCCATTGCCCATCCACTGTCAACCCCTTAAGTTTCATTCGCCAATCTATCCTAGCCAATTTACGCCTCATACCTTCAAAGTTATCCTTCTTTATGTTCTGGAACATGGTCTCTGAATTATTGACGGTTTCATTCCCCATCCTAATGTAGAATTCCACCATATTATGGTCACTCTTCCCCAAGGGGCCTCGCACAATGAGATTGCTAATTAATCCTCTCTCATTACACAACACCCATTCTAAGATGGCCTCCCCCCTAGTTGGTTCCTCGACATATTGGCCTAGAAAACCATCCCTTATGCACTCCAGGAAATCCTGCTCCATCGTATTGTTTCCAGTTTGGTTCGCCCAATCTCTATGCATGTTAAAGTCACCCATGTTAACTGCTGCACCTTTATTGCATGCACCCCTAATTTCCTGTTTGATGCCCTCCCAAACATCACTACTGCAGTTTGCAGTTCTGTACACAACTGCCACTAACGTTTCTCGCCATATCCCAGTCGTAACATAAGAACATAGAACATAAGAATTAGGAATATGAGTAGGCCATCTAGACCCTCGAGCCTGCTTCGCCATTCAACAAGATCATGGCTGATTTGGCCGTGACCTCAGCTCCACTTACCCGCCCGCTCCCCATAACCCTTAATTCCCTTATTGGTTAAAAATCTATCTGACTTTGATTTGAATGCATTCAATGAGCTAGCCTCAACTGTGTCCTTGGGCAGAGAATTCCCCAGATTCACAGCCATCTGTGAGAAGAAATTCCTTCTCAACTCGGTTTCAAGTTGGCTCCCCAGTATTTCAAGGCTATGCCCCCTAGTTCTAGTCTCCCCAACCAGTGGAAACAACCTCTCTGCCTCTATTTTGTCTATCCCTTTCATTATTTTAAATGTTTCTATAAGATCACACCTCATCCTCCTGAACTCCAACAAATAAAGACCCTGTCTACTCAATCTATCATCATAAGGTAACCCACTCATCTCCGGAATCAGCCGAGTGAATGGTCTCTGTACCCCCTCCAAAGCTCGTCTCTCCATTTTTAAGTAAGGTGACCAAAACTGCACACAGAACTCCAGGTAAGGCATCACCAATACGCTGTACAATTGCAGCAGGACCTCCCTGCTTTTTACGCCATCCCTCTCGCAATGAAGGACAACATTCCATTCGCCTTCCTGATTACCTGCTGCACCTGCAAACTAATTGTTGGGTTTCGTGCACAAGGAACCCAGGTCCGTCTGCACCGCAGCATGATGTAATTTCTCACCATTCAAATAATATTCCCTTTTACTGTTTTTATACCAAGGTGGATGGCCTTACATTTTGCGATAATGTATTCCATCTGCCAAACCCTAGCCCATTCGCTTAACCTATCTAAATCTCTTCGCAGCCTCTCTGTGTCCTCCACACAACCCGCATTCCACTAATCTTTGTGTCATCTGCAAATTTTGTGACACTATACTCTGTCACCTCTTCCAGGTCATCTCTGTACATGGTAAACAGTTGTTGTCTCAGCACCTATCCCTGTGGCACATCACTAACCACAGATTGCCAACCCGAAATGGACCCATTTATCCCGACTCTGTTAGCCGGCCATTTCTCGATCAAGCTAATACATTTCCTGTGACTCTGCGTATCTTTACCTTCGGCAGTAACCTTTTGTGTGGTACCTTATCGAATGCCTTTTGGAAATCTAAATACACCACATCCATCGGTACACCTCTATCCACCAAGCTCGTTATATCCTCAATGAATTCCAGTAATAGTTAAACATGATTTCCCCTTCATGAATTCATGTTGCGTCTGCTTGATTGCACTATTCCTATCTCGATGTCCCGCGATTTCTTCCTGAATGATAGCTTGAAGCATTTTCCCCACTGCAGATGTTAAACTAACCGGCCTATAGTTACCTGCCTTTTGTCGATCCTCTTTTTTAAACAGAGGCGTTACATTAGCTGCTTTCCAATCTGATGGTACCTCCCCAGAATCCAGAGAATTTTGGAAGATTATAACGAATGCATCTGCTATAACTTCCGCCATCTCTTTTAATACCCTGGGATGCATTTCATCAGGACCCAGGGACTTGCCTACCTTGAGTCGCATTAGCCTGTCCAGTATTACCCCCTAGTGATAGTGATTATCTCAAGGTCCTTCCTTCCCACATTCCCGTGACCAGCAATTTTTGGCATGGTTTTTGTGTCTTCCACTGTGAAGACAGTAGAAAAATTATTGTTTAATGTCTCAGCCATTTCCATATTTCCCATTATTAAATCCCCCTTCTCATCTTCTAAGGAACCAACATTTTCTTTAGTCACTCTTTTCCATTTTATATATCTGTAAAAGCTTTTATTATCTGTTTTTATGTTTTGCGCAAGTTTATTTTTGTAATCTATCTTTCCTTTCTTTATTGCTTTCTTCGTAATTCTTTGCTGTCGTTTAAAATGTTCCCAATCTTTTAGTTTCATACTAACCTTGGCCACCTTATACGCATTGGTTTTTAACTTGATACTCTCCTTTATTTCCTTGGTTATCCACGACTGGTTATCCCTTCTCTTACCGCCCTTCATTTTCACCTAAATATATTTTTGCTGAGCACCATGAAATAGCTACTTTAAAGTCCTCCAATGTTGCTCAATTGTGCCACAGTTTAATCTGTGTTGCCAGTCTACTTCAGCCAAATCTACCCTTTTATCACTGTAGGCCCCTTTGTTTAAGCATAGTACGCTCGTTTGAGACACTACTTCCTCACCCTCTGGGCATTCGTTTCTTTAAAAAACTGTATTCTGAGCGTTGATGTCATAAAAATATGGTCGGGCGGTTAAATTAACTCTCAGCGTTAACTTGATGCCTAAACTAATGCTAGTAGTAAATGGGTAATAAATGGGTGATGAATGGAAGTTAGTTACCATTTGTGGGTAAATAGGAGATAAACAGGCGTTATAACATCAGAGCTTTTAAATGGGAGGTATGTGGTCGGTAACGGGCAGAAAGTAATGGGAAGTCTAGCTCTAAATCATTGATGTATAAAACAAACGCAAGGGACCTATTACTGAGCGCAGCCGAACCCCACTGGAGACAGTCTTGCAGTCACAAACACCCGTCAACCATTACCCGTTGCTTCCTGCCACTGGGACAGTTATGGATCCAACTTGACAGTTTCCTTTCGATCCCAAGGTTTCTAATTTTATTCCATGTGGGAGTTTATTTCAAGCAATGGATACAATCCATGCAGACGACATCTGACGCACTGCCCTCATAGATTCTCCTTGTTACCTCCTCAAAAAATGCAATCAAATTAGTTAGGCATGTCTGTCCCTTAACAAATCCATGCTGACTGTCCTTGATTAATCCGTGCCTTTTCACATGATGATTAATACTGTACCTCAGACTTTTTTCCAATTATTTTTCCACTGTCTATGTTAGGCTAGGTGAATACCTTTCTCCATTTTAAACAATGGTGCAACTTTAGCAATCCACCAGTGTTCCGGCACCACACCTTTACCCAGCGCGGATTGGAAATTGATGGTCAGAGCCTATGCTATTTCCTCCATTGATTATCTTAACAGCCTGGGATACATTTCTTCTGAGCCTCGTGAAGAATATTCTTTCATATATGATAAACTCCATAACATTTCCTTTTTCACTACGTTCATCTAATCGAATATTTCACACACCAACCTCTTAACTGATATGTCTGCATCGTGTCCGTTGTGAAGACTGCTACAAATTATTAATTGAGGAACATTCCCACGTCTTCCAAATCCATACAAATGCTATTTGTTTGGTCTCTAATAGACCATACACTTTCTTTAGCTAGGCTTTTGCCCTTTATGTATTTATAAAACATGTTTGTGTTAGCTTTGATTGCACTTGCCAATGTTTATTCATGCTTTCTCAATTTCCTTTTTAATTCCACGTTCTGCACTCCGCTGGGATTTCTGCAGTATTTAGATTTCTGTATCTGCCATAAGCTTCCTTTTTGCATTATCTTATTAATTGACATACAGGAGGCTCTAGATGTTGAGTCCCACGCTTTTTCATTATAGGAAGATATTTTCTCTGAACCCTCACTATTTCCTCATTGAATGCCTCACAATATTCCGATACTGGTTTACCTTCAGTAGTTTCCATTACACGTTCCATCAATCACATCCCACCTCAGTAAAACTGGCCATTCGCCAATAGAAAAATGACTCTCCTAGTCTATCTTTCTCCTTTTATATAACTACGATAAATCTTACTGAATTATGATCAATACCACCAAAATACTCTCAATCACCCACCCAACTTCATTCACTGAAACTAAGTTCAGAACTTCTCCCTGTCTTGTTTGTCTTGCTAAGTGCTGGCTAAAAATGCTCGCGTCAATATATTTTACAAATACCGCGCCCTTTATTCATTCACAATAATTCTATGCCAATTAATACCCCGGATTTTGAGGTTGGTGGCAAAGGAAAGCCTTCACCCCTGGCCAGAATTATGCTCTGCACAAGTATCTAGCAACCTCTGTGTCGAGAATTTCGAGTCCTCCGACGTGTAATACAAATCAGCGGATATAAGTGGGGAACCCTAGATTTTTTTATTCATTATGGTCATCGCAGGCAAAGCCAGCATTAATAGCCCATCGCGTAATTACCCTTGTGAAGGTGGTGGTTAAGCGTCTTCTGGAACTGTTGCTGTGTTGGTGACAAATGTACTATTGGGGAGTGAGTTCCAGAATTTTGACTCTGCGACGATGGAGGAACGGCAAAATAACACCATATCAGGTTGCTTTGTAGCTTGGAGGGGGACTTCCAAGTGATGATGTTCCAATGCACCTGCGGCCCTTGTCCTTCCAACTGGTAGATGTTGCGGGTTTGCGAGGTGCTTTTGAAGAAGCCTCGGCGCGTTGCTGCAGTGCATCTTGTAGATGGCACACACTGCAGCCACGGTCCACTGGTCTTGGAGTGAGTGAATCTTTAGGTGGTGTCTGCTTTGCCAATCAAACTGGCTGCTTTTTCCTGAATGGTTTCGAGCTTTTTGAGTGTTGTTGAAGCTGCACTCATCCAGGGCAAGTGGAGAGTATTCCATCACACACATGTCATGTGCCTTGAAGATGGTAGTAAATCTGATTGAGGAGGTGTGAAACTCGCCAAGAATACCCAGCCTCCTACGTGCTGTTGTTGCCACATTATTTATGTAGCTGGCCAAGTTAAGTTTCTCCTCAATAGTGACCCCAAGGATTTGATAGTCGGGGAATCCGCGATGGTAATGCTGTTGAATGTCAAGGGAAGGTGGTTCGACCCCCTATTGTTGGAGGTTGACATTGCACGCCACTTTTGTGTTGCGAAAGGCCAGTCTGGCAACTATGACCTTCAAGACCCGTCCAGCACGGTAAATAATGGTGCTACTGAGCCACTCGTGGTGATGGTCATTGAAATCCCGTACCCAGATTACATTCTGTGCCCATTGTATGCTCAGTGCTTCTTCCAAGTGGTGTTCAACATGAAGAAGAATTGATTCATCAGCTGAGGGAGGGCGGTAATTGGTAATCAGCAGAAGGTTTTCTTCCCATTATTTGACCTGATGTAGTTGATTTTGTATCTATGGATGTTGCGAATGTATTCGACAAAGTGACACACCAGAGGTCCTGAAGAACATCGAAGCCCAGGGAGTTAAATGGAAAGTGACGATATGCATGCAAAATTAGCTCAGTAACACCATCAATGTAGGGTGGTGCGTCGTTGTTTTTCAGACTGTGAGGTGGTTTACGTCGTGTTCCCCAGGTGCCAATTTTAGATCCATTATTTTTAAATTTTTATAAACGTCCTGTAGGAATGGAATTGTAAACGTTACTGATAATACAAAACTTGGCAGAGTAATTTGTAGTGATGTCGATAGTTATAGGATGATTGAGATAGGATGTTGAAATGGGCAGAAGCATGGCAGATGGACTTGAAATTGGGATACCCCTTGGGAACACGAATCTGGAAATATATTAAACTATCATTGGCACGACTTAGAAAATTCTAGATGAGCAACGAGACCTTGGTGTCCATATCCACAAATCCTTAAAGGTGGCAGAGAAAGTTCAGAAGTTGATTAAAATGGATATCGGTTCCTTGGGTTTGTAAAGAAATGAATAGAATATAAAGGCAAACAGATCATGTTTTCAAGTATATATCCAATATCCTTTTGAAAGTTTGTATTGTATCTGCTTGCTCACCTTCTCAGGTGTTGTGTTCCAGATCAGCACAAGGCGATGCATAAAATCAATCCTCCTCATGTTCTTTCTGGATTTTGGGGAAATGTTACCTGCTGTAGCATCTTGCTACCGACCCTCCTTCCAGTGGAAGCAGTTTCTCCCTATCTAATCTATAAAAACGTTTATGATAGTGTCTTTCTTTGTCAAAACACGGCTTAAACTTATCTGCCGAAGGAGAACATTCCCAGTTCCTCTAATCTCTCCATACAAATGTCGTGCCTGGCAACAATTAAGGGTTTAAGACTGATGAGAATCCCCTTTAATTTGTGTTCCTTTTAGTCTGTCCTGGAAGTGGGATCATAACTGCAACATATTCCTGGGAGTGAGTTGTTTGCAGTGGTTCTGTGGAACAGTTTGTATATGCAGATGGGTTCTCAGGAATTGTGCCATAAATCCCGGAAGTCTCTTGAAATTGTAAATCTTTATTCAGATAACAATGATTGCATCACCATTTACAGGGATGAGGCGCTTGGACACGTGTCGGGCAGGCACCTGGATGTGTATCAACATTGGTGGGAAGCCCTCAGGGATGTTTTAATATTTAGAGCAGGTACATGTTCATATCTGACATTGTATAGGGTCAATGGTTGTACATTTCTGGGAACGATTCATCGGCATGGCTACAATTTCGTTATCGTCTCTAGGAGCGTGTCAGCATTTTAAGGGCTGTCGAAATAGGGCAATGTTCGCTATCGGTCATCAGAAACGATATAAAAATATTACCGGGGGTTCAACCACATAATCTGGTTTCACTGGCTAAACTTAAAGTGCACACTGAGAATTAGAGAGAAATGTTCTGAAATAACCGAACCACATTATAAAAGAATTAATCATAATCCTGAAGCAAACCTGTTCTCGACCACCCAGTGCTGTCGGACTGAAAATTTCACATAGTCTTTACTTCCTTGGACTTTGGGGAGATTTACTTTCCATCTGTGCAATATCTGACTAAATGTAAATGTGATATTGCAACATTTATTCTAAAAAGTGATGATGTTAATCTGTTTGTTTAGTCGCAGCAACTAATATCATTCTCCTTACACCCTAATGATATCAGTGGAGATTTATCCCGCCTGACACAAGGGCATTCACTCAATGTATTAACCCAAATTGTCTCTCGCAGTTTGGTCTGCAGAACAAACCGAAGCAGCGTTCTGCAGGTGTAGAACGAATGGATCGGAGTCAGTCAGTTGGATATAAGATATGGAGGATAATTAAACGTACACAAAAAAATTATTTTCCAGCCCTCGCTTTTACTGGTGTTCCTGGTAAGTCTCAGGTTCCAGATACTAATTCTGTCACCATTTTAATTGCATTCCGGTTTTAACGTTAAAATCCCAGTTTCTGTCGATGTTCCTTGCAAATTACCATATCTCTATTTCATTATGTAAATATATTTAACTGTAAACATTGTGTTCATTACAAAAGTCTCCATATCCAACAATTCATTGTATTCAGTTTATTCCTCTTGTTATGTGAATGAAAGTATATTGTTCCCTCGACATTGTCACTGGGTGATTGACATAATCAATAGTTCATCGTCTGCTGTCTACTCTGAGTCCTGGAAGCAGATTTGAATCGTTATCATCTTGGCGTTAAACGACAACTGATAAGGCCAGTGGAATCAAAAGGGAGTGGAGAATGATTTCCATAATATAGAAACATAGAAAATAGGTGCAGGAGTAGGACATTCGTCCATTCGAGCCTGCACCGCCATTCAATGAGTTCATGGCTGAACATGCAACTTCAGTACCCCATTTCTGCTTTCTCGCCACACTCTTGATCCCCCGAGATTTAAGGACGACATCTAACTCGTTTTTGAATATAGTTAGTGAATTGGCCTCGACAACTTTCTGTGGTAGAGAAGTCCACAGGTTCACCAATCTCTGGTTGAAGAATGTTCTCCTCATCTCGGTCCTAAATGGCTTACCCCTCATCCTCAGACTGTGACCCCTGGTTCTGGACTTCCCCAACATTGGGAACATTCTTCCTGCATCTAACCTGTCTAAACCCGTCAGAATTGTAAACGTTTCTATGAGATCCCCTCTCATTCTTCTGAACTCCAGTGAATACAATCCCCATTGATCCAGTCTTTCTTGATATGTCAGTCCCGCCATCCCGGGAATCAGTCTGGAGAACCTTCCCTGCACTCCCTCAATAGCAAGAATTTCCTTCCTCAAGTTAGGAGAGCAAAACTGTACAAAATACTCCAGGTGTGGCCTCACCAAGGCCCTGTATAACTGTAGTAACACATCGATGCCCCTTTACTCAATGAAAGCCAACATACCATTTGTTTCTTAACCGCCTGCTGTACCTGCATGCCAACTTTCAATGACTGATGTACCATGACACACAGGTCTCGTTACACCTCCAATTTTCCTAATCTGTCACCATTCAGATAATAGTCCGTCCCTTTTATTAACCAGCCATAGTCCTTGCATTGAATTTAAAGGAAGGTGAATGGGAAGTGTTCTATTATTGCTGAGCGGTCTGTTCCCCGTCCGATTATCATTGGGTGCTCCGGACAGGGGTATTAATTGTTAGACAGTGAAAACTATATCACTTCAAATCAGACAGTTATTCATTCCTTTAAGGATATTGTTTTTATACCTACTGGGGAAACTGAATGATACAGCTCTGCAATTGGCCAAAAATCATTCCGCTTGATTTTACTTCCAATTGATTGTAAATGGAGTAATGTTTAGACTAAATTCCATTATGATTTAGTCGCTTTATATTCCATCGATCAACTTGTAACCCATTCCGTTATTACCCACAGTTGGAAAACAGCAGAATAGCATCGATCCGCTTCCATTCAGATACCTACTCAATTTCAAGGTGGAAGTTCACATTGTTAGTTTCACCCTCAGCCCAATCATAGTAACTGGCGTGACTAGCTTTGCGATATCAGTGGAAATTCTCATATTAAAGGAATTATTAGAAAGAGATAGATAGAGTTAAAGGGATGGGAAGAGAGATAGATAGACAGACAGACAGAGAGACAGACCGTCAGACAGATGCAGTTTTATTGACAGATTGACAGAGATACAGAAAGTGAGATAAGGAGGGAGAGACAGATATTTTTATATATATGGACAGATAGATAGATATTTTATGGAGATAGAGACATGGAGATATAGAGAGATAGCGATTAATGCGGAGATAGACAAACATTTAGACATACAGACAGACAGATTGTGCACAGCTCAGTAATTTCCTTTTCATTGATTTAAATGGGTAGCAAAACCGAGTAGGGTTTTAGAATCATTGGCTCATGCGAGAGCATCCGGTATACCTTTCGCCAAAGTTGAAAGGTTGCCCCAATGATCAATGACTGAAATGGGGCAAAGGAGAAACCCCTCAGTCAATCCACTACTGGCATTAAATAGCAAGGAGCAAAAGGGAAAATTCCGCTATTATTTCGAATACCCATTTTTTGAAATATGTCTCCCTCTTCCTGCCCCAAAGGATTTGAGACCTTTTTGAGTTTTCACAATAGACTTACCTCATGTGCCACAGGTGATTTCATAATATTCTCATTTGGTGCATTTTGCTGGTCTTATATCACACCCCAGATGTTTCTTGCCTCGAAAGACAACATTCAGCCTTACTCTGTCTATGCTGCTTGCTGTAGTTTGACCGCACAAACAGACCACTCACTCCTCATGGCCCGGTGTCCTCCTCTGTACTTTGTGCTGAAGTCTTTAGTTAGAAGTATATCCTCTGAGAATGATTAGCGCTCTCACCTATTTCGACCCATCTCATGGCTGATGTTTATTTTCAAATGTCTAATTGACAGTTTTAATTCACTCATTTTCTCTGACATTTCCATCTGATTTCAGATAAAACTTGAACCACAACATCCAGACGGGAACAAGGCGAATTCTGGTCGGACAAATTTTACAGGCCGGCCGCTTTGCTTCCCATTGAATTCAATGTTGTGTGCAATTGGATGGGGAGTAAAGCCGATGTCAGACTTGATCCCGCCCAATTCTCGCTGGCCGGGTGAGTTTAAATCGGAATTTAAACAGGTCCTTGCTTAATTTCGTATCCAAGGCCCACTCTGAAATTACCATTCTTAAAGTTTGAGGCGAGGCACCCGCTGTAACAGGTCCATCTGCCACGGCACTTAACCTTGCTGATCAAACATTTATCTGCTCGAACATTCAAACATTTTGCAGCAGAATGCTTTGCACACCGATCAGCATCAGCCCCCAAGTGATTAGCTCAATATTTCACAGCATCTCTGATCAGGACCAGGACAGAGGAGATTAGCCGAAAAATATTCTCGTGTCACTGATCAAGTGCAGGACCCAGGGGATTGAACAAATATATACCAGCATCACTGATCAGGAGCAGGACCAAGAGGATTGCCCCAATATATACCAGCATCACTGATCAGGGGCAGGACCCAGGGGATTGCCCCAATATATACCAGCATCACTGATCAGGAGCAGGACCCAGGGGATTGCCCCAATATATAACAGCATCACTGATCAGGAGCAGGACCCAGGGGATTGCCCCAATATATACCAGCATCACTGATCAGGAGCAGGACTCAGGGGATTGCCCCAATAAATACCAGCATCACTGATCAGTGGCAGGACCCAGGGGATTGACCAAATATGTACCAGCATCACTGATCAGGGTCAGGACCCATGGGATTGCCCCAATATAACTCAACATCACTGATTAGGGGCAGGACCCAGGGGATTGCCCCAATATATCCCAGCATCCCTGATCGGGGGCAGGACCCAGAGGATTGCCCCAATAATTACCAGCATCACAGATCAGTGCCATGACCCAGGGGATTACCCCTATATATACCAGCATTACTGATCATGGTCACAACAAAGGGGATGACCCCAATAACTACCAGAATCACTGATCAGGTGCTGGACACAGGGGATTACCCCAATATATACCAGCATTACTGATCAGGGGCATGACGCTGGGGATTACCCCAATATATACCAGAATCATGATCAGGGGCAGAACTCAGGGGATTGCCCCAATATATAACAGCATCAGTGATCAGTGGCAGGAACGAGGGGATTGCCACAATATATACCAGCATCACTGATCAGGAGTAGGTCCCAGGTAATGGCCCCAATATATACCATCATCACTGATCAGGAGCGGTATTCTGGGGAGTGCCCCAATATATACCAGCATCACAGATCAGGAGCAGGACCCAGGGTATTGCCCCAATATATACGAGCATCATTGATCAGGAGCAGGACACAGGGGATTACGCCAATATATCCCAAACTTCACTGATCAGGGTCAGGACCCAGGGGATTGCCCCAATATATACCAGCATCACTGATCAGGAGCAGGACCCAGGGGATTACGCCAATATAACCCCAAACTTTACTGATCAGGGTCAGGACCCAGGGGATTGCCCCAATATATACCAGCATCACTGATCAGGTGATGGACACAGGGGATTAGCCCAATATATCCCAACATCACTAAGCAGGAGCAAGACCCAGGGGATTGCCCCAATATATACCAGCATCACTGATCAGGAGCAGCACGCAGGGGATTCCCCCAGTATACAGCAGCATTTTTGATCAGGAGCAGAACGCAGGGGATTGCCCCAATATAGCCTAGCGTCATTGATCAGCGGTAGGACTCAGGGGATTGCCCAATATATACCAGTATCACTGATCAGGGGTAGGACCCAGGGGATTGCCCCAATATATAGCAGCATCACTGATATGGGGCAGGACGCAGGGGATTGCCCCAATATATACCAGCATCACTGATCAGGATCAGGACCAAGGGGATTGCATCAATATATACCAGCATCACTGATCAGGAGCAGGTCCCAGATGATTGCCCCGATATATTCCATCATCACTGTTAAGGTGCAGGACCCAATCGATTGCCCCAATATATACCAACATCACTGATCAGGAGCAGGACCCAGGGCATTACCCCAATATATCCCAACATCACTGATCAGCAGCAGGACACAGGGGATTACCCCAATATATCCCAACATCACTGATCAGTGGTAGGACCCAGAGTATTGCCCCAATATATCCTAGCATCACTGATCATGGGGAGGAACCAGCGGAATGCTCAATATATCCCAGGATCACTGATCAGGAGCAGGACACAAGATATTACTCAAATTTATCCCAGCATCACTGATCTGGGGCAGGCCCCAGGACATTGCCACAATATATATCCCAGCTTCAATGATCAGAAGCAGGACCCAGGACATTGCTCAATATATCCCCGTGTCACTGAGCAGGAGCAGGACCCAGGGGATTGCCCCAAGATATACCAGCATCACTTTTCAGGTGCAGGACCCAAGGGGTTACCCCAATATATACCAGCATCACTGATCAGGAGCCGAACACAGGGGATTGCATCAATATATAGCAGCATCACTGATGAAGGGCACGATCCAGGGGATTGCCCCAATATATATCAGCATCACTGATCAGGATCAGGACCAAGGAGATTGCACCAACAAATATCAGCAACACTGATCATGGGCAAGACCCAGGTGATTGCTCCAATATATCCCTGATTCACTGATCAGGTGAAGGAATCAGGGGATTATCCCAATATATACCAGCATCACTCATCAGGAGCAGGACCCAGCGATTGCTGCAATATATACCCCTGAGCAGAAGCAGGTCCCAGGGGATAGCCCCAAGATATACCAGGATCACTGATCAGGGGCAGAACCCAGGTGATTACGCCAATATATACCAACATCACTGATCAGGAACAGGACCCAGGGGATTGCCCCAATATATCCGAAAATCGCACATTACTGGCAGGACCCAGGGGATAGCCCGAATATATCCCAGCATCACTGATCAGGGACAGGACCCAGGGGATTGCCCCAAATTATAGAAAACATCACTGATCAGGAACAGGACACAGGGCATTGCACCAATATATCCCCGTGTCGCTGATCAGGAGCAGGACCCATGGGATCGCCCCAATATATCAAAGCATCACTGATCAGGAGCAGGACCCAGGGTATTACCCCAATATATAAGAGCATCACTCATCCGGAGCATTACCCAGCGCATTGCCCTAATATATACCAACATCACTGATCAGCGACAGGACCCAGAAGATTGCCCCAATATGTCCCTGTATCACTGTTCAGGTGCAGGACCCAAGTGATTGCCACAATATATACCAATATCACTGATGAGGAGCAGGACCCAGGACAATTTCACAAGAAATCCCAACATCATTGATCAGGAGCAAACCCAGGGGATTACCCCAATATATCCCAACATCACTGATCAGGGGCAGGACCTAATGGATTGCCCCAATATATAACAGCATCAATGATCAAGAGCAGGACCCAGGGGATTGCTACAATATATACCAGCATCACTGATCAGGAGCAGGACACAGGGGATTGACCAAATATATACTAACATCATTGATCAGGAGCAGGACACATGGAATTGCTCCAATATATACCAGCATCACTGATCAGGAGCAGGACCCAGGAGATTGCCACAATATATACCAGCATCACTGATCGGGAGCTGGACCCAGGTGATTGCCCCAATATATACCAGGATCACGGTCAGGAGCAGGACACGAGGGAATGCCCCAATATATACCAGCATCACTGAGCAGTAGCATGGCCCAGGGGATTAACCCAATATATCCCAGCCTCACTGATCAGTGGCAGGACCCAGTGGATTACCCCAATATATACCAGCATCATTGATCAGGGGCAGGACCCAGTGGATTACACCAATATATACCAGCATCACTGATCAGGAGCAGGACCCAGCGCATTGCCAATATATACGAGCAACACTGATCAGGAACAGGACCCAGGGGATTGCCCGAAGATAATCCAGCATCACAGATCCGGAGCAGGACCCAGGGGATTACCCCAAAATAGCCCAACATCACTGATCTGTGGCAGGTCCCAGTGGATTGCACCAATAAATACCAGTATCACTGCTCAGGAGCAGTACGCAGGGAAATAACCCCAATATATCCCATCATCATTGATCAGGAGTAGGACCCAGAGGACTACCACAATATATCCCAGCATCACTATGCAGGAGCAGGACCCAGGCGATGACCACAATATATCCCACCATCACTGATCAGGAACAGGATCCAGGGAATTGCCCCAATATAAACCAGCATACAATATCAGGTGCTGTGCCCAGGGGATTGCCCCAATATATACCAGCATCACTGATCAGGGACAGGACCCAGGAGTTTGCCTCAATATGTCCCAACATCACTGATCAGGAGCAGGAATCAGGGGCTTGTCCCAATATGTGCCAGCATCACTGATCAGGAGCAGGATACAGGGAATTGCTCCAATATATGCCAGCATCGCTAATCAGGGGCAGGACCCAGGGGTTAGCCCCAATATATACCAACATCACTGAACAGGAGTAGGACCCAGGGGATTAACCAATATATCCCAGCATCTCTGATCAGGAGCAGGACCAAGGGGATTGCTGCAATATATACCAGCATCACTGATCAGGAGCTAGACCCAGGAGATTGTCACAATATATCCCAACTTCACTGATCAGGAGCAGGACCCAGGGGTTTGTCCCAATATATACCAGCATCACTGATCGTGAGCAGGACCCAGATGATTGCCCCAATATATTCCAGCATCACTGATCAGGAGCAGGACCCAAGGGACTGCCCCAATATATACCAGCATCACTGATAAGGAGCAGGACCCAGGTGATTGCCCCAATATATACCAGCATCACTGATCAGGAGCATGGCCCAGGGGATTACCCCAATATATCCTAGCATCACTGATCAGGGGCAGGACCCAGTGGATTACCCCAATATATACGAGCATTACTGATCAGGGGCAGGACCCAAAGGAATTCCCCAATATATACCAGCATCACTGATAAGGAGCAGGACCCAGTGGATTACCCAAATATATACCAGCATCACTGATCAGGGGCAGGACCCAGTGGATTACTCAAATATATACCAGCATCACTGATCAGGGGCAGGACACAGTAGATTACCCCAATATATACCAGCATCACTGATCAAGGGCAGGACCCAGTGGATTACCCCAATATATACAAGCGCCACTGATCAGGGTCAGGACCCAGTGGATTACCCCAATATCTACAAGCATCACTCATCATGAGCAGGATCCAGCGCATTGCCCCAATATATACCAGCATCACTGATCAGGAGCAGGACCCAGTGGATTGCCCCAATATATCCCAGCATCTCTGATCAGGAGCAGGACCCAGGGGATTGCCCCAATATATACCAGCATCACTGATCAGGAGCAGGACCCAGCTCATTGCCCCAATATATACCAGCATCACTGATCAGGGTCCGGACCCAGTGGATTAACCCAATATATACCAGCATCACTCATCAGGAGCAGGACCCAGCGCATTGCCCCAATATATACCAGCATCACTGAGCAGGAACAGGACCCAGGGGATTGCCCCAATATATACCGGAATGACTGATCAGGGTCAGGACCCATTGCATTACCCCAATATATACCAGATTCACTGATCAGGAGCAGGACCCAGCTCATTGCCCCAATATATACCAGCATCACTGATCAGGAGCTGGACCCAGGGGATTGCCCCAATATATACCAGCATCACTGAGCAGGAACAGGACACAGTGTATTGCCCCAAGATATACCAGCATCACTGATCAGGTGCAGGACCGACGTGATTGACACAACATATCCCAACATCACTGATCTGGAGCAGGATCCAGGGGATTGTCCCAATATATGCCAGCATCACAGATCAGGAGCATGACCAAGGGGATTAACCCAATATAACCCAGCATCACTGATCAGGAGCAGGACCCAGAGAATTATCCCAATATATCCCAGCATCACTGATCAGAGGCAGGAGCCAGGGATTTCCCCAATATATCCCAGCATCACTCAACAGGAGCAGGACCCAGCGCATTGATCGAATATATACCAACATCATTGATCAGGAACAGGACCCAGGTGATTGCCCCAAGATATCCCAACGTCACTAATCAGGAGCAGGACCCAGGGGATTGCCCGAAGATATCCCTGAATCACTGATCCGTAGCAGGACCCAGGGGATTAACCCAATATATCCCAGCATCACTGATTAGTGGCAGGACCCAGTGCATTACCCCAATATATACCAGCATCACTGATCAGGGGCAGGACACAGTGGATTACAGCAATATATACCAGCATCACTGATCAGGAGCAGGACCCAGCGCATTGCCCCAATATATACCAGCATCACTGATCAGGGGCAGGACCCAGTGGATTACCCCAATATATATCAGCATCACTGATCAGGAACAGGACCTAGTGTATCAAGCCAGTATATACCAGCATCACTGATCAGGGTCCGGACCCAGTGGATTACCCCAATATATACCAGCATCACTCATCAGGAGCATGACCAAGGGGATTAACCCAATATATACCAGCATCACTGATCAGGAGCTGGACCCAGGGGATAGCCCAAATATATACCAGCATCACTGAGCAGGAACAGGACACAGTGGATTGCCCCAAGATATACCAGCTTCACTGATCAGGAGCAGGACCCACGGAATTACCCCAATATATCCCAGCATCACTGATCAGAGGCAGGACCCAGGGATTTCCCCAATATATCCCAGCATCACTCATCAGGAACAGGACCCAGCGCATTGACCGAATATATCCCAATATCACTGATCAGGAACAGATCCCAGGTGATTGCCCCAAGATATGCCAACGTCACTAATCAGGAGCTGGACCCAGGGGATTTCCCGAAGATACCCTAGCATCACTGATCCGGAGCAGGAGCCAGGGGATTACCCCAAAATAGCCCAACATCACTGATCTGTGGCAGGGCCCAGTGGATTGCAACAATATATACCAGTATCACTGCTCAGGAGCAGTACCCAGGGAAATAACCCCAATAAACCCCATCATCATTGATCAGGAGTAGGACCCAGAGGACTACCACAATATATCCCAGCATCACTATGCAGGAGCAGGACCCAGGCGATGACCACAATATATCCCACCATCACTGATCAGGAACAGGATCCAGGGAATTGCCCAAATATAAACCAGCATAATATATCAGCTGCTGTGCCCAGGGGATTGCCCCAATATATACCAGCATCACTGATCAGGGACAGGACCCAGGAGTTTGCCTCAATATGTCCCAACATCACTGACCAGGAGCAGGAACCAGGGGCTTGTCCCAATATGTGCCAGCATCACTGATCAGGGGCACGACCCAGGGAATTGCCCCAATATATACCAAAATCACTGATCAGGAGCAGGACACAGGGAATTGCTCCAATATATGCCAGCATCGCTAATCAGGGGCAGGACCTAGGGGTTTGCCCCAATATATCACAACATCACTGAACAGGAGTAGGACCCAGGGGATTAACCAATATATCCCAGCATCTCTGATCAGGAGCAAGACCCAGGTGATTGCCCCAATATATACCAGCATCACTGACCAGGGGCAGGCCCCAGATGATTGCCCCAATATATACCAGCATCATTGATCAGGAGCAGGACCCAAGGAAATGCCCCAATATATACCAGCATCACTGATACGGAGCAGGACCCAGGTGATTGCCCCAATATATACCAGCATCACTGATCAGGATCGTGGACCAGGGGATTACCCCAATATATCCCAGCATCACTGATCAGGGGCACGACCCAGTGGATTACCCCAATATATACCAGCATCACTGATCAGGGGCAGGACCCAGTGGATTACCCCAATATATAGCAGCATTACTGATCAAGGGCAGGACCCAGTGGATTACCCCAATTTATGCAAGCATCACTGATCAGGGGCAGGACCCAGTGGATTACCCCAATATCTACCAACATCATTCATCAGGAGCAGGACCCAGCGCATTGCCCCAATATATACCAGCATCACTGATCAGGAGCAGGACCCAGTGGATTGCCCCAATATATCCCAGCATCTCTGATCAGGGGCAGGACCCAGTGGATTGCCCCAATATATACCAGCATCACTGATCAGGAGCAGGTCCCAGGAGATAGCCACAATCTATCCCAGCATCACAGATCAGGAGCAGGATCCAGGGGATTGCTCCAATATATCCCAGCACCACAGATTAGGAGCAGGGCCCAGGGAATTATCCCAATATATCCCAGCATCACTCATCAGGAGCAGGACCCAACGCATTGACCGAATATACACTAACATCACTGATCAGGAACAGGACCAAAGGGATAGCCCCACGATATCCCAGCATCACTGATCAGTAGCAGGGCAAAGGGGATTATCCCAATGTATCACAAAATCACTGATCTGTGGCAGGACCCATTGAATTGCACCAATATATACCAGCATCACTGATCAGGAGCAGGACCCAGGTGATTGCCCCAATATATACCAGCATCACTGATCAGGAGCAGGACCCAGTGGATTGCCCCAATATGTCCCAGCATCTCTGATCAGGAGCAGGACCCAGGGGATTGCCCCAATATATACCAGCATCACTGATCAGGAGCAGGTCCCAGGAGATAGCCACAATATTTCCCAACATCACTGATCAGGAGCAGGACCCAGTGGATTGCCCCAATATATCCCAACATCACTGATCTGGAGCAGGAACCAGCGGATTGTCCCAATATATATCAGCATCACTGATCAGGTGCAGGAACCAGGACATTGCCACAATATAACCCAGCATCACAGATCAGGAGCAAATTCCAGGGGATTGCTCCAATACATCCCAGCATCACAGATTAGGAGCAGGACCCAGGGAATTACCCCAATATATCCCAGCATCATTCATCAGTCGCAGGACGCTGGGATTTATCCCAATATATCCCAGCATCACTCATCAAGAGCAGGACCCAGCGCATTGACCGAATATACACTAATATCACTGATCAGGAACAGGACCCAGGAGATAGCCCCACGATATCCCAGCATCACTGATCAGTAGCAGGACCCAGGGGATTATCCCAATACATACGAGCATCACTCATCAGGAGCAGGACCCAGCGCATTGTCCTAATATATACCAACATCACTGATCAGCAACAGAACCCAGGAGATTGCCCCAATATGTCCCCGTGTCAATGTTCAGGTGCTGGAACCAAGTGATTGCCACAATATATACCAACATCACTGATGAGGAGCAGGACCCAGGACACTGCCACAAGAAATCCCAACATCATTGATCAGGAGTAAACCCAGGGGATTACCACAATATATCCCAACATCACTGATCAGGGGCAGGACTTAGTGGATTGCCCCAATATATACCAGCATCAATGATCAGGAGCAGGACCCAGGCGATTGCCCCAAAATATACCAGCATCACTGATCAGGAGCAGGACCCAGGGGATTGACCCAATATATACCAACATCACTGATCAGGAGTAGGACTCAGGGGATTGTCCCAATATATACCAACATCACTGATCAGGAGCAGGACACAGGGAATTGCTCCAATATATACCAGCATCACTGATCAGGAGCAGGACTCAGGAGATTGCCACAATATATCCAAACATCACTGATAAGGAGCAGGACCTAGGAGATTGCCACCATATATAACAGCATCACTGATCGGGAGCAGGACCCAGGTGATTGCCCTAATATATACCAGGATCACTGAGCAGGTGCAGGACCGAGGAGATTGTCACAATATATCCCAACATCACTGATCTGGAGCAGGAACCAGGGGATTGTCCCAATATATCCCAGCATCACAGATCAGGAGCTTGACCAAGGGGATTAACCCAATATATCCCAGCATCACTGATCAGGAGCAGGACCCACGGAATTACCCCAATATATCCCAGCATCACTGATCAGAGGCAGGACCCAGGGATTTCTCCAATATATCCCAGCATCACTCATCAGGAGCAGGACCCAGCGCATTGACCGAATATATACCAAAATCACTGTTCAGGAACAGATCCCTGGTGATTGCCCTAAGATATCCAAACGTCATTAATCAGGAGCAGGACCCAGGGGATTGCCCGAAGATATCCCAGCATCACTGATCCGGAGCAGGACCTAGGGGATTACCCCAAAATAGCCCAACATCACTGATCTGTGGCAGGGCTCAGTGGATTGCACCAATATATACCAGTATCACTGCTCAGGAGCAGTACCCAGGGAAATAACCCCAATATATCCCATCATCATTGATCAGGAGTAGGCCCAGAGGACTACCACAATATATCCCAGCATCACTATGCAGGAGAAGGACCCAGGCGATGACCGCAATATATTCCACCATCACTGATCAGGAACAGGATCCAGGGAATTGCCCCAATATAAACCAGCATAAAATATCAGGTGCTGTGCCCAGGGGATTGGCCCAATATATACCAGCATCACTGATCAGGGACAGGGACAGGAGTTTGCCTCAATATGTCCCAACATCAGTGATCAGGAGCAGGAACCAGGGGTTTGTCCCAATATGTGCCAGCATCACTGATCAGGGGCAGGACCTACGGAATTGCCCCAATATATACCAACATCACTGATCAGGAGCAGGAACCAGGGGTTTGTCCCAATATATGCCAGCATCGCTAATCAGGCGCAGGACCCAGAAGTTTGCCCCAATATATCCCAACATCACTGAACAGGAGTAGGACCCAGGGGATTAACCAATATATCCCAGAATCTCTGATCAGGAGCAGGACCCAGGGGATTGCCCCAATATATACAAGCATCACTGATCAGGAGCTAGACTCAGGAAATTGTCACAATATATCCCAACATCACTGATCGGGAGCAGGACCCAGATGATTGCCCCAATATATACCAGCATCATTGATCACGAGCAGGACCCAAGCGAATGCCCCAATATATACCAGCATCACTGATAAGGAGCAGGACCCAGGTGATTTCCCCAATATATACCAGCATCACTGATCAGGAGCATGGCCCAAGGGAATGCCCCAATATATACCAGCATTACTGATAAGGAGCAGGACCCAGGTGATTGCCCCAATATATACCAGCATCACTTATCAGGAGCATGGCCCAGGGGATTACCCCAATATATACCAGCATCACTGATCAGTGGCACGATCCAGTGGATTACCCCAATATATACCAGCATCACTGATCAGGGGCAGGACCCAGTGGATTACCGCAATATATACCAGCATTACTGATCAAGGGCAGGACCCAGTGGATTACCCCAATATATACAAGCGTCATTGATCCGGGGCAGGACCCAGTGGATTACCCCAATATATACAAGCGTCATTGATCCGGGGCAGGACCCAGTGGATTACCCAAATATCTACCAGCATCAATCAACAGGAGCAGGTCCCGGCGCATTGCCCCAATATATACCAGCATCACTGATTAGGAACAGGACCCAGGGGATTGTCGCAATATATACCAGCATCACTGATCAGGAGCAGGTCCCAGGAGATAGCCACAATATATCCCAACATCACTGATCTGGAGCAGGAACCAGCGGAGTGTCCCAATATATACCAGCATCACTGATCAGGTGCAGGAACCAGGACATTGCCACAATATATCCCAGTATCACAGATCAGGAGCAGGATCCAGGGGATTGCTCCAATATATCCCAGCATCACAGATTAGGAGCAGGACCCAGGGAATTACCCCAATATATCCCAGCATCACTCATCAGGAGCAGGACCCAGCGCATTGACCGAATATACACTAACATCACTGATCAGGAACAGGACCAAGGGGATAGCCCCACGATAGCCCAGCATCACTGATCAGTAGCAGGACACAGGGGATTACCTCAATATATCCCAAAATCACTGATCTGTGGCAGGACCCTTTGGATTGCACTAATATATACCAGCATCACTGATCAGGAGTAGGACCCAGAGGACTATCACAATATATCGCAGCATCACTAAGCAGGAGCAGGACCCAGGCGATGACCACAATATATCCCACCATCTCTGATCAGGAACAGGATCCAGGGAATTGCCCCAATATATACCAGCATCACTGATCAGGGTCAGGACCCAGGAGTTTGCCACAATATATCCCAACATCACTGATCAGGAGAAGGAACCAAGGGATTGTCCCAATATATGCCAGTATCACTGATCAGGGGCAGGACCCAGGGAATTGCCTCAATATATACCAGCATGTGTTGGGATATGTGATGGACACTGGGTCAGTTTCTGGGTCTGCGGCAGGTTACATGTTGTGGGTTCGGTGATGGTCATTTTGTCAGTTTCTGGGTGGTGGGTCAGTTTACGTGTGCTGGGTTCGGTGATGGTCAATGGCCCACAGTCCCCTATTAATTTGGATGTGCCTTGCTTATTTGCAGGACCAATATTCTCTTACCTTCGGAGTCGTGGGATTAAGATGCTAATTGGCGGTTTGAGCTTTTGCTTATTAGCCTGACTTCAGAGGCGATCCCCAGCTCTAAATTGCTCGCAAAGATTTCAAGAAATTATTTATATCAATGCGATTCAACATCAGTTTCAGCGCATCTCTCCCTGACTCGAAGCCCTCTCCATCATCTCCCTGCTAAAGATCGAATTTGCTTTAGTTTTACCCACAGCTCTGAGTCATTTCGGCTCATTTAGACATCGGGCTGTTGGCCGCTTCTTGATCTATTGGTGTGAGAAAACAAGGGCTAATTTGTATTGTATACACTTCTGATTTCCAAGCATAAGGAAGGAAATAAGTGGCTTTAAATGGTGGGCAATCAGTATTGACCATGTTGATTCCTGTGATGTGGGGTCTGTCCTATGAGCAGAGATTACGTAAAATGTGCAAATATTCTGGATTTGAGAAGAATGAGAGCTGATCTGTTTGAATGAATAAAGGTCATAGCGGTCCTGAACATTCTGACTAAGAGGCGAGATCGCTCCCAGCAGAGCAATATCAGACAGATGGCGATTAAACAATATTTAAGTCAGTGGTGCACATTGCACCTCAGAAAGGTCAATTCCTCTGCTTCGGGAGACGGAGAGTTTCATTAATTGTTAAAATCCACCTTGGTGTTTGCCGTCACCCTGTTCAAGTTCTCCCGATGTCTGTCTCCAGGACATTTTCGTGCGTTGTGTTCCTTTTGACACTTTGGAGCGGCTGCTCTGACACCATTCGTGGTGATAAATACAAGTGTCATTCAATTCTCTATCTCCCGTGGTCACTCAGACTGAGACCACCAGACAACCTCTTTAATGACAGCGGTTCCCCTGCACTTTCTCGAGGCCTCCTTGCCTGTAGCTGTTCACACAGCCAGAATTACACTTCTAGAATGTGCTCAAGATTCCCAGAATGACTTCTTGAACATTCAGTGTTAACTTTCCTTTCAGTAAATTAAACCTTCAAGGAAACTCAGCTCCATTAGCAGAACAATAATCCAGGATTCCATCCAATCTTTTTTTGTTCTTAAAAGCGGTATTGAAATGTTTAAAACCCTCTGGGAAAGCAGATAAAAGAATACAAATTATTGCAGGATTTGGTTCCAACATTGAGTCCGTCCACTGCGAGCAAGGCTCAAACCTGCCCGTGTAAACCAAGGCGGTGCTCAAATGTTACATTCTCAAATCTCTCACCCTGCATTGTGTGTTAAATCTCCTCAATGACTATTGTGCAGCTCTTGGTCGTGGGTTTATATCGTTGTCCATTTTCCAGCTCAGTAAGGAACAAATTTGGTTTATGTTCTCATTCCCTTACAATAAGAACTTAGGAATAAGAATCGGGATTTGGACACACGACACATCGAGCCTGTTCCCAGATTCAATGAGTTACTGGCTGATCATGGAATTCAACACCACTCTCCCGCCCAATCCCCCTACTCCTTGATTCGCTCAGAGTCTAAAAGCATGACATTTATAAGTCTGCCGACCTGACTGGCGCTAAGAGGATAATCCAACCTGAGCGTCTCTGTGCAGATTTCCTTTGTGTGCAAATTAGCCATCCAGTCAAATGTTCTGCAGCTGTGCATGGAGCACATAAATCAGTACTTCTCACGGGGAAAGCAGCCAAAATGGATGGATATTGGGACTAAAGACGATTTCTACCTTAAGCAATCAAGCTCTCTGGTCAGTCAGTGTTTCAAACAATCTCTAACTGTGTAAATACTTATCGACGGTATGACGGTTTATGTCCCGTCTGTTTTATGGGTTCTACCCGATAGTTCTGAGCTGTTTCTTTCAGAGGATGGCAAAATGTTCGCGTGGTGGATAATTAACATGTGTTGTGTTTGGTGATGGTCACTTCGTCAGTTTCTGGGTGATAGATCAGTTTACTTGTGTTGGGTTATGTGAGCGTCAGTTGGTCAGTTTCTGGATGATGGGTCAGTTTACATGTTTTGGGTTATGTGATGGTCACTTGGTCAGTTTCTGGGTGATGTTTCAGTTTACATGTGATGCTTTTGGTGGCGGTAAATTGGTCAGTTTCTGGGTGATGCGTCAGTTTACTTCTTTTGGGTTATGTGCGGGTCACTAGTTCAGTTTCTGGGTGATGGGTCAGTTTACATGTGTTGGGTTATGTGCGAGTCACTTGGTCAGTTACTGGGTGATGGGTCTGTTTACATGTGTTTGATTCGGTGATGGTCAATTGCCCAGTCTCCACTATTGGTTTGGGCCTGGCTGGCTTATTCGTTGTGGCAATATTCCCTTACTTTCAAAGATTCGTGGGATTAAGGTGCTGTTTGACGGTATGAGCTTTAGAAAATTAGGCTGATTTCACGGGCAATCCCCAGCTCTGAATTGCTGTGCAAAGATTTCCAGAGTGGTTATATGTATCCGATTCAACATCAGTTTCATGGAACTTCTCATTGATGAGGTATCTCTTTTATCTCGCCGCTAAAGATTGAATTGCCTTTAATTTGACCCTCAGCTTGGTGTCATTTCGCTCGCTGTGACTTCGGACTGTCGCTCCCTTCATGATCCATCGGTGCGAGAAAACAACAGAAAATTCTTACTTCTCTTCACCTAGCACAAGGAAATAAAATAAGTTCCTTTAGATAGTGTGCAATCTGTGTTCACCATATTGATTCCTGGGATGTTGGGTCCGTCCTCTGACAGTAATTACGTAAAATATGCCATATTCTGGATTTTAGAATATTGATAGTTGATGTGATTGAAATGAGTAATATTCATAGCGGGCTTACAGCCAATATTTGTGTCCTAACTCAGAGGCGAGTTCGATCGAAGCAAATCCATGGCAGACAGATGGTGCTTCAGGCAATATTTCAATCATTGTTGAAAGGCGAACTCCTCTGTTCGGGAGACGGAGAGTTTCATTACTGTTAATATCCACCTTGGTGTTTGTCTTCACCCTCTTCAAGGTCTGCTCCCGATGTCTGCCTCCGGGACACTGCCCTGGGCTGATTTCCCTTTGTCACTTTGGAACGTCTGCTCTGACACCATTCCTGCTGACAGAACGCAGTGTGTCTCAATTCTCTTTCCCCCATGGTTACACAGACTGACGCTACCAGACAGCGTCTGTTGCTGACAGCTGTTCCCCACGGTCTCTCGAGTCCTTCTTGCATGTAGCCTGAATAACACTTTGCGAATTTGGTCAAGATTCCCAGTATGCCTTCTTGAACAGTCAGCTTAACATTTCCTTTGTAGAAGTTAACCTTCAACTAACTCCAGCTCCATTTGTAGATCAGTAATGCAGATTACAGCCAATATTTTAGTATCCTTAACAGCAGTAATGAAATGGCTACAAAGCTACAATAGGAAGCCGATTAAAGAATACAAACTCTTGTCGGCATTCAGTCCAACAGTGAGCAGATCCGCTGAGAGGAAGTTTGAAACCTGCCCGGGTAAACAAAGGCAGTGCACAACATTAACTTTCTCAAATCGCAGACCCTGCACAATGTTTTAAATCTCCTCAATGACCATTGTACTGCAAATTTATCAAATCGCAAAGAATCGCAGCCATCAGTAAAATAATCTAACCACTCCGATATTTACCTGTTATATAACATAGAAACATAGAAAATAGGTGCAGGAGTAGGCCATTCGGCCCTTAGAGACTGCACCACCATACAACAAGAACATTGCTGATTATTCACCTCAGTACCCCTTTCCTGCCTTCTCTCCATACACCTTGATTCCTTTTGCCGTAAGGGCCATATCTAACTCCCTCTTGAATATAGCCGACGAACTGGCATCAACAACTCACTGCTGTAGTGAATTCCACAGGTTAACAACTCTCTGAGTGAAGAAGTTTCTCCTCATCTCAGCCCTAAATGGGTTACCGCTTATCCTTAGTCGCTGACCGCTGGTTTTTGACTTCCACAACATCAGGAACATTCTTCCCGCATCTAATCTGTCCAGTCCCGTCAGAATGTTATATGTTTCTATGAGATCTCCTCTCATCCTTCTAAACCCCAGTGAATAAAGTCCCAGGTAATCCAGTCTCTCCTCATGTCAGTCCTGTCATCCCTGGAATCAGTCTGTTGAACCCACGCTGCACTCCCTCAATAGCAAGAACGTCCTTCCTCAGATTAGGAGCCGAGACCTGAAGGCAATATTCCAGGGGATACCTCAACAAGACCCTGTACAACAGCATAAGGCCTCCCTGCTCCTAAACACACATCCCGTAGCTATGAAGGCCAACAACCATTTGCCTTCTTCACCGCCTGCTGTACCTGCTCGCCAACTTTCAATGACTGATGTACCATGACACCCAGGTCCTGTTGCCCCTCCCCTTGTCCTCATCTGCCACCATTCAGATAATATTCTGCCTTCGTGTTTTTGCCACCAGAGTGGTTAACCTCACATTTAGCCACATAATACTGCATCTGCCATGCATTGCCAACAGAGCTAACCTGTCCAAGTCAACCAGTAGCCTCTTAGCATCCTCCTCACAGCTCACACCGCCACCCAGCTTAGTGCCTCTGCAAACCTGGAGATATTACATTCAATTCCTTCATCTAAATCATTGACGTATAATTTAAATAGCTGGCATCCCAGCAATGCAACCTGCGGCACCCGACTATTCACTACCTGCCATTCAGAAAATGACCTGTTTATCCAGACACTCTGCTTCCTATCTTCCAACCAGCTCTCTATCCACGTCAGTACATTACCACCAATACCATCTGCTTTAATTTTGCACACCAATCTCTTGTGTGGAACCTTGTCAAAAGCCTTTTGAAAGTCCAGAAACACCACATCCACTGGTTCCCCCTTGCCGACTCTACTAGTTACATCCTCAAAAATCCCAGAAGGGTTGTCAAGCATAATTTCCCATTCATAAATCCATGCTGACTTGGACCGATCATGTAACTGCTTTCCAAATGCGCTGCTATTTCACCTTTAAGTATTGATTCCAATATGTTCCCCACTAATGATGTCAGGTTAACCGGTATATTATTCCTTGTTTTTTCTCTCCCTCATGTTTTAAATAGAAGTGTTACATTAGCTACCCTACAATCTATTGGAACCGATCCAGAGTCTCTAGACTGCTGGAAAATTATCACGAATGCATCCACTATTTCTCGGGCCACTTCCTTAAGTAATCTGGGATGCAGACTATCAGGCACCGGGGATTTATCGGCCTCCTTCTCGCTAGATCCTCGGTCCCCTCGTATTTCTGGAAGGTTATTTTAATTTCCTTCGTGAAGGTATGATGACATGATGAGAACAGTTGCATTTCTACTTTGCTTGTAATTCATATCTGATGCGATGTGAAATCCAGCACATCGATTTGTGGTACCTCTTTTTTATCCACAGGTACACAGATGAGAATCTATTTCCCTGTAATGAATGTACCTGACGCTGAGCTGGCAGCTTTCCAGCAGGAAAGGGTCTCCCTGCAGCTATTACTGGTGGGTTTAAATCGTTTTTTATTTTCAGCAAAATAAAGACTGAGTTTGGTTTAAGTTCTCATTCCCTGAGACATTAAGTACATAAGAACGTAAGAATTTGGAGCGGTAGTTGGTCATACGGCCCATCGAGGCTGCTCCTCAATTCAATAAGATTATGGCTTATCATCGAATTCAAACCCACATTCCTGCCCGATCACCATAATCATTCATTCACTTACAGTCCAAACATTACTTTTCTAAAGCTGTTTTAAAGAACTGTTCCAGAATTGCACAGATTTGAATCTTCATTACTGAGCCTGACTGTCGCGGGTAAACAGGTCAGGTTGCCTGTCGCAGTCTGATCTAAATCCCGTAGAGTTGTGCAGTCAGGGACTTTGAAGATTGAATGGATATTTATTAAATTATTGGATTGCTCTGAGTGGTCATGCTCATGATCTCTATTGAACTATATTCTATTCCATTGTAACCATGAAACGGAATAAAGTTTCACACTGCTGTGCCCAGCAGACTGGCACTAATAGGATAAATGTAAACTGAGCTTTTCAGTGCAGGTTCCCTTTGTGTGCAAATCAGGCATTCAGTCAAGCGATCAACAGCTGTCCATGAAGGATACAAAGCACCACTTCTCACGGAGAATGAAGCCAGATTTGATGGATATTAGAACTCATGATGGTTCTTACCTTGCACAATCAATTCTGTGGTCAGTCAATGTCTCAGAGCAATCTCTAACTGAGTAAATATGTATCTATGGTATGACGGTTGCTGTCCCGTCTGTTTG